>NC_090655.1:132943167-133291084 GCF_040937935.1 Hyperolius riggenbachi | reverse complement strand
TACCAGTTTAAAGAAAAAAGGAATGGTTTTAGCCATAGAAACTGGTTTGTTTCCACTGTCTGCTGCCATGGTAGCATTTATTTTCAAACAAGCTTTAGTTGTGGCAGTTATCTATAAATGCACAAAATATGTCTCTTCATAATAATAACTTGTAGTCTGTCTGCAGCTTTCTATTCATGATGCAGATAATCTGATACAGAGTCTATCAAGCCTTTGTCTGCATAAAAACATATTATCCACATCTTGGGCCTGATTTATCAATATACAAATGTAAAAAGGCACCTAATATTTAATGATTGATCACTACTAAAATCAATCAAGGAATATCCCTCTATGCACCACATTTTACAATTCCATCTTGACCAGATTACAGAAATCTCATCAAAACTCGATTTAACAATTCCTCTGCTAGTTTTGTACTGTAAGTGATGTATACAATTTGCCACTGTCAATCCTTTGCTGTACCACAAAAATATACATTTTTTGAATTAAAACTATTGGATATTTCAATCTAATCAGCTGAATCTGCCTCCCAAAAAGCAAACATAAGGGTCTTTTCACACCTTTATGTACTGTATATTCCTGCGTATAAGACTACTTTTTCACCCTCGAAAATATTCTGAAAAGTTGGGGGTCGTCTTATACGCCGGGTATCATTGATGCTGGGTGATACTTCCTATCCTGTTACCGTCTCTCAGATCTTGCTGCTGAGGACTGTAGTGAAGCGGCGCAGGCGCATATGTGTGAGATCTGAGAGGCAGAGAGGGAGGTAAATAGGATACAAGGGTGGGCCAGAGGGGTGAAAGAGGCAAATTTTATGGGCACAGCGCAATCTATTCTTCCATAACGCTCTGATAAACAGGTAGAAAAGGAGAGCTGACCAATCCAACCAGTCAATTGACTATATACTGTTATATACTGGGTACCACATACAGTACAGCACCAGTATAGGATTTTTTTTTTAAATTTGGTGTACGTTGGAAGAGGGGTAGTCTTATACGGTGAGTATACCACAGACTCTATATTTTAACTGAAAACGTTGGGGGGTCGTCTTATACACCCAGTCGTCTTATACGCCGGAATATACGGTACTTTACAGTTCAATAGCTGGCCTGTTGTATTGTTTATTCCGGTATCCCAACATCTTTTATAACTGTATATACTTTGTGATTCCGTATTTTACACTGTCACATAGCTAGCTCTATATAAATCCAAGATAATAATACTAGGTAGGGAAATTATTATTATTATACCACTGGTACAGCTAATGAAGACACATTAGCAGTGTCAAATCAGAACATCTGAACCTAAAACTGATCTGTGGTTAGGGTCTCAGAGAATATTAAAGGCACACTGCAGTTTTAAACCATGCCCATTTCCTGGCTGTCCTGCTGATCCTGTGTCTCTTTCAGCAACCAACCCAGAATGAGTATGAACATCAGCTGTTCTGATTAAAGTTTAGCCATATTGGCTGCATGCATGTTTCAGGTGTGTGTTTTAGACACTACTGCAGCAAAGAAATCAACAGAATGGCCAGCCAGTTTTCAATGATTAAAAGTAAATAAATATGGCAGCCTCCACATTCCTCTCCATACAGTGTCATTTGTTTTCCCTTTTCTTGTTTAGATTAGCAGCATCCATAACCTCTCCATTTTAACAGGTGGTATATTTGACTAATGAAACATTAGGAGCTCATCCTACTTTACATAAACATTTTTACTTCAGCTATCAGAATCTCTGGAACTCCTTTGGTTCTGACTGGCAGGTAAGGTAAACACACACACACCTCTATAAACATGTGTGTTCTGTTGCAATGGGGGAGGGGCAGAGAACTAGGCCCGTTTCTAGGACTGTGTGGCCTGTGCGGCCGCCCTGAGCGCTATTGGGAGGGGGCGCTGTAATGAGGGGGGAGGTGCAGCTGCGGGGAGGGCAGCCCGACCTCTCCCTCCCTTCCTCTCCCTGGGCCGCCCTCGGTGCTCCCCCCTCGGACTGCAGAGTTAGTGCAGGGAAGCGCTCACTGTAAATAGTAACTCACCTCCCAGGTTCCAATCGCCGATCACTCACTTGCCGCCGGTCTCCTGCATAGACGCTGATACACACGCTGCTTCCTGTTAAACAAAGCAGTGTGTGTATCAGCGTCTATGCAGAGCAGGAGCCCGGTGGCAAGTGAGTGATCGGCGATTGGAACCAGGGAGGTGAGTTACTATTTATAGTGAGCGCTTCCCTACGCTAACTCTGCAGTCCGAAGGGGGGAGCACGGAGGGAGGCCCGGGGAGAGGAAGGGAGGGAGAGGTCGGGCTGCCCTCCCCGCGGCTCCCCCCACCTTTATGGGGGGGCAGCTACCTATCTAACCTATATTGGGGGGCACCTACTTAATTTAACCTATACTGGGGGGGCACCTACCTAATCTAACCTATACTGGGGGCACCTACCTAATCTAACCTATACTGGGGGGCACCTACCTAATCTAACCTATACTGGGGGGCACCTACCTACCCCACCTATACTGGGGGGCACCTACCTACCTAACCTATACTGGGGGGCACCTACCTATCTAACCTATACTGGGGGGCAGCTACCTATCTAAACTATACTGGGGGGCAGCTACCTAGCTAACCTATACTGGGGGGCAGCTACCTAGCTAACCTATACTGGGGGGCAGCTACCTAATCTAACCTATACTGGGGGTCAGCTACCTATCTAACCTATACTGGAGAGCAGCTACCTATCTAACCTATACGGGGGGGGGGGGGCAGCTACCTAATCTAACCTATACTGGGGGCACCTACCTAATCTAACCTATACTGGGGGGCACCTACCTAATCTAACCTATACTGCGGGGCACCTACCTAATCAAACCTATACTGGGGGCACCTACCTACCTACCTACCCTATACTGGGGGGCACCTACCTACCTAACCTATACTGGGGGCAGCTACCTATCTAACCTATACTGGGGGGCACCTACCTAATCTAACCTACACTGGGGGCACCTACCTACCCTATACTGGGGGGCACCTACCTACCTAACCTATACTGGGGGGCAGCTACCTATCTAACCTATACTGGGGGGCAGCTACCTAATCTAACCTATACTGGGGGGCAGCTACCTATCTAACCTATACTGGGGGGCACCTACCTAATCTAACCTATACTGGGGGCAGCTACCAATCTAACCTATACTGGGGCACCTACTTATCTAATCTGTATTGGGGGCACCTACCTAGCTAGCCTATACTGGCTACCTATATTGGAGGCACCTACCTAACTAACCTATACCGGGGGCACCTACCTATCTAACCTATGCTGGGGGCAACTATTCTGGCTATCTATATTAGAAGCACCCACCTAGCTAACCTGTACTTGGGGCACCTACCTATCTAACATACCAGGGGCGCCTGCCTATCTAACCTATACTGGTGCAACTATACTGGCTACCTATACTGGGGCACCTATGCCTGGCTACCTATACTGGGGGGGACCTATAACTGGCTACCTATACTGGGGTACCTATTCCTGGCTACCTATACTGGGGGGACCTATACTGAGTGAAACTAGACCTGGCTAACCTATACTGCGGGCACCTATATCTGGCTCCGCAGGGGGGGGGGCGCAATTTGTACACCCTCGCCCTGGGTGCATTTTACCCTAAAAACTGCCCTGCAGAGGGCCAAAAGGAGTGGGGAGACGCAAGCCCCAGAGGGGTCGGAGGCTGCTATACACATGATGGATTTGCAGCGGAGGCACTTGATAATCGGCCACCTTGGCCAAGTTTTATGCAGCATGTGTGTGGGTCTTCAGTTTAGATCATTTAAAGGGAACCTAAACTGAGAAGGATATGGATTTTTCCGTTTAAAATAATACCAGTTGCCTGACTCTCCTGCTGATCCTGTGTCTCTAATAGTTTTAGCCACAGCCCCTCAACAAGCATGCAGATCAGAGGCTCTGACTGAAGTCAGGCTGGATTCGCTGCGTGCTTGTTTCAGGTGTGTGATTCAGCCACTACTGCAATCAGAGAGATCAGCAGGACTGACAAGCAACTGGTTTTGTTTAAAAGGGAACATCCGTATCCCTCCCAGTTTAGGTTCCCTTTAAGGATTAGTACTGTGTGCTCGCCTGCTCGGTGTGTAGTCTGTAAGATCAGGGTCACAACACAAGTTGCATTGCACGTGATATGTGCGGTGTGATGCATACAGTGAAGCATACAGTAAACAAAGTATTCACATCTGTTAGGGCCTGAGCCCACTAATGCAGTTGTGCGCAGTTGTGTCTGCTTTTCAGCAACACATCAATGTTACAGATGCTGAAAAGTGGACACAACTGCGCACAACTGCGTTGGTGGGCTTAGGCCCTTAATGAGTAAGTTATGCAGTACTGAACTGCATGCTTCATGTTATGCTGATGGATTCCACCACACTCGCTGCTCACGTGTTGTTGTGAATGTAAAAAAAACAAAAGTTTGCTTTCCTAAAACACTCCAATGAGTTCTGGGTCACCATAAGCTTGCTGGTTAGTCTGTACCGTTGTGAATGTAACACTGCAATACACTGTAATTGCATTGCATTAGCAATGGCATTACATTGTTCGATGCAATACTCTGCATCACTTTGAACATAGCCTAAAATCCCATTTCCATAGCTGTGCCATACATGGCTATAGGGATTTCCATGCAGAACGCGAATTTGTGCTACATGCCATCCATTTTTCCCTACATGCAAATCAGATGATAGCCTATTGAAATCAATAGACTGTCATCCAATTTGCATGTTTCCTTGTCTAAACTTGCATGCGGGGGAAAGGCTGCAAATCATCCCTAGTGGAAACAAGCTGTAAGGGTTAGGAGTTCATTTTACATGGTATCTTATGGTTCTTTTTCAGGTGTGATTAATAGTTTTTCATTTGTCATTATTGATGTCACTGCATATTGAAATTACCTGGAGCCCACTCCATCTGCTTGACTTTATCACGCCAAGAATTAATGTGCTGAAATTGTGAGCAAAGTCTGTAAAAGCAGTTCCCTGAAAACATCTTTATATCAAGCGAGATAGCAGCATCACATTATGACATTACTTGTGTTGCCAAAAGCCACATTACTGAAAATCAACGTTTTTTTTTTAAGAATATGTCTTAATTTTACCAGCTATCCACTGATGTTTGCCAATTAATCAGAACTATTTATTATGTTATGCTACTAAGAAATCCTGTCCATTTGGGAAAGCAGTATAAATTCTCATTAAGTAGTGAGGATAGGAGGACAAATTAGGCAAAAAATGATGCACAGCATAAACATATCATAATGAAACTAATGCAAACATATGTGCAGTTAATGCAGTTAAAGCAAAACTCCTAGCTTAGTAATAAAAGTGCTAATTTGTTTTGTCACACAACTACTGTGGCTAAAAGTCTTGTTTCAAAAATAGGATTACGGGACCTGAAAAATTCCAGGTGAAGAAGTTTTTCATGAGTCAGATGTGTGCTGTATTTGCATGTATCTGACATTTACATAGCATTGTACCAACTGATCCAAGTCAGGCACTACATGCTGCAGTTTTCAACTACATATTACATGTGCAGAGGACAAGTGCCACACAACTCCTGATCTCACTAGCTTGCATGGTGTAGATAACCAGAGAACATTTATATTGTGCTTTTCTCCTGGTAGACTCCAAGCGCCGGAGCTGCAGCCACTAGACCATGCTTTATAGGCATAGCAGTGTTAGGGCGTCTTACCCAAGGTCTCCTACTGACTAGGTCTCCTGAGGCAGAGGCCAAGCCCTTAACCAGTACACTATTCAGCCACTAGGTGGTGACAGCTGATTGTTAGTTGACTTGCAGTTTGATCAAAAAGCTAGCTTTGTGTTTCAAACATCTGTGAAAACTAACAATGGTGTAGCAATAGGGCATGCAGACCAAAACCCCTGGACCAGAGTGGCCCATGAGGGTCCCTCCTATGGCTGAATTAGCTCTTCATTGACATTATGCTGGCAAGGATTGCCCCTATATGAGCCACATATGGGCCACACTTGTTTTATGACCCTTGCATGATCGGCCCCCATGCTTTGAGGGCCACCAAGAGGAGGCAAGGGAAGAGATATAAATAATGAGAGTTTTGCAGCAGGGCACCATAATTTGTTGTTAGGCCACTGCTCCTGACAAAATGTTTATAAATGACCTGTATGACAACAGGTGATAAAATAGCTTACGTACAGATAAGGTCTGTCACTGACTCCCTTCGTAGGACTAGGCGAGTAGTTGTGTTAAGAGTTAGACTTTAAACAATGTAACCATTATCATATTTCCTAGAAATAATTCCCAGCTTTCCTTAGACTGCAGCTTTGTTCCCCAATGTTCCCTGTTAGCACATAGTAGCTGGCATATCAAGTGAAATAACTGCCATCAGGGAGCAATCTAGCTACTGTGTATTTTAAATGGTATCTAAAAAACTTGATACCACCTACATAAACTACTCCCTTTCTGTAAATTCCTTAAGTTGGTTTAAATTCCTCAGCCAAAACAGTGATGTTTGGTTTTGCAACACAAGGATTCACTGCATGCAAATGCATTAGGAGCTCTGTAGAATGTGGCCTGTGAATGGAGACTCTGTGCAAGACTGCCAACAGCGCAGAATAGATTTTGCTTACAGCATCTGGAACAGAGGCCTTGTGTTAAGCAGGGATGCAAATTCGAATGTACCGTGTGCTGTCTAGGGGAAGATCTCGTGTCTCTTGTGTCAGGAAAAGCATATTCACTGTACATTTCAACGATCACATTAACCATGATTGGTAGAATGTCTGTCTTCATCTATCTGCACCTTTGATCCACTCAGAACTGATTACGGTACTTTTCATTGCTATCCTGAGAATCTTATGCTCACTTCCTTCTCTGATACCACATTGCCCATGCTGTCAAGATCTTGCTCACCAGCTGCTCACGAGTCAGGGGCTTGATAATGCAACTGGTAGAATCAACATGGTTAGAAATGGATATAGACATCCAGTCTTAAATATTTTGGCTTTGTTTATTTAATTGGCCATCTTGGTCCTTTTATGGATACATATTTCTATTCAGATGCAGCACTTAACATTTGTTTCAAGTGCAGGTTGCACATTTTGCATCCTTGTTAATACCAATATGAATGTTTACAGATTCTTTTGCAACAGGTCAAGTTCCTCTCCCTATCTGTTCATATTGACAGATTATCATTTTTGCATATCTGCTCATGGATGAAGCCTGTCTATAATCGCAAAGCATATGGGTGGCTGGCATGTTTCAGGGTGCAAATATTTAAGACTTAAAGAGAACCTGAACTGAAAATTAAAAGTCAAAATAAACATACATACATCATACTTACCTCCTGTGTAGTCCCCTCATCAATCTCTTTCTCCTCTCCTGCATCCTGTTTGTCCACTGTAATCAATGTAATTCTCCATCCTCCATATTGAAAATTGCCATTTCCCCATAAAAGCTTCCAGGTCAGAACGCTGTTAAACTGTAATATCGCTCACGTGAGCCATAGGGAAGTATGGACATTACCTTGCACATTCAGTTGTAACTGACAGCAGCTGATATATAACTGACAGCAACTGGTATGTTTCAGTTATGACAAAATATTGTCAGAACTGGAAGGGATCACTGTAAGAAAAAAATGGTGAGCTTCTCAGAGGAACTGACGATGAGATAAGTATGCAATATTCACTTGCAGCTACATCATATGTTTATTTTAAATATTTTTTCTCAGTTTAGGTACCCTTTAATGAAAGGATAGCATTTTGGATAAGTACCTGATATTTCACATGATAAATCTTGTTCACTTAACCAGACCAGACAACATCTAGTCATGCTCAATAAATTTGTACTTGCGTTATACTGCACTTGACCAGGGACATTACTAAAAACCAGGCGGTTATCGTTGCCCCCCCTTTTTTTTCACAAGGACCTCCTTCCAAAGTTTCCACATCTTCCCCTCCTGTGGTGACCCCACAACATGTAACCCCCCCACACACATGCAACAACTACTGCCACAGTTTGCCCCCCTTACCCCCCTCTCTGCCAACAAAAACTGTGGCCAATACCCCCAACACATTGTTCTTCTACTCATCCTGCCTGCCGGAAGCAAGTCCGTTGTGCACCGTGCACTGTCCTTCTTCTGCCCTCCATAGCAACAGATGGCATTAGGTCCTAAACTGTCACCCAAGGTATTGAGTCCCGATCCCAGTGGGCGACAGTAATCTGAGGTGTGTTCAAGGCTTGAGTAGCAGTCAGGTGCTGCTAATCAAATGCATTTGATCATCACCGGCAGTTTGCTGGTCTGGGGTATTTAGGGGTGTTATTACAATGCAAAGACTTAAGCACTGATCTGAAGCAATTGTTGCTGCCCATAAAACTGAGAAGAATTACACAGCCATTTTTCAAAAATGTGAAGACCATCATACAGTGAGGAAGATTCTTAAAAAGTTTGTGATTTCCCAGCAAATTCACCTCAGATCAGGTTGTGCAATACTCAAAGAAATTGCAAAAAAAAGCCTAAGAGTTATATCACATACTCTACTGGCTTTATTTTATATATTGAATATCAATGTTCATAACAATAAAATTAGAAAACGACTAGACAAGTACAGCTTGTTTGTAAGGATAGAATGGGGGAAAGCTTCTTCTCTATAAAAAGAAATTGGCAGCTTGGCTTAGGCCCTGAAATAATGTCCTTTGGACAGTGGAGACCACAGATGAGATGTTTGGCGATAATGCACAGAGCTGTATTTGACACCAAACAGCAAATCAGCAAAAAACACCCAAACAACTTATGCCAACTGTCAAGCACAGTGGTGGAGACAAGTAAATAAATAAACTGCGCCTGACAACTCCAATAGTCCAATACTATGGGTTCGCAGATATGAAAGTTCCAAAAAGAGGAGATATGAGCCAATATTCTATCTGCGCTCTCCAATGCTATAAACCTAGAAGAAAGCATAGACTGGCACAGCGTAATCCTGTATTGTGCTAGTGAAGTCAAATGTCACACAAACACCAAAAGTGCAGCCGTCCTTCCAGATCACCACTGCATGCTGTATGGACAAAAAGCACCCCCCCCCAACAGTGAAGGGGCTCACCAAATAGCTGCCACCTCAAACTCAGGTGGATCTAGGGCTCAATACAAGTAAATACACGATCACTCCACTATAGAGAGCCAACTTCATTTTCACAGTAGAAAAGATCCTCTCTTTATTCCAGTTTTGCATAAAAGACACAAGAGCAGAACACTAGCATAATAACATTTTGGATGCAGCTTCACCACGCTCGCTCCAGTATTGCACTTACACAGTGCTCTTGCTCCGCCCTACGCAGTTTGTTGGGGCGCTATGGGAATTTATACTAAGGCTTAGTGCCTGAAGTAGCGAGGGGAGGGGTGATGCAAAACTAAGCCAATGCTTAGTATAAATTCCCATAGCACCCTGGCTCCATAGCCCCTGATGAGTCCTATTGCACGAAACACGTAGGGCGAAGCCAGATCGCTGTGAGGTTACCAGAAAGCAGACGGATGATCTGGGAGTTGCGGGAAGCGTGCCATCCAGCAGGGACCAGTCTAACTAGACAGAGTGGGACGCCACAAAGTGGTCCTACGCAGTGCCCAGGTGAATAGCCTTGTGCAGGCATACATGCTTTTCGCTTTTTAGGCTATGTAAGTGCTGGAGCGAGTGTGATGAAGCTGCATGCAAAATGTTATGCTATAGTGTTCTGTTCTTGGAGAGTGCAGATGGAACAGTGGTGGAGGACTGATGATTTGGGCTTGGTTTGCAGCCACAAGATCTGCTCACTATGCAGGCATGGAGTTGACCATTAATTCTTCTGTATACCACATTATTCTAGACTCAAATGTGAGATCTGTGTGACACTAAAGTTTGGCTGAAATTAAATTATGCAACAAGACAATGATACATAGCACACCAGCAAATCTACACAGCATACAACAGCTGAAAAAGAAAATATTCTTCTGTTGCCATGGCCCAGCAAAGTCCAGACCAGCACCCAATCAAAATGCTGATGCTGGACCTTAACAGACTTGTGCATAAATGAATGCCTGCAAACCTCAATGAACTGAAGCAATGTAGGCCATACATCCTATACAACCAGGGGAGGACTGGGACCTTTTGGCCTGGGGGGCAAACACAAACTAGAGGCCCGTTTCACGGAATCACCAGCCCAAAGCTATATCTTTCTTGCGTGCAAATCTAATAATGGTAGCACGAAGACAATACATCAATCAGTTACATTGAAATATACACGTAGAAAACTACAATCTTTGTGAAAAAAATATTTTTTGCAAAACAAAATCTGATCAGATTGGTTAGATATCCTTCCGTTAGTGGCTCCAAACGATCATTTCCAATCAGTCATACAAATGATCAGAAATGAATCATCATTCAGCAAATTGTATCGTTAGTGGCCACCTTTAGTCCCTCCTGTCATCTCAATGCCTGGCAGCTCACAGTCACACACACAATTTAACATTGGCCTGCTATCACAGGCAGTTTTAAAGGGAAAACCCGCGCTGCACATAAAAAACAAACTGCACTCACTTGGGGCTTCTTCCAGCTCCTGGCAGTCGATCGGTGCCCTTGTAGCAGCTCCTCTCCCTCCCGGCGTCCAGCGGAGAAGAAGCCGACTTCTCCAGGTTGGCTTCCGGGTCGGCGTCATGTGCGTTCCATGGCGCGGGTCATCAGGTCTCTACTGCGCAGGCGCAGTAGTTCTGCACCTGCGCAGCAGAGACCTGATGACGTAACTTACACCACGTGACCCCCCCGCCGTGGAGCGCACAGAAGCCGACCTGGAAGCCGACCTGGCGAGGTCGGCTTCTTTACCGCTGGAGGCCGGGAGGGAGAGGAGCTGCTACAAGAGCACCGATAGACTGCCAGGAGCTGGAAGAAGCCCCAAGTGAGTGCAGTTTTTTTTTTTTTAATGTGCAGCGTGAACCTTCCCTTTAAGTGTACCAGAGACGACAAGTAACAACGATTTTTTACTTATAGAAATATTATATTTTGCCCCATAAGCACGTGAGAGTTCCTCTCTGTCCTCCACTGGTCTGCCATTCAGCAATCAGCCCCGGTAACTGATTCAGTCGCAGCGGTCGGGTCTTCTGCGCAGTTACAGTGGCTGATTACCGCTGAACGGAGGCACGTGGGAGGACGGCGAGGGACTCAAACGTGCTTATGGGGCTGTAGGAATCCCCAGGTAAGTAAAAAAAAATCTTTATGTGCTGTCTCTGGTTTCCTTTAAAGCAGTACAGTAGTCTTTAATCTTGGATACCTGATAGTGACATAGCTATGAGCCATAGTGCAAGTTTTCCCACAAGCACTCTATACATAACAATTGATACGTCACACTAAAACCTGCCAAGGACAACCAGTGTCAGAGCTGCAAGAAGGGGATGGAGAACAGTTTGTTAATTACTACTATTCAAAGCATCTATAGAAGTGATTACCAGCACAAGACCAATAAAGAGCAATAGGGGGTGCAGAGGTAGCGACCTCATCGGGGCCCTTGGGCCAGAGGGGCCCCGAAGTGTCCACCCTCTATCACAGTATTAGCTCTCTGTTGGTCCTGTGCTGGTAATAATCACTTCTATAGATGCTTTGAATAGTAGTAATCATTAACAAACTGTTCCCCATTCCCTTCTTGCAACTCTGACACTGTGGTTGTCCTTAGCAGGTTTTGGTGCGCCGTATCAATTGTTATGTATAGAGTGCATGGGGGGGCCCCATGTAAAACTTGCACCGGGGCCCACAGCTCCTTAGCTACGCCACTGATAAAGAGCTAATACTGCTATTGAGGGAGGGCTCCTCTGGCCCAGGAGCAGTCGCAACCTCTGCACCCCCTATTGCTACGCCACTGCTAGCTGGAGTCGGTGGTTTCATAAACTGAGGAGTCGGATGGTTTTTGTACCAACTTCACAGCCCTGGTTTAAAGGAAACCTGAGATGGTAATTAGTGGTGTATTTATACTTAACCTGGTGCATGAGGCGCATGGGCTCCTTCGCCGTCTCTCTTGCTATTCTCACCAGTAATCTGACCATTCACATTCAGTCATGCTCTTCCGCGCATGCACAGCGGCGAGCACACTCCTGTTGCAGCAGAAAGCATTCGGTGCCGCCACAGGTGCACATCACTGCACAGAAAAGCATGGCTGGCAGTGACTGCCCAGATTACCGACAGGGATAACGAGAGAATGGAGCGGCCGTGGAGACCATAAACGAGCCCATGCACTTCATAGGGTTGGAGAAAGCCCCATGTAACGATAAAACACCACTAATTAATAGATCTGTTTCGAATAGATCCTTTTTTTCAACTTATCAGTTAGTTTGAATGTACAGAGTTTTCCAGATTTTTTTATTGTACAGTGTATGGGCACCTTTAGCCATAGTAAAATATTTTTGCCATTACAGTGTAAAATATTGGAGTTAAATACCGATATGTTACTATGGCTAAGGTGCATATACACGGTACAATAAAATAAATCTGGCAAAATCTGTATATTCAATCTAACGGATAAGTCGAACAAAAGGATCTATTCGAAAAAAAAAGTTAAACAATTGTGGGCACCATAAGCCTAATCTCACACAGAATGCTTCCCCTGACACCTAACCATCCCTCCACAAGCTACCTACCTGATGCCTAACCCTACGACAAAATTCCTACCTGATACCTAACCCTAACCCCTGCACAAACTACCTACTTGATGCCTAATCCTAGCCCCCCTTGCACAAACTACATAACTGATGATGTCTAAACCCCCCACCCCGAAAACTACCTGTCTGATGTTTAACCTCATCCCCCTCCCCGCACACAGACTACCTGCTGCCTAACCCTAAACCTCTCCTTCATGATGACTAGCAGCCCCCCCCCCCCCACACACACACAAACTACCTGATGCCTAAACCCCTCCTGCTCACCCATACAAACTACAGGTCTGACACCTAACACCCCACAACTACCTGCTTGATGCATGCCTGTCTCCCCCCTCCCCTGCTGCCAATCACACTGCAAGGAAAAAAAAGTTCCCTCAGGCCAGCCAGGGTCAGAATTGCAATTTATGGGGGTCATTAACTACCACAAATAAAAACTCAGTCAGAGGACACTGGGCAGATAATTGAAGAAATTCAACGGCCAAGCCAGCAAACAACAAAGCAAGTGAGGAGAAGTAAAAAAACCCAAAATGTATAAAAACCTCCTCTGGCGACCCGGACTCGACCTCCTCTCCTCCTCCTGTCTCCTCCTCCACAGCTTACAGGTGGCGTCTCCCTCTCCCAGTCTATGAGGACTATGATCCCTTCGACTCCTCCAGGCTCCAGTCAGCCCAGACCCAGCATGAAGGCTCACTCACTCTGACTGCAGATCAGTAAGCTGAGCGGCAATGGCTCCAGGCGGGGGGGCGGAGTCAAGTCTTCAAGAGGCTACAAGTCCCGGCCAAATAGCGTGACCAACACGCTCACGCGGCACGCAGGAGTCGACGCAGCTATGCACCAGGCGGCCTCAGCCCCAGATTGGATAGTTGTCTTGGAGAGGCAGAGTCAGACCGGCCGGCGGAGCGCGTGCATCTTCAATCATCAGCCTCCAGCCGGCCCATAAGTAGTAAGTCTGTCTGACTCTGCTACTTACAGGGGGTGGGGGAGCGGGCAGGGGGCTGGCTTAGTGAGTAGCCGCGGCGCACAGCTCTCTCTACTGTCTCATTCACTGGCTGCGGACCTGCGGTCTGGACTGGTCCTGTCCGCACAGTGCGCAGTGCGCACACACACCGGCCCTAATTCATTCAGATTTGGGCGTCCCGGGGGGCAATTGCCCCCCGCCCCAGTCCGCCCCTGTATACAACGATGTACGAGACTGATAAATTCATGCAAAAAAGGGATTATGTTAATGCATTGCCACTAAAGGTGGTTCTACAAGCTGTGGAACCATGTGGGGTTTTTTTTTGTTACACATGGCTTCTCTACAGGGAGTGCAGAATTATTAGGCAAATGAGTATTTTGACCACATCATCCTCTTTATGCATGTTGTCTTACTCCAAGCTGTATAGGCTCGAAAGCCTACTACCAATTAAGCATATTAGGTGATGTGCATCTCTGTAATGAGAAGGGGTGTGGTCTAATGACATCAACACCCTATATCAGGTGTGCATAATTATTAGGCAACTTCCTTTCCTTTGGCAAAATGGGTCAAAAGAAGGACTTGACAGGCTCAGAAAAGTCAAAAATGGTGAAATATCTTGCAGAGGGATACAGCACTCTTAAAATTACAAAGCTTCTGAAGCGTGATCATCAAACAATCAAGCGTTTCATTCAAAATAGTCAACAGGGTCGCAAGAAGCGTGTGGAAAAACCAAGGCGCAAAATAACTGCCCATGAACTGAGAAAAGTCAGTAAGAAAGGCTGAAAGACGACCACCACTGAACAAGACACACAAGCTGAAACGTCAAGACTGGGCCAAGAAATATCTCAAGACTGATTTTTCTAAGGTTTTATGGACTGATGAAATGAGAGTGAGTCTTGATGGGCCAGATGGATGGGCCCATGGCTGGATTGGTAAAGGGCAGAGAGCTCCAGTCCGACTCAGACGTCAGCAAGGTGGAGGTGGAGTACTGGTTTGGGCTGGTATCATCAAAGATGAGCTTGTGGGGCCTTTTCGGGTTGAGGATGGAGTCAAGCTCAACTCCCAGTCCTACTGCCAGTTTCTGGAAGACACCTTCTTCAAGCAGTGGTACAGGAAGAAGTCTGCATCCTTCAAGAAAAACATGATTTTCATGCAGGACAATGCTCCATCACACAAAGGTTATAAAAGAAGAAAAACTAATGACATGGCATCCTTGTTCGCCAGATCTGAACCCCATTGGCCCATCATAAAATGTGAGATTTACAAGGAGGGAAAACAGTACACCTCTCTGAACAGTGTCTGGGAGGCTGTGGTTGCTGCTGCACGCAAGGTTGATGGTGAACAGATCAAAACACTGACAGAATCAATGGATGGCAGGCTTTTGAGTGTCCTTGCAAAGAAAGGTGGCTATATTGGTCACTGATTTGTTTTTGTTTTGTTTTTGAATGTCAGAAATGTATATTTGTGAATGTGGAGATGTTATATTGGTTTCACTGGTAAAAAATAAATAATTGAAATGGGTATATATTTGTTTTTTGTTAAGTTGCCTAATAATTATGCACAGTAATAGTCACCTGCACACACAGATATCCCCCTAAAATAGCTAAAACTAAAAACAAACTAAAAACTACTTTCAAAAATATTCAGCTTTGATATTAATGAGTTTTTTGGTTTCATTGAGAACATGGTTGTTGTTCAATAATAAAATTATTCCTCAAAAATACAACTTGCCTAATAATTCTGCACTCCTTGTATATTGGCTTCATTTTTGTTAAATTAATTTATTCATTAATCTTTTTGGAATGTTGTCATAAAAAGGTTTTCATACATGTAGAATAAAAGTGCTGCATTATGATTACATACCTTTTAGAAAGCAGCATGGATATATCTATTTTGTCAAAGTGTCTTTCAGTATTGTTCCTTGGAGTTTGCTCCACCACCGCAACACCACACGGTTTTCATTTTTCAAACCAACTTGAGGTTGTGTCACCTCCAGTCATGAATCATTGCTTATTCTTAGCTCCTCTGGACAGGCTTTTACGATTGGTCAGCAGTTGGTCAGAACAGATAAACAAAGAACAGACAGCAGACTTTACCAATTCAGTCAGTAAATAATGGAGGCTGTTGCTGTCTACCTAGGGTCTCTTTGCTTTGTGTGTGTGTGTGGGGAGGGGGGGAATATTTTTTTTCTGATGGACACTTTGATAAATGTTTAAGCTTGAATTAAGCTTTAAAAAGTAAAAAATACCCACAGTATATTCTAATCTACACAACCGACTGTGGGCAGAAACACAGAAACATAAAATATCATATACTGTAGTACCAGTAGAGTTGATGCATCACATCACAGTATGTGTTTCTGAACTGCTCATTCAGATTTATTCACAGCTTGACTTCAAGTTAGTGGCAGGAGATGTTTAAACAGATTTACATAAATGTTTTGGCCGAAACCCAAAGTTGGTCACTTCATGATCTGACTGGCCAGTGTGCAAAGTGGCTGGCTGATGCACCCAATATACCAACACTAGTGACATTTTTGGATTGTCACCAACCAAAACGCAATGTGACACGACCTGGCAGAACAAGTCCCGAAGAAGTGTTTCCTGGAGCAGAGAGTCGGTAGCTATTCTCCTCCTGTCTCCATTCTGCACCTCTAGGCCCCCCACTCTCCGGGTCCTCCTGCATTCCCCTCCAGTGTCCACACTCACCTGTCCTCTCTGCTCCATGTCCTTCATGATTACTTATCTGCTCCACTCCTTGTCCTTCTGTAACCCCCCCCCCCCCCCCCCATGTCTGAGCTTATTTTTTCTCAATCACTTGTCCTCAGCTTCTACCATCACTGCCCTCACTATGAGCTGGCTTTCCTTCTTCAGGACACGGATTTCTTGTGGCCGCCACTCCGGGGCGTCCATTTGCCACCTCCGCTCTGACCATCTTCAGCTGGCTATCCTTTAGGACTTGGCCCAGTAGGTCCTGCCATTTTGAATTCTGGCTGGCCAAAGTTCAGAAAAAGAGCCCACAACTGCTGATTCTTTATCTGTTGAGTGCATCAGCCACCCACTTTGCACATTGGTCGGCCAGATCCTGAAGTGACCAGACTTCGGTCTCTAGCCGTAACATAAACAACACTGTCTGCTGATACTAAAGATAATCTTTCAAGGTGCTGTATATTATTTCATTTGTTGGGTGTATGAGAGCATTACTTATATATCTGCCTGGGTGTGGCAGGGATGTGTCTGAAGGGAGTCTAATTTAATGTTAAAAGGTATGGGTATGTAGTTTATGCATGCCAAACCTGTCCATGTGAGTGTGTGCGTGTGTGTGTTTTATAATCACTGGTTTCACCAGAGCCTTTAAAGTGTACTACCTAATGAGGCTTTCCATGTCATCCTCTAGTCCCCAATTGCCACTCACGACCCTCCAAAGATTACTGATAAGAGCTTGTAGGTAATATGATGGGGCCATGCTCCTCTTCAAGGCTGTACTGTGCCTGCTCGAGTACGGTTGTGCCTGCGCAGTTACCCTGAAGCCGCTCTGCACAAGCGGCTCCATGCTACTGTGCAGGCGTGGCCATGCTCACATGGCTGCAGCATGTCCGTGCTCCTGCCAGAAGAGGAGTGCAGCGCTGATCAGCTGCAGGGTCTCAGGCAGCGGTAGAGGGCTGAAGGACAGCGTGGGAAGCCTCTGCAGGATCCAGAGGTTTTCCTCTCCTTAGGCAAGTATGTTTCTGAACCCGAGCTTAGGTTTGGATTCTTGATAAAGAACGAGTTGCTTTGTTTTGATTATTTTACAGCATGTGTCTGAAGAAATATAAAAACAGATTACCTGGAAAGCAGTCAAATGCAAAAGCTGATACAACAGACAGACATACTGTACATTGCTCTGGTACATAAATACAGACAGAAACAGAGCAGCCAAATGGTCTCCAATAAACAGCTTTTTTTCCAAAGCAGTTTTGCTTTTAGTGAGGTGTTCTTAAACTGCATTGAAGGTTTTAATTAAACAAGGATCTACCGTGAGCTACAGAGTCCTAAAAAAATAAAAGCTCAACAGTGCCTACTTTATTATGTACTTGTTTACCCATTTCTTATTCTTATGGCATCCAGCACTGCAATACACAATAATAACAGTTACTGTAGGAGTGAGGAAAACTACTTGCACCTGTTTCAGCTATGGAAAGTTCCCACAGGCTTTGGCTCTGCAGCACTACTACAGTGGAGCGATGCCCCCTTGTGTCCTTTCTACAGTATACTGTAACTCACTAAATAAGCAATGCAATACTACACAACATACTGATATCCAACCAGTAGTGAAATGCTGAACAGAGTACTGTATGCTAAAGACATGAAATAGCACTTGTAATGAGAACAGAAATGCAAGAGCAGTATTTTTTTAGAACTATAGAAAGGAAGAAGTCATTGCGCTGTACAGTATAAGCCCTTATTCCATTCACTTTTTATCCAGTTTTTTCCTAGGTGATATTTTTTTATCTTTTCTTTAGAACTTTGAATAACTTTCTGTAGCACTCTGCAGTTAAAATGGTTTTAAAAAGTTGACGGTGGCTTAAAAGGCATTTTATTTATAAGGTGTGAAAATATCACCTAGGAGAAAACTTAAGAGAAAAAAATTATTTGAAAAGAGGCCTTAGTTACTGGCAGGCAACTCCAAAGGCAACATGGAGAAACACACAGACAAGATGGAGAAATGCATGATGAGGCAGTGTATGTTTCTGCCAAAGTTGTTTCAAATTGCTTTGAAGTTACACTAGAATTAAAAAAAGAAGAAGGTGGGTAGTTGACATATGTAACTATTTCATGCTTATTTGGACAACAGTAATCTATTGTTAGATTTATGACGGGGTTTTGATTTTTATTAAACAAACAGAACATTTATATTGCGCTTTCGTCCTGGCAGACTCAAAGCGCCAGAGCTGCAGCCACTAGGACACGCTCTATAGGCAATAGCAGTGTTAGGGAGTCTTGCCTAAGGTCTCCTACTGAATAGGTGCTGGCTTACTGAACAAGCAGAGCCGAGATTCGAACCCAGGTCTCCTGTGTCAGAGGCAGAGCCACTCCAGCCACTCTACACTATCCAGCCACTCTATTAAGTATAGTGATTAATGTTGCTTATTTACTGCTGTATCTGATCATCTTCAAATATTTACCATTTGATCCTGTTGTATCTATGTAACTTGTTAATTACCTACCTGTTCAATAAAAAAACATAAAATTAAAAAATTATAATAATTACAGTAAAAAAGAATAAATTTAAAGAAAATATTTAAATTGCCTAGAAAATGCACCTCACACTGGCTGTCATCTATTATAATGTTTTGCACCATGAATGTGGATCTAACATTCTACATTATTTTCTGAATGTGTATTGTAGGTCTCTCACCCTCCTTCGCTCTGGTGTGACATTTGGCTTGTCTCTTGGTAAGTTTGCAAGGTCACCAAATAACCCCACTAGCAATATTATCTCCTTTGAAAAAAAATAATCCTCGATCTCCTACTTTACTTACACCATGTACCCACCCCGACCTATACTCCCATTATACATCTCCTACTCACACCTCAAACCTATTCACATAATACATCCCCATCCCCCTCTTAGGGGATACTATGTAACCCCTAAGCAAGGGTTGTGCAACTCCAGTCCTCGAGATCCCCATCCATGCCAGGATAAACAGAGAAATGGAGAAATGTGTTCTACTCAGATCCATCTTTACACAGTGATCAGTGGCAGCAGAAGTAGAGCTGTCATCTTTTTCATCTGGCCATTACTCTAGACATTTGACTGTAAGCACAGGACTACTCTGTATTGTAAAGATTGTAGAGACAGCACTGCTTGAGCTCACCTTTAATTTAATGCCTTAGTGCACAGGCATGGTCGGAATAGCCGATTTCCGTTTCCGGCACAATTCCGCATTCCGTCATATAGAAATTCCGTTACCGTTCCATTCCGACGGTATACCGGGGCAGTTCCGCGGAATTCCGACTTATACGGAATTCCGTCGGAAAAATTTTAAACTCTCTCTCTCTCTCTCTCTCTCCTCCTCCTACACACTAGGTCCTGGGTTCAAATCCCAGCTATGGTATATAAGCATGCTTTTCAAAAAGTACAAATCCTTAATCATGCTACTTTTTCTATTGAATTGATTATAATAGAAGTATGGTTTATGCTACCGCCAGCTTTAGCATGTAGTGTGGGTCATGGTCTAGAGGGTAAGACAGATACCTACTACACACTAGGTCCTGGGTTCAAATCCCAGCTATGGTATATAAGCTGTTTTGAAAATCTGCAATTCCCTACTGGATGGATGGATGGATGGATGGATGGATGGATGGATGGAGAGGAGGAGGAGGAGGAGGAGGAGGAGGAGGAGGAGGAGGAGGAGGAGGAGGAGGAGGAGGAGGAGGAGGAGGAGGAGGAGGAGGAGGAGGAGGAGGAGGAGGAGAGAGAGAGAGAGAGAGAGAGAGAGAGAGAGAGAGAGAGAGAGCGGAATTCCGTTTGAGAGGTATAGGAATTCCGATTTGACTACCGGAATTAACCTAATTCCGGCCGGAATCACGGAATTCATAATTCCGCGGAATTTTCCAAGCATCCCTAAACTTGTTTTGCCAAAATGCTTCTTCCGGGCTAAAGTGTGCCACTGTGAAGGAAAAAAAAACAGATAACTAGTGCTAATCAGTGTGTAAATGAATTAAAACAAACCAACAAATATAGACAGAGGTATGATAATGCTCTCATAAGGCAGCAATTGTGGGCTACACAGGCTCCAAGCTGGGGAAGAAACACAGCACAGATAGTTAGAGACGCATGGGGGCCAGCCGGCATCTGCCTGTAAACTCACACTCGTGGCAGGCAGTCAGGACAGTTTTTCATGCACCACCCTGTAGAATGCAACTGAATACAGTTTAAAAAGGTCCTAGGGAGCTCTAATGCTGCTACAAGTGACACTGGTTGACAGACATCACCCACCAGGGCCCCAAGAAACACTGCAGTGGCTATGGCTGCTAGGTCAGTAGCCAAACTACTGCATCTCAGTCTATCAACTAAAGACGTCAGGATGACACCATGTATTGGCTAACTTAGAAGAAAATGAGTAAGCGTTTGGCAATGAAGCCTTCCTCAGACTTAGAAGGGAGTAAAAAGCACCTTTTCTTCTAAGGTAGCCAAAAAATGATGTCATCTTAATCTTTTACTGATGGCTAACGTTACAATACTCCACTGCTACCTCTATAAACGAATCAGTTCCAGCTATGTCATTGTTTTTCTAATCCTTATTAAAGCTCAGTTTTAAAACTACAACAGGCCATTTTCAGCAGGGTTGCATTGGGGTATCCCCCAGTTGGCCACCCTAATTAGCAGGAAAAGGCTCTGTGGCCAAGACCCCACCAGGTGACCTGATTGCCAGAGTCCGTGGCTGTATAAACCTTTTATTGCTTACTAATTTACACTAAAAACAAACAAACAAACAAACAAATTCCACAGACTCAGGTACCTATTTTGTTACAGTCTATGTCCTAAATGGAATTATCTAAACGAGATGAATTGCAGGAATTTGAATAGGCCAGAACAGAACAGAATGGAACAGGATGATTCTCATCCTCAAGGGTCTTCTGCTCACAATAATGGCACAGTTTATTCACCATGGGTTTTGTATGTCTGCCTGTGTCTCCCAGACAGTGGCATACCTACCACAAGGCTGCAGGTGCTCACAGCACTGGGTGTAGTCATGGCTGGGGTGCCACTGTGTTCTTCTACCTGGGACTTTTTCTCATAGTTTGGGCAATATTCGAGAAAATAGCAGCAGGCAGTGAAGAGGACTAGATGTAGCACCCCTCCCCCTTCCTGTCTCGTGAGCAATGTGTCCTTGCTCGCTACACACAGCCTACAGTGAGTGAATATGCAGAGCAGCAGGGTGAGTAGAGAGGATGATTGCTGTACTGCAGCTGGGACATTAGCAGGGAGAGGTGGCAAGATGTGTTTAGTGCTTCAGAAGTTGCCTATCATTAGGAACCATGTGCACTGGCTGCTGTAATACCAGAGTGCCTTGAACTATTGATCATTTATCCTGATCAGAGTAATTAATAATGTAGGGCATTCTGCGGTTGCAGAAGCCAGTGAAACAGGTGCTGACATCCAACTTCTGAAGTGAGCAGAGAAGCAAGCTCCAGGAAATTTAGATTAGCTTAATTGTAGGAAATCTTATCTCTTTTCCCAGCTCCTCCTCCCACCCTGTTGTCTTTCCCCATGACCCTTTCCTCTTCAGATTTTAGTGGCTTCTTTTAACAGCATGTCCCTGCCAAACAGCACTGGTGATGTCTGCAGTCCTGGTGAGAGGTCTTCCTGCCATTTCTCCTCCCCAACCAGGCTCTCTGTCTTGTGCCTGCACCTATGTATCCCCTCCTCCTCCTATACACCCCCCTCTTTCGTATGTCTCCCTTTTATTACTGTCCTCAGAGGAGCTCACAATCTAATCGTACCATAGTCATAGTTTACTGTCCTACAATATTATTATTGTGTATTTATACAGCACTGACACCTTCTGCAGCACTGTATAGAGTACAGAGTTTCATAACAGTTAGCTCTGTCCACATCCTGACATGTATTTATATCTGCAAAAAATATCTGTACCTTCATTCTGATGCTCAATGTACATGGCTGTGTGTTGTAACATCTTATCACCCTATACAGGAATAGAGGCTGAAGAAAGCTTACTCTTTTTCTTTTAGGTTAGCCAATAAATTGTACCATCCTGATTCAAAACTTCATGAATTTGCCATCTCTCCACCTGAGCCTGGGTGTTCCAAATGCAAGGATTTGGTTCACACATAAATCTAAACACATACAAAACCAAAGCCAACTGTCAAAAACTGACAGGACAGGACTGGACACCTTTCCAACAAGAGATCTTATCAGTTTTTCATAAATACCTCACACCACTTGAGGGATTAGCAAACATCCTCACAAGAACCCATTTGAATGCTTGTGAATGATAATTATTTTTATTTGCACAAAAACTTTTGGTACCCTCATTCTGATGCTCAATGTTAACTGTGTGTTGTAACATCTTGTCAGTCTACAGGAATAGAATCTGAAGAAGGCTTATTAGCTAATAAATGATATCAGGAATCAAAACTTCCTACTTTTACTGATGGCTAACATGGCACAAGATCTGCGACTACTACTACTACTACTACTACTACTTACTGGATTCAGTTAGTCCTGTAAGGTAGATCAGGAGCCACACAAGGTAGATCAGGAGCCACACACAACATGAAACCACCATGTGGCTTCCTGAATGAGAGTTGCCTTGTTCAGCGTGAAGTTTTGCAGGCAGGCTAGCATATTCCCAGCTGCCAGCTCAGGGAGAAGAGAGAGAGATGCTGTTCATAGCATTATTTTAGCTACAGTAAAAGAGTACACAATCTGATTCTTGTTTGTCTGCAGTAAGTGTTTGGTCTGCATTCTTCAACCTAAAAGCTTGCTGTCCATACCGCTCTTTAATTTAAAAGTGCGCCAAACTACACATATGAACTGGCATGCGATCAAGTAAACCTAGATGGGCAAGGCAGTATTGACAAAAAGGCAGATTCAAGCAGGAAATATATTTAATTTTAGAATGCGACTTTACTTCCTGAGGATGTTAGTGAAGAACATTCAGTTATGAAACCCAAACAATTATCAGTTTATAATGCAAAACCTGAGACTTTGTCAAGTTTTTTTTAAATAATTCGATAACATGCTGGACATAAAAATGAGACTTTTCCCACCCTAATTCATCACTGATTACATATTATAAACATATAGTAATTCTCCCACCAAAAAAAAAAAAATGTATCGGAGACTTTCAGCCAAGACTAACAGTTATTCGGCCTGGTCTGCCGTGAAGAAAAAATATTTTTAGAGAAAAGCCAACACTGGGAGGGAATTACTCACTGGGGCAACAATTTAGTTCATTAAGGGAGGAGGGGCTTTAAATGAGTTACTTTTGAGGTGATGTTTCTTCAGCAGTTACCTGATTTCATATCAAACAGAAAAAAAAACACGGTTAAGAATATAATGTAGACACTGATATGATAGCAGCATATAAATAATCATCCTAAAAAGGTATTATACGGAAGTGTATGGAATAAAGCGAGGAGTGACCTGGCACACTGAGGCCAGCATGGGAGGAAAGTGGTTAAGTGTTAGGGGCTTCGTAGATTCAGAGCATCCTGTTGGGACAGAGCTCATCAGTTTTCCCAGCAGAAGAAGGCCAGACAGGCAGAGCCATGCGTAAGAGCAATGTTCCTAACACTTAATGTTTGCTTTGTAGAAACAACTGTATGCCTCATATTTAGTATACAAGCCCCTTGTGCTTTCTCACTTCTGCAAGAAACTCCACAAACTCCCAAGAGAAGCCGGTAACTTGGCCTTAAATATGGCTTCAGTTTTATTTCTGGAAAGAAAAATAATATCTCTTTAATAAAATCACGTTCTTTGTAGTCATACTGGTTGCTGGGTTAGTGAAGAAGCTTAGCGGAAAACTGAGCTATGTTACCTGATGTCGCACGTAAAATTCCTAAAGGCTATAGGATAAAGAGTTTTTTTAAAAACATTTTCTTATTCATTTTTAGGTCGGAACTGGTGTAAATTTCATGAAAGGAGGACTGCCTAAGAAGATCTGTAGTAAATAACAGCCCTGCATATTTAATATATGACCAAGCAAAAACCTAAATTCTTCAGTGGATTGCACTGATATGCAGTGTATACAGCAATGTCATTAAATTTGACATTTTGTCAACAAAACAGGCAGCTAGATGGTTTCTGCTTATGCAATCTTTAAAGCGGATCTGAGATGAAAAACTATAACAAGTAACTTGTCTATATATCTTATCTAAAGTTTAGATAGTTTACACAGCATATCTCCTGTGTTAAACAGTTTGGAAGGAAGCCAACAAGGCAATACTGAAGTTAAAAAGATATCAGGCCGCATAACAGAAGGTGCAGAGCATTCTGGAAGGTTTTTTTTCTCTCCACTGCACTCCCTGGTCCTCCCCTTCATTTCCCTATCCCACCCTAAGGCTGCTTTCACAGTGGGATGTTACAGGCTCACGTTACAGCAGCCTGTAACGCAGCCCAACTCACAGCACTGAAAAATCAATGTGCTGTTCACAGTGCACAGCATTATGGCCCATGCTCACGGGCTACAATTGTCGACAGGTCGCCCGTGAGTATGGGCCATCGCACGAGCGCGCACCCCGAACTGTCGCCCGCCGCTGATGTCGCCGGGCAATTGAAACTTTCAATCGCCTGGCGACAGTCGCCGCCGCACCTCCGCCGCAACTGTCGCAAGTCCGCGTGAGTACGCGGACTAGCGACAGCAACCTCCATTGAGAATGCGGCGACAGCTTCTGTCGCACCACTGGTCCCTCTTCCGCGTGTGTACGCGGAGGGACCTGGCGAGGAGCTGTCGCCGGCCTGTCGCCCACATGCTCACGTATGCTGGCGACAGGCAACTTTTGCTGCCCGTGAGTATGGGCCATCAGAGTATACTGCAGGAGTCTGCTATTGCTATTGTTTTTTCCATATCTGTATAACTAAAGATTGCTTCTTTTGGAGTAAGCTCAAATTTTTCTTTTAGCAGTTTCCCAGCCAGGAGGCATATGTCATCCCAGAATTTTTTGACAATCGGGCACCCCCACCACATGTGCAGAGTATCTCCATCCCCCTGTCCACATCTCCAGCACATCACCCTGTGCCTTGCAAACTTGCTAACACAAAGTGGTGTCATATACCATCTACCAATTGTTTTAAATTGTATCAATTGTAACCTTGGGTCCTGAATTTTAAAATTATTTGCCCATATCTGTGGCCAAGCTCCTTCCAGACTGACCCCCAGCTCTCTTTCCCATTTCTTACAGTATGCCGGGAGGTCCCGCCCATAATCTGCATCACAGATGTCTGAGTATAGACTAGAAATTGATTTGTTCATTTTTTTCCCCAGATAAAGATGTTTCTCAAAATTATTCAGTTCCATCCTCTGGACAAACCGTGAAATCTATTTTTGAGTAAAACTGTGTATCTGAGAAGAACCCCATAAACTAACCTCATTATTACTTTCAAAAATCGACTTAATTCCCAGAACATGGCTACCTCTAACATCAATGAAGCGAGTCTCCCGGCTTATATTATGTTTGCCAAACCAAGCTGGGTCAAGACCTGGGGGAAAGTCTGGGTTATCTCGTAAAGTTGTCAATGGAGAGAGCCCCGTATTCTCTTGCCATTTTTTGATTATCCCGAGCAATGATTTTAGGGTTGGTTTGATCAATGGATGGGACGATAAATTGTAAACCCTATTAATATTTTTAGGAATCCAAGTAAAAACCAGGTCCAAATCGGATTCCTCCTCCTCCAGCCGTGGCCATATCTTATCATTTATATCTGTGGTGGTCTCTATTTTCCAATCTAGGATTCTTGTCAGGTGTACACCTGCACCTCTCACTCTGCTGCAAATGATTCAAAGATTCGGTTCAAAGATCCGGATCTTTTCAGTGATCCGATTCGAATCATCCAAATCATTGAAAAGATCCGGACTTCCCAGTATAGAACTAAAATGGCTCACCTCTGTTCATCTGACAGCCCCCCCCCCCCCCGGGACCATCGCCCCCCCCCCCCCCCACCAGCACGATTGCGCCCCCCCCCCCAGAGACTGGTGGGAGTGTCTGAGGGCTCGAACTTGGGAGGGCTAAAGAATCATCAATCAGGAAGCAGGGTAAGGGAGGATATTACATCACAATTGGCTTCAGACAAGACAGTCAAAGATGGAACCTATCATGAACTGTCAGGAGCATCAATCTCTGCAGATACTATATAAAAATTCTGTGAAATCCAAATGTGGACAGTGAAATGCATATGTAATATAAGTACAGCCAATATTTAACTACTGATATGTGTTTTTTTTCTCTGAGACCTTATACCTAACAGCTCCTCTTTAAGGAGGAAGCCAGCCAGATACTTTAAACACATTTATTGCAAAACAGGCATGCAAACAATGCACAGAATGTTGTGTATTGTTTATTAGTGCAAAGTAAATATCATATCCCTCTAGATCAGTGATGGCTAACCTTTCAGAGGCCGAGTGCCCAAACTGCGACCTAAGATCGACTTATTTATCTCCGAGTGCCAATGGGGGGGAAGGGCGAAAAATGGGCATGGCCATGATATTGTATGGGCGGAGCTAACGTAATGATGTAACAGCGAGGCATAAGAAAGCAGTGTTTCCGCCATGATGTGGTGAAACGAGTATTCGCATCATGGGTGTGCAGAAACTGTATGATGCTATTTATACTCGTCGTAACCCCAAAGCAGCAAATATAGCTAACTATGACCATTAAGGGCTCATTCACACTATGTGCTGTGCGGTCAGTTTTGACGCAACGCACATAATGTAAGATTCATATGGTAACATGAAAGTCAATAGACTTCCATGTTACCATTCACACTACAGGTGTGCGTTCCCATGCATTACGTTGTAACGCATCTGGGAACATTTTAACGCACAACGCATACGTTTCCCCGATGGGTACAGCTGCCGACGTCCACGCTTTAGCGCACCACAATGTGCATTCCGTGCGATCACTGTGCGTTGGCAGCGCATGCATGAAATTGCATTCGTGCATACGTTCTGTGGTGTGAATGAGCCCTTAATAATAAATGCAGTTACCCCAGACACCAGAAAATAAACGCAATGTGTGCAACATTTCAGCAGAAAATCATGCAATGTGGGCCACATTTCACCAGAAAACAAATGCAGTGGGCCACATTTCACCAGAAAACATACACAGTGGGCCACATTTCACCAGAAAACATACGCAGTGGGCCACATTTCACCAGAAAACATACGCAGTGGGCAGAATTTCATAGTAAATAAACACAATGTGGGAAACATTTTAGCAGAAAATAACACAGTGGGCCGCATTTCACCTGCAAAAACAAGTAATGTACTCACCAGACAGAAGTCTTCCCTCTCGGCTGGGCTCTGGCGCACATCTTCCCCGGATTTTCTGCAGCTGAGTCTCCCGCGCTGCCGCTGACAGGCAGAGTGCAGGGCTACGGGAAGATGGCTGCCGACGAAGCCCTGTACTGAAGACACAAATAGTCTCCAGTACAGGGCTTCGGCAGCCATCTTGCCGTAGCCCTGGTCTGCCTCCCGGGAGACTGCGGGGCTGCGGGCTATGAACTGGCGCGGCGGCCACTAGTAGACGCTGCGGCCAGTTCATAAGCAGCGGTGGCATGCCAGCAAATTAGGCCACGTGTGCCAGGCCCGGCACGCGTGCCATAGGTTCGCCCCCGCTGCTCTAGATTGTAAGCCTTTGGCAGGGCCCTCTCCCCTTGTGTATCATACATAACTGTGTGCACTTTACCCAGAATTATGGGAACTTGTACTTTACCACTACCACTCCAGTGTATGATTTGGCATTATATTACTATCTGTATAGTGTAGCTTATTGCTTATTACCTGTATTGTTGTATCTATTGTCTATTACCTGTTTTGTGCTGTCAACCCTGTTATCATCGTCTGTAATCCTATTTATTGTACAGCGCTGCATAATATGTTGGCGCTATATAAATCCAAAAAATAATAACAACAACATATACATAAAAAAATGAAGAGCTGAACTGGGGCTTTCAGCTATTTTAAGCACATTTGAGTGAATATGCAAGAACATGATGACCATACCTGTAATTAATTTATATATTTATTGTATTTATAAAGCGCCAACATAGTCTGCAGCGCTGAATCTGAGGTAAGTATAATTTATGTTCTGGGGTTACCTGATTGGTAAAAAGTGACAAAGCAAAGTGTAGCAAGCTGCTCATTATCTCCCCTCGTCAGACAGGGAAGACCGGAGATGTTCTGTTGACATAATTACGGCTTTGGTTAGAAAATGTAGCTTGGAGTGGGACTCTGGAAAATCTGGATTCTTGTGAACCCGGGGAAAGAAAGGGCACTGGATTAAGCGTAAAGGCCTTTCCTTTAATGAAGAGTTCACATAGGAAGAGACCTAATAATAGGTGGCAAATTGGCTCCATCTATACAGACTCTGCTACCAACAGCAGCACTAAGGCTCCTTTTCCACTTGCAAACACAATCACAAATGCATTTGCGCTTGCAAAAGCTTCTTTTTCCACTCTACACGATTGCAACGTGAACAATAAGAAGCAAAACACAATTGCACCAATAATCGTACAGCTTGACAATTTTGACTAGCGAAAAAAATCTACTCTAATGGTAAAAATGCACAGTGATTTACATGTAAATAAAGGTGCACTAGCGATCGGCAAAACGTTGGTGATCCGCATGTTTAAGCGGATCGTTGCTAGTGGAAAAGGGCCCTTAGAGCCATTTTCCCCTAGGCACATTCCAATGAGAAAAATCAGATTGTACATGCTTCTATGGTGATCAGAAAATTGCAGGGCACTGTAAGGGCTCTTTCACACCAGAGCCCACTTCTGGCGTTTTAACGCAAAGTCCATACTTTGCGTTAACCAAGGTAAAAGGAAAGTCCATAGACTTTCCTTTTACCTTTCACACCCGACGCTGCGTTTCGATACGTTACGGTACGACGCGTCCCGGCGCATTTTATCGTCGGGAATCGCCGTTTCCCCTTCAGGGTAATTAACTACCACCGCCGCTACTCAGCGTCGCACCGGAGTTTCCCGACGACACGCCGCAACGCGTGCAGGAGCCGTTCTCCTGCACGCTTTTGGTGTGTAACGGGCCTAACTGTGGTGCCCCTATATCAATGTTATGATCGCGTGCATTGTTATTTTTACCTAAGCGCAATCACACTGCCTGCTGCAGTTTTTGTGCGATTGCGGTTAGGTAGTAGTCTATGAGGGCTTGTTCACACCTAGGGTGTTTTTGCCTTTTTTTTTTAAAGTGCCAGCGATTTGCAAAATCGCCCTAAAAGCGCTTGTTAAATGATTCCCTATGAGAGTGTTCACATCTGAGTGGTTCGATTCCAATCTGCTCATCAAAGCGCTGCCTGTACCATTTTTGGGGTGATTTGCCTCAGTGGAAGGTATAGGGAAATGGCAAAGCGCTAGAAAAAATGCTTTGTATCGCGATTGCCCCAGCGCTTTCATGAATAAATACAGTGTATTTATTCATTTCCGGGTGAAAGAGTTCACTTCCTGACTGACGTCAGGAAGTGAAAAAACAGAATAAGCTCTGTAAAAGCGCGCGCAGGCAAACGCCTAAGAGCGCACAAATATTGCATAGCCCGCGTGGTACTATGCAATATTTATGCGATTTCCCCATGAGGCATTCAGCCCCACGACTCCTAAAAATTGCAATTGTAATCATAACAACGATCACACAAAAAGTTATGATGCAACACATGGTAAATTGCCTTTTCAAACAGCTGCAAACTGTGATTGTCATTTTTAGTAGGAAAAGGGCTTTTAGGGTCAGACAGGCAGTTTTTTGGAAGATTTTTACGTCCTCAAACATATCAACATCTTTAGGAATGCTACATTTATTAAGATTTTTGTCTAAAGATGGGATTTTTTTCCATTGTTCACCATTTGTAGACTTTTGGTTAGGCTTTTTGTTTTCCTCAGGAGGCAGAAGTCTCTAAACAGGCATTGGTGTGAAGCATGCTAACCAGGCAATCCAAAAGTTAAAAATTGCTCTTACTTTTCTTTTCCATAAAACATCATTCCCCAGTTTCCAGTTTCCTTGGCTCTTATTTGGTACATCTACCGCACAGAGAAAGTTGCAGGGCATGCTGGGTTTTCTTTTCTTCTTCTTTACTTTCCCCTCAGACATAACTAATGCAGCCTGATTGGCTGAAGCCTCTTTCCTCCAGTTTTCCCCTCCCACACACTCTTTTCCTCTCTGATTGGCCAATATATCTCATGCAGAGTGAGAAGCTGAGAAAAAGCAGCTTCTGAAATTAAATCTGATCCATACAAATAAACCACCAAGTTTAATGCAACACATAACAAAGTCTAACCCCATGAATGTCAGCAATGTAATAACCCAGCAGCGATTCAGTGCAACGGATGCCTCTCCACCGCCCATGCTGATTGCTAGCAAGCACCCAGCTGGTTCACTGGAGCAGCTGCTCCAAGAGGAAATGCACCGACAATAACAATGAATAAAATTGCTTATTTTTACAATATTAATTGATAGATTATTTAGTCAGTGTTTGCCCATTGTAAAATCTTTCCTCACCCTGATTTACATTCTGAAATTTATTACAGGCAGCGACATCTTTAGTTTTGCCAGGTGATCTGTACAGAATGTTTGTTACTGAGAGGTCTATGCACAGAGGGGAAATACTGCTTGCTTGGTAGTTGGAAAAAGCAGTCATTTCCCACAATGCAATCAGGTTCACAAACAGGAAACTGTCAGGACCAAGGCCATGACAGCACACTGTGGGAGGGTTCTCACCACAATATCAGCCATACAGACCCCCCCCCCCCCCCCTCCCGATGAGCTATTTGAGAAAAGGTAAAGATTTCTTGTGGGAAAGGGGGTGTCAGCTACTAATTGGAATGAGGTTCAAACCTTTTTGGCAGGCTGCTACAAAAGGCAGTTTCTGTACATTTTGGTGCCCAAGGCATCCATGTCAATTTAGTTTCTCTCTCTCTGAAGTAATGGTTTGTTTGTTTTTTCTAAAAAATAAGTCCATAAAAGATGCATTAATTATTATAGCTCACCAGACCAAAATCACTGAAACCAAATAATCCATCCCTATAAGTATGAGGGTTTTGCATCTACTTTATAAAAATATTTTTTTTGTTCTGTTTATGGGTCTTTACAGGTCAGACTATTGTCCTGGAAATCCATTGCCCAATGCCCATGACTGTGTTAAAATAACTATCCATGCATTTAACAATGGAATTAGCAGTTGTGTATAGGAATTTATAAATACCCAGTGCGCCAAGAATTGCTCTGTGTTGCCCCCTCAAGCAGATATCACTCCAGGCATGTGCCTGGTTTACCTCCGCTTATAATTAGCCAATACTGCTACATATACAGTGGGAGGTGAAAGTTTGGGCAACCTTGTTAATCGTCATGATTTTCCTGTATAAATCGTTGGTTGTTACGATAAAAAAATGTCAGTTAAATATATCATATAGGAGACACACACACAGTGATATTTGAGACATGAAATTAAGTTTATTGGATTTACAGAGAGTGTGCAATAACAGTTTAAACAAAATTAGGCAGGTGCATACATTTGGGCACCACAAAAAAAATGAAATCAGTAGTTTACAGCCTCTAAACGCTTCCTGTAGGTTCCAATGAGAGTCTGGACTCTGGTTGAAGGTATTTTGGACCATTCCTCTTTACAAAACATCTCTAGTTCATTCAGGTTTGATGGCTTCTGAGCATGGACAGCTCTGTTTAACTCACACTACAGATTTTCAATTATATTCAGGTCTGGGGACTGAGATGGCCATTCCAGAATGTTGTACTTGTTCCTCTGCATGAATTCCGTAGTGGATTTTGAGCAGTGTTTAGGGTTGTTTTGTTGAAAGATTAAGCCCCGGCGCAGCTTCAGCTTTGTCACCGATTCCTGGACATTGGTCTCCAGAATCTGCTGATACTGAGTGGAATCCATTCGTCCCTCAACTTTGACAAGATTCCCAGTCCCTGCACTGGCCACACAGCATGATGAAACCACCACCATATTTTACTGTACGTAGCAGGTGTTTTTCTTGGAATGCTGTGTTGTTTTTCCTCCATGCATAACGCCCCTTGTTATGCCCAAATAACTCAATTTTAGTTTCATCTGTCCACAGCACCTTATTCCAAAATGAAGCTGGCTTGTCCAAATGTGCTTTAGCATACCTCAAGCGGCTCTGTTTGTGCTGTGGGCGGAGAAAAGGCTTCTTTTGCATCACTCTCGCATACAGCATCTCCTTGTGTAAAGTGTGCCGAATGGGTGAACGATGCACAGTGACTCCATCTACAGCAAGATGATGTTGTAGGTCTTTGGTGCTGGTCTGTGCGTTGACTGACTGTTTTCACCATTTGTCACTTCTGTTTATCCGAGATTATTCTTGGTCTGCCACTTCAAGCCTTAACTTGAACTGAGCCTGTGGTCTTCCATTTCCTCAATATGTTCCTAACTGTGGAAACAGACAGCTGAAATCTCTGAGACAGCTTTTTGTATCCTTCCCCTAAACCATGATGGTGAACAAGCTTTGTCTTCAGGTCATTTGAAAGTGGTTTTGAAACCCCCATGTTGCTACTCTTCAGCAGGGATGCTCGGATGTGCCTCATCCACGAATTCGGCAATCCGCGTGGTTGCATAAAAAAAACCGCATTCGGCCCCGCCGCATGCGGATTTTCGTCCGCGTCCACGCAACCACGCGGATTTTCTGCCGTGAATGGCGTAATCACGCGTGGATTCCCGCCCGGAGGCGGATTTTCTTTTAACGTTAATAACAAAGCCCCCATACATGCTACAATCCCCCAAATTGCATGGATTATCGAGGTGATAAGGGGCAACATAACTTCAACATAAAAAATTCCCAATTTTTTTTTTTTTTAATGGCTTTTAAAGACAAATCACCACTGTAAATGGGGCTATTAATTGGTAATACGTGGTTTTAAAAAGGGATATATGCGTTAAGCAATCAAAGAGGTGAAGGCGAGTTCCAATGGCACTTGGCGGCGAAGGTACCGCTGGAGGAGGATGAGTGGCTGACGCCAAAAAGGCCCCAGAGAGGTTTTTGTAATTTTTTTTTTTTTTTTTGCAGCAATTAGCAATGACATCGCAGCAGAGTTGTCAGTGGACACGGGCAGTGTGAACGCAGAGTGCAGTGGTGGTAGCGACTGAGTCAGGAGAAGGACTATGCGGGCGATCAGTTCAGCAGCACAGAAGGACCACGGCAACATACTGGTAGTAGTAGTAGCAGCACAGCGTCATAGTGCTGGCCAAAAAATTAAATGCACCCGGTGACCCGGGCAGTGGGAACGCAGACAGAGTACATTGGTGGAAGCGAGTGAGTCAGGAGGAGGAGGACAATGCGGGCGGTCAGTTCAGCAGCACAGAACAGAAGGACCATGGCAACATACTGGTGGTAGTAGTAGCAGCACAGCGTCATAGTGCTGGCCAAAAAATTAAATGCACCCAGTGACCCGGGCAGTGTGAACGCAGAGTGCAGCAGCGGGAAGCGACTGAGTCAGGAGGAGGAGGACAATGCGGGCGGTCAGTTCAGCAGCAGCAGCACAGAAGGACCATGCCAACATACTGGTGGTAGTAGTAGTAGCACAGTGTCATAGTGCTGGCCAAAAAATTAAATGCACCCGGTGACCCGGGCAGTGATAACGCAGACAGAGTGCATTGGTGGTACCGTGGTAGCGACTGAGTCAGGAGGAGGAGGAGGACAAAGCGGGCGTTCAGTTCAGCAGCAGCAGCAGCACAGAAGGACCATGGCAACATACTGGTGGTAGTAGTAGCAGCACAACGTCATAGTGCTGGCCAAAAAATTAAATGCACCCAGTGACCCGGGCAGTGTGAACGCAGAGTGAAGCAGCGGGAAGCGACTGAGTCAGGAGGAGGAGGACAATGCGGGCGGTCAGTTCAGCAGCAGCAGCACAGAAGGACCATGCCAACATACTGGTGGTAGTAGTAGTAGCACAGTGTCATAGTGCTGGCCAAAAAATTAAATGCACCCGGTGACCCGGGCAGTGATAACGCAGACAGAGTGCATTTGTGGTACCGTGGTAGCGACTAAGTCAGGAGGAGGAGGAGGACAAAGCGGGCGTTCAGTTCAGCAGCAGCAGCAGCAGCAGCGAAGGACCATGGCAACATACTGGTGGTAGTAGTAGCAGCACAGCGTCATAGTGCTGGCCAAAAAATTAAATGCACCCGGTGACCCGGGCAGTGTGAACGCAGACAGAGTACATTGGTGGAAGCGACTGAGTCAGGAGGAGGAGGACAATGCGGGCGGTCAGTTCAGCAGCACAGAAGGACCATGGCAACATACTGGTGGTAGTAGTAGCAGCACAGCGTCATAGTGCTGGCCAAAAAATTAAATGCACCCAGTGACCCGGGCAGTGTGAACGCAAAGTGCAGCAGCGGGAAGTGACTGAGTCAGGAGGAGGAGGACAATGCGGGCGGTCAGTTCAGCAGCAGCAGCACAGAAGGACCATGCCAACATACTGGTGGTAGTAGTAGTAGCACAGTGTCATAGTGCTGGCCAAAAAATTAAATGCACCCGGTGACCCGGGCAGTGTGAACACAGACAGAGTACATTGGTGGAAGCGACTGAGTCAGGAGGAGGAGGACAATGCGGGCGGTCAGTTCAGCAGCACAGAAGGACCATGGCAACATACTGGTGGTAGTAGTAGTAGCACAGCGTCATAGTGCTGGCCAAAAAATTAAATGCACCCAGTGACCCGGGCAGTGTGAACGCAGAGTGTAGTAGCGACTGAGTCAGGAGGACAAAGCGGGCGGTCAGTTCAGCAGCTCAGAAGGAGGACCATGGCAACTTACTGGTAGTAGTACCATAACACCAAAAAATTAACCAAGGTAGGCACTAGGCAGGTAGTAAATGTCTTTATAAAGGCAGGCATAGTTAACAACAGCACATGCAGCAGCCACTTCATGTCCCCCTGTGTCCGACAATAGGGGCCAGGAACTCACCTTCCACCCAAACCTGGTTGATTTTCAGGAAGGTGAGTTTGTCCACAGAGGCGTGGGAGAGCCGAGAGCGCTTCTCTGTGACCACACCACCGGCCGCACTAAAGCATCTCTCTGAGAGGACACTGGAAGGAGGGCAGGATAGGAGTTCCAGGGCGTACTGGAAAAGCTCGCTCCAGATGTCCAGTCTCTTGACCCAGTACTCCAAGGGGTCCACGGGGCTGTCGGTGTCACTGAGCCCGCTGGATGACCCCATATAGTCAGACACCATGGTGGTCAGTCGTTGCTTGTGCTGGTTGGTGGTGGATGCTGTGGCGGGCACCTCTGTTCTGGGCTGCTGCACTGCATACAGGCTCTTGCTTAGGCTCTTCAGGTCTCCGGGGCGCCAGTTGCTGCTGCTGCTGCTGGTGGTTGTTGTTGTGCTGCTAGTAGCAATGGCAGGCACCTCTTGCTGGCTTGGCAGAGCAGTTACAGTGGGGGTGGAAGGCTGGGGGAATGCTTCCAGTAGTCTGCGCACAAGGGCCTCCTTCAACTCCCTTGTGCGTTGCTCGGTGGTGGATGGCGTCATTAAGTCTCCCAGCTTCCCCTTCAGACGGGGATCAAGCATCAAGGTAATCCAGATGTCCTCCCTTGAACGCATCTGGATCACCCGGGGGTCCCTGCGAAGGCAGCGCAACATGTGCACAGCCATGGGAAACAAGTGGGCCCTGCCAGCAAGATCTTCCTCGTCCTCGCCATTGTCCCATAACGTATGCCTGTCCTCTTCCTGTGCCATGTCGTTGTCCTCCTCAAACCGGCATCCACGTACAACGCCTGCTGCACTCTGCTCCTCCTCCTCATTCAGGTTAGGGACCTCCAACTCTTCCACTACCTGCTGTGAGCCCTCCTCTGAGCTGGACTGTGCTGCCATCTGCTCCTGTTCTTCCAACTGCCTCAGGGCTTCATCCCCACGCTCAATTAAATTGTCCATTGCCTGCTCCAGTAGACAAACCAAGGGCACCCACTGGCACACAGAGGCCCGCTCCTCACTGACCATCTTGGTTGCCTCCAGGAAGGGACTCAGCACCAGGCATACTTGCTGCATCAGTGTCCACTGAGTGGCAGTAATCATGGGGACTTGCTGGTTGCTGGGGACACTTGGGTCTAGCATGTAGGCCCTAAGAGCCAGCCGGTGCTGACACAGCCGCTCCAACATGGCCAGAGTCGAATTCCAGCGAACTGGCATGTCGATGATCAGCCGGTGTTGTGGCTTTCCATACTGCTGCTGTAAGGTGGACAAGAGTGCAGAGGCAGTGGCTGACAGGCGGAAAAAGCATACCACCGCCCAGGCATCCTGCAGCAGCTCGCTCATCCCCTGGTAGGTGCGCAAGAAGCGCTGCACCACAAGATTGAGCACGTGGGCCAAGCAGGGGATGTGCTGGAGGTTTCCCTGCTGCACTGCTGCCACCAGGTTGGCCCCGTTATCGGCTGCCACATACCCCACTTCCAGGCCTCTGGGGGTCAGCCACCTCCGCTCCTGCTTCCTGAGGGTGGCCAGGACGTTGGTGGCCGTAAGCCTCTCCTTCCCCAGGGTCACCAATTTTAAAAGGGTTTGGCAGTGCAGAGGCTTGGCGCTGCTGCTGCCGAGGCGGGCTTGCTTTCCGGGTGCAGAGGGAGTGTCGTGACAGGACCCTTCTGCATCCCCCCTGATCCCGCGTGGTGGCACCACTAGCTGGGCTGATGCGCTCTTGTCCTCCCTCCCTTCCATCAGTGTCACCCAGTGGGCCGTAAAGGACAGGTAGCGACCTGTCCCAAATCTGCTACTCCACGAGTCCATGGTCACGTGGACCCGCTTGCCCACAGAGTAGTCCAGGGAACGGGCCACGTTTTCCACCGCAAACTTGTGGAGTGCTGGGATCGCGCTCCTGCTGAAATAGTGGCGACTGGGGACTTCCCACTCGGGGATGCCAAATTGGAGCAGCGTCCGCATGGCGCTCCCCTCCTGCACCAGGGAGTAGGGAAGCAGCTGTGATGCCATGGCCCGGGCCAGCAAGCCATTTAGTTTGCGGATCCGCCTGTGGCTTGGAGGCAGAGGCTTGGTCAGACCCTGAAAGGTGTCGCTCAGCAGGGTCTGGCGACGCTGGGATGCAGGGGAGACAGAGGAGAGAGACGAGCAATGGCTGCCAGCCTCAATGTCTGTGTCCTGAGTAGCCGAGGTGGAAGAGCGCTTGCGTGCTACTACTGCTGCTGCTGTGGGGGATTCACGACCCTGAGGGAGGGATGATGCTGCTGCGCTGGTGGGCCTTCTGCTCTCAGGAACCCCTGCCAGCAGTGCCTGCTTCCTCTTAAACTCCGCATACTCGCGGCAGTGGCGGCTTCTCAGGTGGCCCTGGAGGGATGAGGTACCCATCTTGCTCAGACTTTTCCCACGGCTCAATCTTTTGCTGCATAACCTGCACACCGCATACCTTTTGTCATCAGTACATTCCTCAAAGCAATCCCACACTGGTGACTTTAATTTACTGCGGCCCCCACTAGCAGAGGGTGCAGCGGAACAATGTGTGGTAGTAGTTGCCGGGGGTTGCATGGTGGTGGTGCCGGCTGAAGCAGTGTCCTGTCTACTTCCTCCACGCCCACTGCTGCCGATGCCCCTGCCTGACATATGGCGATATCCTTGCCTAGGCCGAGGTGACTCGTCATCCTGCTCTGACCATTCTTCCCCGGACTCAGCAGGCTGCGCATAGTTAGGGTCCACAACGTCGTCATCATCAGCAGCATCATCATAATCCAGCTCTTCCTCTGACTCCCTCGCCTCCTCTTCTGTCCCTACATCCCCAGACACAGACCCCTCTTCTTCATCACCAGAACTCAACAACGCTTGTGATTGTGGCCCGATCTCAATCTCTGCCACATCAGTCCCCAGTAAGTCCTGAGCTTCTTGCATCAGCAGGTTCCCAGATGCCGGACTGAGGGACAGAACGCTGTCATCCTGGGAGGGCTGCTGACCAGTGGGTGCTGGGGTGGATGTCACAACAAGCGTGGGACGTTGGCTGCTGCTGCTGCTGCTTGGAGTGGTGCTCACAGTAGAGGTCTGGGAGGAAGTCATGATGTCCATGAGTACGTCAGGTTCCATTTGCTCATCCACCACACGGGGACCAGAAACTTTAAAATATTTGGACAATGGCGTCCGCTGACTCGGCCCAGGCTTTGCTGCCCCCCTTTCTGCTGCATCACGACCACGTACAGCTGGGCGTCCTCTCCCTGGACGTGGAGCAGTCCCAGAAGTGGCTGAGGCAATTGAACTCCCTTTTCTCTCATCCCGCGAAACCCTGCCAGACATGTTGCTAGTAATGAATCACTGGATGCAGTGGGCACAGTACAAGGTCACTGAAGGATGCACCAGGCACAGTACAACGGCACTGAAGGATGCAGTGGGCACAGTACAAGGTCACTGAAGGATGCAGTGGGCACAGCAGTGGGCACTGGATATACAACTAGGTCACTGAAGGATGCAGTGGGCACTGGGCACAGTACAAGGTCACTGAAGGATGCAGTGGGCACAGCAGTGGGCACTGGATATACAACTAGGTCACTGAAGGATGCAGTGGGCACAGCAGTGGACACTGGATATACAACTAGGTCACTGAAGGATGCAGTGGGCACAGCAGTGGGCACTGGATATACAACTAGGTCACTGAAGGATGCAGTGGGCACTGGGCACAGTACAAGGTCACTGAAGGATGCAGTGGGCACAGCAGTGGGCACTGGATATACAACTAGGTCACTGAAGGATGCAGTGGGCACAGTACAAGGTCACTGAAGGATGCAGTGGGCACAGCAGTGGGCACTGGATATACAACTAGGTCACTGAAGGATGCAGTGGGCACACAAGGATGTCACACTGTGTAATGAGGTGCTTATATGCCAGCGAGCGAGCAGTGGGCACTGGGCACGGCACAAGGTCACTGACAGAATGAATGAACAGCGCTGGCAGAGAGTGGCGGTGCCGGCGGTGTGACTGGCTGCCTGCAAATAGTACAAGTGAAGTGTATAACTGTCACTGAAATAATATACAAGTGTGTAATGAGATGCTTATATGCCAGCGAGCGAGCAGTGGGCACTGGGCACGGCACAAGGTCACTGACAGAATGAATGAACAGCGCTGGCAGAGAGTGGCGGCGCCGGCGGTGTGACTGGCTGCCTGCAAATAGTACAAGTGTATAACTGTCACTGGAATATACAAGTGAACACTGCAGCTGCACTAACCTGCCTGCCTGCACTACACACAGATAATCCCCACTCCCACTACACTGACTACACTGCAGCACTGAACCTGCCTGCACTACACACAGTTAAATAATCACTAGACTCCCACACTTTCACTACACTACACTGACTACAACTAACTACAGCAATCACTCACTGACTAGCTAACTGTGTACAGTATAAGAGCAGTGTTAGCAAAAAAACGCTTTGTTTTTAACACAAGAAATGCACTTGCTCAAACAACAATGGCCTGGAGATAATCCTCTCAGCACCACAGTCTAGCAAGGACAGAGCTTTTCCATCATGGCCGCCGCTTTATATTCAGGAGGGGAGGGCATAGCTCCCCTCCTGTGATTGGTTGCTAGGGCCTGGCTGGGGCCCTCTGATTGGCCTGCAATGTGTCACTTCCGCATAGTTTGACGCATTTCCGCTAACCACGACTTCAGCGCCGGGTTTCACGAGCGTGAATGCGGATTTCTGCCCGCATTCACGCGAAGCCGAAGCAGATTTTCGTGGTTGAAAATCACTGCTCTTCAGAGAAAAAAAAAAAAAGGAGGGAAACTTACAATTGACCCCCTTAAATACTCTCTCATAATTGGATTCACCTGTGTATGTTGGTCAGTGGTCATTGAGCTTACCAAGCCGATTTGAGTTCCAATAATTAGTTCTAAAGGCGTTGGAATCAATAAAATGACAACAGTGCCCACATTTATGCACCTGCCTAATTTTGTTTAAACAATTATTGCACACTTTCTGTAAATCCAATAAACTTAATTTCACTTCTCAAATATCACTGTGTGTGTCTCCTATATGACATATTTAACTGACATTTTTTATTGTAATAACCAACGATTTATACAGGAAAATCATGACGATTAACAAGTTTGCCCAAACTTTCGCATCCCACTGTATACAAAGGCATAACACACCATTTCACCCCTCCCCCCCCCCCCCCCCCAAAAGGAATGTTTGTGTTTGATAGTGATGAATACCAAAGAGAACAGTGAAGAGAAGGCGGGAAATTTCTCAAACACTCATTTGACCTTTTTTTGCATTTATCTACAGTTTTTTTTGCCACTTTCCCACCACTTTTTTTGGGCCTCATTTTGTTTGCTATTTTTTCATCTTCACCTGATTTCAATAGATATTCTTTCTTCCACTTTTCAAGCATATTCCACCAGAAAAGCAACAGATATCTCGTATGTAAATGTGGCATCAAAAAATGGAAAACCAAGAAAGGTGATCACATCTCGACTGTCACCATTTGTTGTGGTAATATTAGATCATATGACCTAGTGATGCCTACAACTTATGCTACAGAAGATTGTGTGAGTAAGGGCCCTGACACAATGAAGAGAATTTTGCTGGTTGTTTGTGTTTTTTTTAAACGCTTCTATTTACTCCTTGGCGCCAAGATGGCGCCATCTTCAGTATGTGGGTGGAACCGCTGTGGTCTGTCCGCAGCTCTAAAGATCATCCCGGCTCCTGCATCCCCGCAGATGGACCACATGGGCAGCTACACCGCCGCTGCCAGGGGAACTGGAGGACACTGTATTTAAAGGCACAGAGTCTGCTCCACCACAGTAAGTCCGATGCTGCCACAGCTGCCTGCACACTTCCAGGCCATCAGATGCTGCTGCTGCCTGCACACTCCCCCAGTTAAAATCCTGGAGTCTCTTGTCTGGAGCTTCTATCTTCCCCTGGGCTAGGCCAATGCACGCCAGCAAGCAGCACTCTACCAAGCTACAGATCCAGCACAGGACTAGCCCTAGGTCTAACCCAGCCCTGCATGGAAGTTATGGAAACTGCATCGTAGAAGCCATGCATCAACCTCAGTCACTTCGACGCCTAGTACATTTCAAAACTTTAGGTACCAATCTTTGCAGCGGACAAAGACAGTCAGTGAGACAAAAACTGACACTAACCGACCAGGTTGCGCCGCAATCCTAGGGGGACTCTTTATCACTGTCCTTTTCACTTTCTCTCTCTCTGTCTCTCCCCTTGGGTTAGACTGGGGGGCATCTGATTCGAAGTATCGCTGCAAAGCGTTTTGAGTGCCTTGGACGGCAGCGAATTACCCCCCTGATCCTTTCCCAGGATTCATCTTTTATGTATGCTTCTATCTATGCTTTATTTCTATGCCTGTGTTTCATTGTTCCTACTGTATATGCCTGTATGTATCTACTACTGTATGTACCACCACCGACCCTGTTGTGCCAAAACCAATTCCGGGCACAACTCACATTGTACTTGGAGAAATAAATTCTGATTCTGGTTCTAAAATCTTACTTACTTTAAAATAGCCAAAGTCATGTCCCCCCCCCCCCCCCCCCCCCCCCAAAAAAAGGTGCAAATTTAATGGAAGTCAATGAAAATGATTCTTTATAAATGAATACAATCTGCAAAATGTTCTTCGGAGTGTCAGGACCCTAACTCATATATCTCTAATTAAATGCACCCTGCAAAAGTCAAAAGTATTTTTCCACATAGAAAGCAGCATTGCTATAATGTAACGATTGCTTTGGGCTCGTAGTTATGACTAAGCATCCATTCCAGTGAAATGCTGATCATTCCTAAGGCTGTGAAACAGTACTGTTTGTGTCACTGAGTGAGATCCTGCACAACCTGTAAACCCACATAAAGGTCTTCAGGCTAACACTGAAATCTGGCAGCACTTTACAGAGCAACAGAGCCTGGCAGACCTGAAGTACAGGGCCATCCATTCTTCAGCTTTATACACATGCTAGATGGGCCTTGGCTGAGATGATCATTAGGTAGCATGTCGGTTTACAATCTAGTATGTGTACAGCTTCAGGATGACACAATTTAGTGACCCACCACAGCAGATTGCTAAACGCTGAGTGAGCACATAATCTTCCTCAGTTCCAGCGTTGCAGTACACTGCTCACTTATGCACCGGATCAGAGAATAATGGCGCACAGCGCTGATGTATAAAAATGGCGCCGCATTAAAAAGATACACTTATCGCTATTTATCGTTTGTACTGCATGATAATGGCGCACGGGGAAAAAAGAAAAAAAACGGCACACAGTAACGCTATTTAACAATAGCGCCGTTCATATACCAAACAGCAGACCTTATTGCGCACAGTAACGTTATCTTTCAATAGCGCCCTACATAAGCCAACTGCATACGTTATTTCGCAGCAGTGGAAACCCGGCCTAAGGGTTCACTTGGTGTTTGATGCACACACCCTTTTTGCAATACGTTAACTAACTATAATACACTTTGTGCAGGATAGGACTGCAAACTGCATTACATTTTATATATAACTAAAATGTATTATACTGCGTTGTGTTTATATGTAAACATCAACGATTTGAAAATAAAAATAGCAATTAATCCAGATAAAAATAATCACTTTAAAGGGATACTGTAGGGGGGGGGGGGGGGGGTCGGGGGAAAATTAGTTGAACTTACCTGAGGCTTCTAACGGTCCCCCGTTAGTGGCTGTGTGGGCACAGGATGTCTGCGGGGGACCATTAGAAGCCCCGGGTAAGTTCAACTCATTTTCCCCCGACCCCCCTACAGTATCCCTTTAAATGAAGACTACTATCAAGAGCGTTAGAGTGATTAATATCAATTAAAAAGTTTACGTTTTTAAGGTCACGATTTCTTAACGGTGATTAACAATTAACTGTTAATGTTAAACAACAATAAGCGGATGATGGATTAGCTGCATCACCGTGCGCCATTATTCACAGGCGCCATTTTCGTATGGATCCCTCATGCACAGCCATTCATCCCTTCCCATTGAACAGTACATGCTGCACACATGATCCCCAAAATATTACTGGAATGGTCAAACTATGTTTGCTAAGGGCGACATTATTTGAGCGTATCTACAAGGCTTTACCTTGATTTTTTTGTGCTACAGTATGTAAATTATCATACGTCCAAGACTGACTGACAGCCGCCGCGCACCTACTCATGCATGTGCACGTTCCTGATTAAAAGTAAATGATTGCAGCTATAGCAAACAGGGCCTGAAAAGTAAGTTGTGAAAAAGTTTTGCAAGTTGACAACAGTTAGTGACAAAGGCACAATTAAAAAAAAAAATAAAAAATTCTTCCCAGTTGCATTTTAACCCCTACCAAGCCTATTAACACCTTGTATTTGATTGAAGTTTTGTTTGCAGGTATACAAAGAAAAGTAGATGAAAATTTCAAACTAAGTTCTAACTGCTTGACCGTGCTTACTCTGCCGCCGGGCCCTGCCATTATCACAGAGGCTATGGGTCTACTGGTATGCCAGTGAAACAAAAAGATGAAGTTGTGTTGAGTAGCGGTGCAGAAAAATGACTGAAGAGTACATTTTCTGCACAAGTGGGAACCAGGCCTAAGGACTCTTTTACACGAATGGCTGACAGCTGCGCACTTCCCTGCTTGTCAGACACTGCTTTTTCTGTGCAGGGTGCTTGTAGCCGGCTACAAGCGGCCAGCATTTGCAGCGGCTACTGCATGTGCATCCAAGCCAGCGGTAGCCAGTCCTGGACGCTACATGCAGCGTTCTTACTGCTTGTCGAACGGTTGCTTTGTTTTGCAGCCGAAGAGCGCTTGACCCCAGCAATCGATGTCTGTAAACTGAACATCTGAAAGATCCCCAAATCTAATAAGCCCTACATAAGGTTTCTATTCTCCTTTCTCTAATTAGCCTCTATTCACAATTAATTACCACATGCGGTAACGAAGTGACGGAAAATTAAATACTTAAGTATGACCATGTCCACATTCACAATGTTTTCCGCCTGAAATTACCATTAACATGTCGGTAAAAATGTGTCATTTTAGACATAACTTACCCAAAAATGAAATGCATAATGAAAGAGAGTGCATGGTTTCATCCTTAATTACCTTTATCACCTGGAAGTACCTGGCGCTATTCTTCACTTCACATCCAATTGCATGTAGTCTAGAGCCTTCAGGGCTGCGTTTGCTGGACTTTGGAATTTTTCCACAGAAAATGCTGATACTTTACGCACTAATTCAGCACTTTTAACAAACTTTTTTAAACTATTATCGCCATGTTATTTCACTGTACTGACCTTTACTCGCTCTTTGAAAAAAATGTATGAATGTGGAAAATAAAACAAAAACGGCAATTACCAATGTTGGTAATTTTTTTTTGTTAAAAATGTCTGTGAATGAAGACCATCGTGGTCTCTTTAGATAAAAAGTCACCAAGAAAGTCAAAATAAATGCTCACCTTGACTATGTTTATAATTATTTGATCACGTTGGACAGAGGATGTCTGCAGCATTACCGGTAATTGTTGCTAGAAAGCCCTTTTTATGCCCATGGGGATGGTTTTTATTCTTTGCTTACATTGCACAGCTATGTTATAAATAGAAGAGTCGCTAGGTGTCAGCACAGCGTCAAGCAGCTTGCAGCACGAGGAGCTGAGAATTTGATGAGTCACGGTGCTGTTGCTTGTTGTAAGGTGATCTCCCTGCCGAAGCAGCAGATAGAAGTAATCTGTGGCTTCTACTGTCAGTGCAGAAGGCTGTATAGCTGAACACGGAAGAGCCGCATTCACACTGGAACCCTAACCTGGTAAGTGCAGCGCATACCGGAGTCACGTGCAAACTCACACCTGCACCGAGAAGTGGTACAGCCAATGACACGCTTTCTCACTGAGCTGAATAACTAGTACCTTCGTGCATGTCACTGTGCCTGGCTGGCCAAATGGTATGAATGAATGGTTGCGATTTTTATTTGTTTTTTGTGTTTCTTTTTTGTTGGTGTGACTGAGGGGAACGATGCATCCTGCAATGGTTTAATGCTTTTTATTTGCAATATACAGAACACTGGGACTCTGATCAACAGAGATTTTTTTTTTTTTAAAGGACCACTCCAGCGGAAAAAAGTAAGTAGTTTAAAATCTGACAGAACCAACAGGTTTTGGGCCAGTCCATCTCCTCGTGGGGGGATTACAAGGTTTTCATTTATTTCAATAGCATTTTCTGTAGTTTTTTTTAAGTGTAACTGCCAAAATAGAGTGCAAGTGACTAGGGAGACTGGCAGCTTCCTATTTGGCAGTTAAACTGTCGTACAGGAAATGCTTTTGAAAATAATGAAAACCCTGAGATTCCCCCATGAGGAGATTGACTAGTCCAAAACCTGACAGTTCTGTCAGCTTTTAACTGCTTTAAAGGCTCCTTTCACACTATGCGTTGGTATGTGATGCTGTGTTGGTATGTGTATGTGATGCTGTGCAATAGCAATGCAGCCGGAAATTCTAAGTGCGCAGTAGCGTTGTGGCGAAACCATACAGTGAGGTGCATACAGTACAATGAAAGTATGCTAAATTGCTAGTGTAAACGCTGCATCCTGTGGGTTATATACCGACAGGACGCAACACCCCAAGCAATGCGATAGCCCCATAGGAATATTGTTGCAACGTGTTGTGGTACAAAGCAAAAGAAGCCAAAAGGAAAACTCTTTTTTTGCTGTGATGCGCTGGGTTCAGTCAGGATAATGCTTGGCATGCAGTGTTTACAGGGTAACGTGCACATTTACAGTGGCAGTGAAACTTCTTTTCATTGGTATCATATGCTTCACTATATGCACTGCATTTAATGTCTAACATGCAATGCAAATTTCCGTCAGCGCTGCAGTGCTCAGTGTACATAGTGTGCAAGGAGCCTTAAGGTGCCCATACATCTAGCGATGAAGAGCAGATTCGACCAAGAGACAAATCTTTCTTTTATTGAACCTGATAAGAGAGAGATCTGTCAGCTGCCCATACACCACAGACGGAATCCCAATCGATTTCAGCATGAAATCTCTCGGGAATCTGCCTTGTGCACCGCATACGCTGCTTTCCCATTAAGTCAACGTCCACCCAGTGCCTGTATAAAGTGTATATATTACCTCTCCACGGCCTCCGCTTGTCCCCCGCTGACTGCCGGGCACATTCTCCTCTCCATACATGCACCCCCATGGTCGATTGGCCGCCAAGTTGCTTGATGTAAGGCCACCTTTAGCCCTTGCCAGGGAGTGGCAGTGGTGGAGTAAGTAGTAAAGGGAACTTTGAGAATCTCTCATAAAGAGATATACTAGTACCAAACCCTTAGGAAAGAGGCTCAGAGCGGTCAGTTTAAGGTCATGTTCACACTAAGGCTAGAAACCCACTAGGAGCGATTTTCTGAGCGCTTTGCGATTTGAAGACTCTTGCTAATGTAATGCTATGTGTGTAATCCCACTGGAGCAATGGGATTTTATAAAAATCCCCCATAGCATTGCATTAGCAAGAGCTTTTTCAAATCACTAGCGAATAGAAAACGCTCCTAGTGGGTTTCTGGCCTACGACTTGTAATTGCATAGCAAACGCTCTGCGATTATATTGTAGTGGGGCTTTACATTGGTGCATTACTGGATGATCTGCACATTTACAGTTGCAGTGAACTATACTTTTTATGTATTGTATGTATCGTATTGCATGTGTACCACACAATACCAGTTTTTTGCCTCCGTTGTGGGCGTTGCATTTTTGTGAAAAGCGCTTAGAAAATCGCTTTTCAAAAAAATGCAACGCCCGCCCAAGCCCCGGGAATTGAAAGAAAAAAAAGTGTCAAAAAAAGCCCAACGCGAACACTAAGGCGAGAGGAACGCAATGTAAACGAGGCCTCAGTGATAGCTACAAAGGAAAAACTGTAAAATGTAGAAACCTGTACACATACTGATGTACATTTGATTTGGTAGCTACAGAGGAAAAATAAATGTAATTTACAGTTTAGTGATAGTGGTGCTTATAGATCTTTATATTATAAGGTTAGAAACCAAACCTCAATTCAGCTTGATTTCCCTAGTTGAAGATGAAAGCAGACAGTGATATGAGACATGAGCCCTGTTGATTTGATGTAAGGCTACGTTTCATACAACTAGGCGAATCTGCATACATTTTTTTTAAAAAAAAGTATGAATTTGCATGCGTATGCGAATTCACGTGTGTTTGCGGGCGGTTTTCTCATGCAAATTTGAATGTGTACTTTTTTTTTTTTTTTTTTTTATACTTTCCTGTCGCCATCCATTATTATTATTGACTTCCATACGCGTAAACTGGAAAATGTGTAAACTAAGCAGAAAATTGTTACAGAGGCGTCCGGTTGTTTGTTTTCATTAGCGAAGAGACTTTCACCTGTAATGGAAACAGGCCCTTTGAAATACATTGCTATGCAAATTCGGATGCAGATAATACGTGCAAATTCGCCTTAGTGGAAACGGGCCCTAAATGTCTGTAAAATTACTTGGAAGTTGTTGTTTTTTAAATATGTAAGTAAAAAAGGTCGTTCCACAGTACTAATACCGGAAATAGGAGATTTTGAGTGTCAGAATTTGCTGCTACTCTGTGCTTTAGTGCATGTTTTGAACATGGGAAATAGAGCGAAGAATTACTACTGCAGCAAGGTGGGAGTTCCTGGATAGTCTCATGGCAACCGTGATCCAAACAAAGTCCACAAAGCATCGTTGTCAGGGATACAAAACAAGCCATCTGACATACTGTGGGTCTTGGAAATTCAAAGCTGGTTGCAGAATGAAAAAGTGAATTTTTGGTCTCAATAAATTACAAAGACCCATGTTTAGCAACCATCCATGTTCAGACCAATTTTATAAGAAAGGATACATTTTACCTTCAGAGTGGTGCACAGCGGAGCAGGAGGGGTAACGCGGGAAAACAATAGATGGGCGGTGTTCAGCCGGATCTCTGCCAACACATCTGGGAGAGTCGTGGGTAGCTGTACAGACACTAGGTTCTTGGCAGAGGCAGTCTTTAACAGCTATCTCTGCCGAGTTCAAACTATAGCCTGTATGACGCTTAACGCTTAAAGTCATGGATGACTTCGCCCCCCTCGTCAATGTCCGCCCTCACCGTGTCAGTCGCCAACCCTGGATGACCAAAGACACTAAACAGTTAAAAAGATGCTCTAGAGCAGCGGAAAGGCGTTGGAGGAAAAGTAACACAAATGAGGACTTCATCGCATATAAAATAGCCTTGAACAACTTCAGAAAGGCGCTCTCTGTGACAAAACAGGCCTATTTTTCCTCCCTAATATCCTCCCAAGTACACAATCCAAAACGCTTGTTCAGCACCTTCAACTCCGTTCTCCATCCCCCTCCTCCTCATCCTTCATCTTGCTTATCAGCTGAAGAATTTGCAACATACTTCACTGATAAAATTGACAAAATCAGAAGTGAATTCTCCAAGCAGCCCTCAAATCCCACCTCCACACCTCTCATTGACTGCTCTCTAACTGCCTTCTCTCCACTCTCTGAACATTCTCTCTCCTCTATAACATCCAAAGCTAATCTAACCACTTGTTCTTTGGATCCTATTCCCTCCCATTTCATTCCGCAGCTATCCTCCTCTCTCATGCCTGCACTAACATCGCTATTTAACCACCCTGGCGTTCTGATTAAATCGCCAGGACGGCTGCGGGAGGGTTTTTTTTTTAATAAAAAAAAACTATTCCATGCAGCCAACTGAAAGTTGGCTGCATGAAAGCCCAGTAGAGGGCGCTCCGGAGGCTTTCTTCCGATCGCCTCCGGCGGCCAGAAGTAACACGGAAGGCCGCAATGAGCGGCCTTCCGTGTTTCGCTTACCACGTCGCCATGGCGACGAGCGGAGTGACGTCATGGACGTCAGCCGACGTCCTGACATCAGCCGCCTCCGATCCAGCCCTTAGCGCTGGCCGGAACTGTTTGTTCCGGCTACGCTGGGCTCGGGCGGCTGGGGGGACCCTCTTTCGCCGCTGCACGCGGCGGATCGCCGCGCTGCAGCGGCGATCAGGCAGCACACGCGGCTGGCAAAGTGCCGGCTGCGTGTGCTGCTTTTTATTTCATTAAAATCGGCCCAGCAGGGCCTGAGCGGCAGCCTCCGGCGCTGTTGGACGAGCTGAGCTCGTCCAGACCGCTCAGCAGGTTAACCTGTCCCTCTCCACTGGCATCTTTCCGTCGCCACTCAAAAAGGCTGTTGTGACACCACTACTTAAAAAAAACATCTCTAGATCCTACCACATTCGCTAACTACCGCCCAGTCTCACTGATCCCATTTGCATCCAAACTAATTGAACGCCACATACATGCAGAATTAAGCCATTATTTATCAGCTAACTCCCTACTTGATCAGTTCCAGTCTGGCTTTCGCTCCAACCACTCCACGGAAACGGCCCTTACCAAAGTGGCTAATGGCCTTACAGCCAAATCCAAAGGTCAATTTCCATACTCATCCTTTTTGACCTGTCATCAGCATTTGATACGGTTGACCACACCTTACTCTTACAAATACTTTCAAATGTAGGAATAAAGGGCCTTGCTTTCACATGGTTATCTTCCTACCTCTCTGGAAGGTCCTTCAGTCTCCTACTCAGATCAGATCTCTTCTCCTCATGCTTTGTCTGTCGGGGTTCCTCAAGGCTCTGTCCTTGGTCCCCTCCTCTTTTCCATCTACATGCACGGTCTTGGTGACTTAATCAACTCATTCGGGTTTCAATACCACCTGTATGCAGACGATACGCAACTGTACCTCTCGGACCCAGACCTTAACTCCCTCCTCAAACGTGTTCCTGACTGCTTGTCTGCTATATCCTCCTTCATGTCCTCTCGCTTCCTAAAACTTAATATGAGTAAAACGGAACTAATAATTTTTCCACCGTCTCTGGCCACCTCTCTGCCTGAAGTAACTATTAATGTTAATAACACTCCCATAACTTCAGTTCCCAAAGCACGGTGCTTGGGGGTAATATTCGACTCTTCTCTCTTTTTTATTCCTCATCTGAACGCCATAACCAGCGCCTGCCATTTCCAACTCCATAATATATCTCACATCCGTCCCTTTCTCACTCAAGACACAACCAAAATGTTAATACATGCTCTTATAATTTCTCGTCTGGACTACTGCAATGTACTACTTTGTGGACTACTTTCTAACAAACTGGCCCTGCTCCAGTCGGTACTGAACTCAGCTGCTCGTCTCATTCATCTATCTTCTCGATCTTCCTCGGCTGCCCCTCTCTGTCAAGCTCTTCACTGGCTGCCAATTAACCAGAGGATCCAGTTCAATCTCCTAACCCTAATCTACAAAGCTCTCCACAATCTCTCTCCCCGGTACATATCATCACTAATTTCCAGATACAAACCCAATCGCAATCTCAGATCTGCACACGATCTTCTGTTGTCCTCCTCTAGAATCACCTCCTCACATTCACGCTTACAAGATTTTGCACGCGCTTCACCCCTTCTCTGGAATCCCCTCCCACAACACATCCGTCACTCACCAACCTTTGTTACTTTGAAACGCTCTCTAAAACCTCATTTGTTCCAACAAGCATATGCGCTACCCTAGGTCACTTCCCTTTGTCCTAAGACCAAATTGCACTCCTACTAAGTATCCTAAAACACACTGCCTTTATATATTTTATCGTATACTACCCCTCCTCTCGTTTCCCCCCCATTCCCTTTAGACTGTAAGCTCGCAAGGGCAGGACTCTCCCCCTTTTGTGTCTTGGAAATCATTATACATTTTATTCATCATGTTACTTTTATCACTGTCATTACCACTTCTGTATTTTGTATTCTGTATGCTGTATCATTTTTTGTATTTTGTCACTAATTATGTATCTTGTATATTAGTGTACACCATTGTCTGTATTATGTACCCCATGTTTGTTTCTTACTTTGTACAGCGCCACGGAATATGTTGGCGCTTTATAAATTAATAATAATAATAATACTAATGCTGGGAATACACGGTTAGTTTTTGAGGTGATTAGATGGTTCGATAGATAATTTCCGACATGTCCGATCTCCCTTTCGATCCTTTTCGCCGCTTGATTTCTGATAGAAGTGAATGGAAAAATAAGAAACGAGCGGAAGATAAGGGAATCGACTGCAGAATTGAGCGGCAAAAACATTCGAGAGGAGAATCGAGCGCCAGAAACAAACCGTGTATTCCCAGCATTAGGCCAGAGTCCCACTAAGAAAATCACATGAGTTTTCCACTATGTTCTATGGGGAAAACTCATGCGATTCTGCTAAGTGTGACCCTGGCATTAGGCTGCTGGAACTGGAACTTGGCACAAGGAAATGAGATTTGGGACCTACTAATTAAAGGGACTCCGAGGAGTGCATGAATTTAAAAGAATACACTTACCTGGGCCTTCTTCCAACTCACCATAGGCGGGGAGGTCCCGCGGCGTCCTCCTGGCTCATCTCCTTCAGCCAGGAGGATGCCTCAGGACCTCGCCGCCTACGGAGTCCCTTTAGCCAACCAACAGCTTGTTTTTTTAATCAGTAGTAGGGACAATGAGTTGCAAATAAGGTAATTCAGAGTTGATGCAGATTTACATATATTATATATGCAGCTTGAGGCCTGGAACCCACTAGAGCGTTTAGGGAGCGCTTTCAATTGCTAGCAATTTCCCTAAATGCTCTGCCAATGTAAATGGATGGGACAGATTCCACTAAGCGATTGTAATTAAGAAAATCACAATCGCCGTACATGCAGCATTTCGGGAGAGTTTCCATTCTGATGAATTGTATAGGAGCAGGAGAATCGCTTGCAAAACGCTATCACAATCACTAGTATTTGCACTTTCTAGTGGGTTACAGGCCTGAAAGTGGACCAATCTGATCCCACCAAGGGGAAATTTGGTTAACTTTCAAGCTGTGTAGATTTGCCTAGTCCTGCATCATCTCAGCAGCCTCTGAATTTGAATAGCCAAGTGCAAATTTCTGATTATGTCTCTACTAATCCCATTTCTTGTAGAATAAAAGTACTTACTGCTTTATAAAAATAAAAAACTGTATCTGCGTTTTTTTTCTGTTTTGCATTCTAGGAAGTGAATTGTGTATGTGCTTGCATATGCGTTTATGCATTTTCGTTTTTTGTAATAATTGCATTTTCAACCATTGAAGGAAAAAGTGTGTGTGTGTGTGTGTGTGTGTGTGTGTGTGTGTGTGTGTGTGTGTGTGTGTGTGTGTGTGTGTGTGTGTGTGTGTGTGTGTGTGTGTGTGTGTGTGTGTGTGTGTGTGTGTGTGTGTGTGTGTGTGTGTGTGTGTGTGTGTCTAACAAAAATGCATGTGACTTGTATGCCTTTTTGTGGCCTCAGGGGCAGTTTCCACTGCTTGCGCATTTGCATTGTGGCAATCCCCATGAGAAATGCGTGCACTGTTCTATTATGGAACCATTTCCATTCACTGTGTTTTTTTTTCATGCAGAAACGATCAGGAAAAAAGGTTGGGGTCAGGGTCACTTAGGGCTTGTTTACAATACAAGAGCCTTTTAACTTCTTGCCGACCGCTCCATGCCAATTGGCGTGAACGCGGTGGCAGCCCCAGGACCGCTCCACGCCGATTGGCGTGAACGGCCTTCTATGGGGCTAGCCCCATAGAAGACCGTTCACGCCAGTCTCCCAGCGGCGATCGCCGTCTATTATACCTATACAGCGCGAACGAAGGCAGCATTGTACTGGGTACAGCCGTGTGACACGGCTGTCCCCCTGGGGACACAGAAGCGATTGACGGTTATAGGCTGAAGCCTATCACAGCTGATCGCAGTGATAGGCTGACTGGGGAGGGAAAATTTTAAAATGTACGCATTTTTATTAAAAAAAAATAAAAATATTTGTAAAAAAATAAATGAACATTGCGGGAGCGATCAGAGCTGCAGTGGCCCAATTTATGAAAAATGGCCTGGTCTTTAGGGGGGTTTAACACCGTGGTCCTCAAGTGGTTATTAAGCACTAGTGATTTTGAAAAGCTCTTGCGAAGGGCTTGTTCACACTGCAGGCGTATTCGTTTTTTTTACATGCGGGTGATTTTTAAAATTGCCCCCCGACCGCGTGGAAAATGAATGTCTATGAGAAGGTTCATATCAGCGCCGGTCATGCACTGTCCGTTCAGTAAAGCAATGCATGTACCATTTTGCAGTACAGCCTGCAACCTTGTCTTGATCTGAGACATAACTATGCACTTTGAGTCCTATGTGAGGAAAGCGCTTTACAAATGTTATTGTATTGTATTGTATACTTCATGCCTCAGCGTATGCAACCCAGGGGTAACGTGAGGGAACGCATCGATCACTGTGAACGTGGCCTAACTTAACTCCAATAGTACCCCAAATTGTATGAAAATCCAGCTAAGTCCAAACCGCAGCTCCAACGTACAGTCTGCACAGGAGGGTAGTGATATGGGTGCCCATCAGAGGAAAGCTAAAGTTTTGTGGGAAAACAAACAAAAACACCTGAAGTAGATGAGCCGGTGAGTACGGAACAGAACCTGCTGCCTGGATATGTCTACAGTTAAGATACAGTCCCTACAAAAGATCGGAGTATTGTGTTCAGAACACAATGTATGCCAACATGGATGTATTGTGTATGCTTGTGAAATTCTGACTGCAGACTAAAAAGGAAAAGAAATGTTAATACATTTGTTAATAGTTTGTGTAGCACTGATGTGTTATCAGTGGCCACACACGATACAATTTTAACATGGGCAACTATGATGTGCTTAAACTTTCGCGGTGCTTCAGCACCCAAATATCCTGGCACCCCCGTAACTGTGGCAAAATGCACGCTTGTAAAATTGTGAAAATCCTGATTGCAATGTAATTGCTATTTTCGGTGTGAACAGGTTTTAATAGAATGATAGGAGTTTTTGATAGGTGTCCTTTAGTGACCCTGGCTCAAGCAAATATACCAGGCTATTCTATTGGGGATGCAATGCTGCTCCACTGGCAGTGCCGAGGAGGGGGGGGGGGGGGGGGGAGCCCAGAATTATAAATTGGGAAAATGCAATAGTTGGTCATCCTCTTCAGGACTTAAAATGTTTGAAAACAATAAAGGTGATTGTTGTTTTGCTTCGTTTATATTTCACTTTTAGGGACCATCATGGGATCCAAGCTGTCAGTGGATGAGTCAGTCAGAGTGGTGATTGTGGGAGGAGGCTTTGCTGGCACAGCAGCTGCCAGTCAGCTGAAAGCCAATGGAATCCCTTTTGTTCTGGTTGACATAAAAGACTCCTTTCATCACAATGTTGCAGCACTGCGGGCATCTGTAGAGAGCGGTAAGTAAGACACATGTTTTATAATCTCACTATGAATGCAGGCTTTGAGAAGTGTCCTGACGAGTGAAGGAAATCCATAGCAGTTACATTTTACAGCAGTTTATTTGGCAGACATAGGATACTGTGAGCACACTTACGTATACCTGGCGAGAGCAATTGTGATCTTCACTGGTTCATGGCAGTTTGGGCTGTATTTTTGTGAGCTCAGAGGAGTTGATGTCTAAATTGCAATAGTCGTATAGTACAGGGCTGATCTGGGAATTTGCAATGTCACCGGCAGGTTGTACTGACAAACACTGAGTGGCCGATTAAATTAGAGGCACCCCTAATTTAAAAGTAAACTAGTCCTACGGTGACAGTGACGTTGCTTATATAAGGAATACTCAGCTTTGGACAATGTACTTAAGTCAAAGTGGGTCAGACTAAAGATTTAAGTGCATTTGAACGAGGGATGATCGTTGGTGCAAGAAGAGCTGGTGCTAGTATCTCCAAGGGCTTGTGCACACCTAGGGCATTTTGCGTTTTTTGAATGCTGGAGATTTTTTTTTTGTTGTTGTTTTTTTTTTTTTTGACTGCCCATGTCCTGGGTGGTACTTGAACCGCTAACCTTGTGATTAGCAGGCAGTGACATTTACCCTCTGCACCATCTCATCCACCTGAATGCTGGAGATTTTTAAAAACGCCCTGAAATAGCTAGTGCCATGAATCCTTCCGGGATAGTTCATATCGGCGCGTTGCGTCCACTTTCCGCTCAGCAAAGCGCTGCATGTACCATTTTCAGGGGAGATTTTTGCTACAATGGAAGGTATAGGAAAAAACGCAAAACTCTCACAAATCCCCTTTTTCATCCAGTGATTGCGTTATTCTTTTCCAGGTCTAAGAGTTCACACGAAAAAAGAAATCACTCTGCAAAAGCGCTTTGAAAAGGCGCTTAACACAAAATCGCAAAAAAAGAAAAAGAAAATTGGGGCCGTCAGCGATTTCAATTCTAGATGTGGACAAAGCCTGAAACAGCATCTTGTAGGATTTTCTCGCCTAGCATATCTCGGGTGTTTAGAGAGTGGCAGTTGAGAAGAAAAACTTCAAGCGATAAGAGCTATTCTGGTTGAAAAAGGCTGGTGAACGAGAGATGTGAAAGGTGAGTAGCACACATAGGGCTAGATTCACAAAGCCATGAGAAATGCAGTGTTCTTCCCAGAATTTTTTTCCAGCCGGGTGGCATGAAAAAGTAGCCGGGTGGGTCGAGATGAAAATGCAGGGCAACTCTGCTTAGAGCATAGGAGGAGGTGAGCCGATGACAGCCGGGTGGTCACCAAATCTAGCTGGCTGGAGCCTGGGGAGAACACTGAAATGCTATCACAGCCGTGATAAGCTCATCGCGCGGGTTAGCGACCATACAGGTTTGCGCGCGTAATAGTAAAGGTTTGCACGCATCAACTTTCCCGTCCATGTGCTAACATATGGGTTAGCGCAAACCTGTACGCGCGCTTACCCACGCGATGAGCTTATCACGGCCGTGATAGCATTTATCACGGTTTTGTGAATCGAGCCCATAGTCCGCAGCAACAGAAGAGCAACAACACGACAAATTACAGCTGAACTCAATTCAGGTACATCACAAAGCATATCTCAAACGTAAAACAAGACAGACATTGCAAAGTATGGACTTTAGCCGTAGGAGACCATAAAGAGAGCCTTTAGTAGTATCACAGAAAAATAGAAAAAAGATTCCTGTTGTGGGCCCTTGCCACCGTGCTCGATCGGTTTGAGGAACATCAAAGTTTAACCTGCGTCCATGGCCAGCTCAGGTCTTTGACATCAATCCTCTTAAAGAGAATCTGTAATCTAATATTCTTACACTAAAAAGCATACCATTCTATTCCTTATTTTCTCCTGTGCCCCTCTGTGCTGTTTCTGCCACTCTCTGCTGCAATCCTGGCTTGTAATTAACAGTTTTAGGCAGTGTTTACAAACTAACCAGCTTGTGATAGGCTCACATAAACAGTGTGTGAGTCATACTGAGTGTGCAGGGGGCCTGCAGTGGGTGTGTATAGCTTCTATCCAATCACAAGCAGCCCTGCACATTCCACACATTCAAGCCTTAGCCCGACAGACACGACAGAGGAAAGGAGATAAGATTTATTACAGAGACAGTGCAATTAGGAAAGGCTGCAGTAAGCCAGAGCACATTAGAACAGGCATAGGAACTTATAGGATAGAAGAACTAAGGCTGAAAAATTTGTTACAGAGTCTCTTTAAGCATTTGTGGAGCGAATTTGCTTCACTTAAAAACTTGGAAACCCAATCATCCAATCTGACCCAGAAGTAGTAGTAAACCAGGCCTGCAACCAGATACATTTCGAAAGCGTGAAGTTTGTAGGTTTATTACATCAGCAGTCCACAATGAAAATTCGGACAATTTTTTCGGAGCCCCGAGGGGTCCCCTTCAAAGCACAATGTAGACAAATCCAATCTGACCCAAGTTAGAGCTGCCATTGTGTCAGCATGGCCCAACATGCCTCTGCAACAGTATCAGCATCTTGTTGAATCCATACCAAGATGAATATCCACTGTGATTAGAGCTAAAGACGGACCGACTCATTATTAGAGGGGGTTTTTTTTGTTTGTTTTTTGGGCCATTCAGCTGCGTACACAGTCTCCTACTTACAAATTACTCTTACGTTTCATACATACAAAATTGTCTTCATATATAAAATATACTATATACAGCACCGAACAAGGTCAGGAGTAGTTTACTGCCTTACATATCACTTTGTGTTTCACGTGACTGATACTTCCTCCTTCCAGTTTGGAGCTCCTTTTGATGCTAAACAGCGGCAGTCGGGAGTATTCGGGTGTTCTGAATCGGCTATGCCGAATGGGAACACCAACACTTGTTTACATTTTCTTTTCCCCATGTGTAAAATTAACATTGGAAGTATTTGCTTACCATTTCAAATGTATCTTTATAGCATGCAGATGTACACAACTGCTATAATGCACCAGGTCCAAAACCACCATTGGATAGACTACAAACTCCCTCCTGACTAGATTTTGGCCTGTGTAAAGTTGCATATACTGTAGAAGTGTTCATTTTATAACCTTGCTGATGGGTACTGCTAGTTGATAGGGGTTGCTCATACTACTATTTAGGCCATTTAGAGACTTGCCGAGTGTAGTAGCCTGTGTTCTAAGACCCATTTCTGGGAATGTGCCCTCTCTTCCCTATTTCAGTATTTCACAGGAGAGGGCTAGACATGTTATAACTGGTATTCTGTATCACTACCAGAAAAGTTATATCAGGGCAGGTTAGCAGCTAGTCCCTCAGTTTATACCCACTCACCAATATCAAACCAGACCATCACCAGTCAAGCAAAGCAACAAGACCATACCTGCACCAGGTCACTCAGTCAGTACAGCAGCTCAAACAGCCAACCATTTCACAGAGACCGACAAGTTTACTGCTTACTATTGTATTATGGCTGTAACTCATAATGTATGGTGCTATGGGATTGATGTTGTATGAGCTTGATTTACTATGAGAGCACTAGAGAATGGCGTCAATTCACCAGAGAGGATTTACTAAGAGAAAAAAGGTAGGTAGTTTATCTCATGAGGTATTTTAACACTCTGGAGTCAATTCACCAGTGTGAGAGGACAGAGAGAAAAGTGTTCGATAGCAGGGGATAATGGAGAGATATGCATGAGGAAAGTGTGAGAAAGCAGAGAGTTAGGTAATCTGTATTAATGATTTACATGGGATACTTTTCCTCTCTGTAAGCTTGAAAGTGAAGCATTGTGGGTAGGAGGCGGAGTTTTACCACTACCTGACCAGAGTATTCCCGCCTTTTACTGCCGGATCATATCATAGATCATATCACGAGTGAGTCTGAACTTCTTCACCACCTCTGTCTCAGTAAAATTATCAAGAACTGTTCTCTCACAAAATATACGAGGGGCGATTAAACAGACCCTCCTCCTGCGCCTTCGTCTCCTCATAATAGAAGCAAGCTCTAAGGCCTAGTGCACACCAGAGCGGTTCGGCTGCGGTTTGCGATCCGCTTGCGGCTGCGGATACGCTTGGGTAATGTATTTCAATGGGCTGGTGCACACCAGAGCAGGAGGCGTTTTGCAGAAACGCATACTCCCGGGCTGCTGCAGATTTTGGATTGCGGAGGCGTTTCTGCCTCAATGTTAAGTATAGGAAAAACGCAAACCGCTCTGAAAAACGGCACTTCAGAGCGGTTTGCCAGGCAGTTTTTGTTACAGTAGCTGTTCAGTAACAGCTTTACCAGGGGCGTCTGAGCCATTAGGCAGCTATAAATTCTTGCCTAGGGCGACAGGAGGAGGGAAGGGCGACAGGAGGAGGGAAGGGCGCTGCTGAACTGAGTAGTGAGAGGAGAAATGCCTCTCAACTCATTCAGGTATCAGGTTACACAGCAGCAGCAGCGCCTAACTCATGACTGATTTATTGACTGATTCATTCATTTCCTTCAGCTCAATGATTCAAAGAACCACAGTAATGAATGAGTCAGTGAGAGAAGGCACTCATCCTAGTCAGGGATCCCAGTACAGCATCAGCTCCTGAGATTTCAAATCCAAATCCAAAAAGCTTTATTGGCAGGACCAAATACATTTAGCATTGCCAAAGCAAAACAAAACAATTCAGTCCCTCTCTCTCTGCTACTGGTAACTGCATGGAAGTAGAGACTGTAGCAGCCAGGCATTGACTGCCCCCCAGGCCACCTTTCATTCAGTGATTTAGGGTTGGTCCTGTGTCTGCTGTATTAAGGTTTGTTGTTGTAAGGCATTGTAAAACACTGGGCTAGCTGATAAAAGTGCAATTAGAGGGCAGGCAAGCTGGTAAATATACACAGCATGATGCAGAGGAGGGTCCATGGGAAAAAAATCTGTCTGGTCTCTCCCCATTGTTAAAATGACTGCATGTGCAGATAAGGTGTTAAACAGGTTGAAAAGTTTTGACAGTCCCTAAACTCCAGGAGGGCTGCTTTCTGACTTGTGTGGGAGACTGGCAGTCCTATTACCAGCAACTAGCCTCTGTGTAATGTGGGACTGCAATACAGAGAAGCTCTCTGCTCCATCTCAGGCTATTCTCAGTCTCACTCCACTCCTCCTATCTCTGGGCTAGTGCACGTCAAAATCGCAATCGCTAGCAATTCGCGAATGCAACTTTGTGAAGCGACTTTTGAAAGAATCGCTCCAATAAATGCTACCTGCAGCATGTTTGCGATCACAACACTGCTGTGGGAACACCCTCATACGGTAACATTAGCCCAGCGCTTTTCAAATTGCTGTAAATTTGAAAAGCTCTCTGAAGCACTCTTGGTGTGCACCAGCCTTCTTCATTCACCTTTGTTTCCCTCTTTCCCTAGTGCTGGGTATTTGTGTCTTCTTGTCATACAGGAAAGCTAAATAAAAGTGCAATCCTGGTGAGGCAAATATCTTCTTCCCTCTCTTTCAGCTTTTCTCTCCTCATTATCTCTCTGCATAAGGGATCAGACACACTATAAGGTAGTGAAAACCGGGATTAGTATAATAGTATAGTGTATGTCTACTGTGTGCTGTGTATAGTGTGCTCTGTGTGTGCGTGTGTATAGTATGCTCTGTGTGTGCGTGTGTATAGTGTGTGTGTGTCATGTGTATAGTGTGTATGTTGTGTGCGGTGTATGTGTGTGTACTGTGAGCGTGTGCATAGTGTGTGTGTACTGTGTGCGTGTGTGTATAGTGTGTGTGTGTGTGTGTGTGTGTGTGTATACTGTGTGTGTGTGTGTGTGTGTGTGTGTGTGTGTGTGTGTATACTGTGTGTTGTGTGTGAGTGCATGCCGCAATAAGTATCTTTTATGGTGAAAGGCTCTGCTGCGTTACAACTATTTTCTGGTGAACCCATGCCGCAATAAGTGTATTTTCTGGTGAAACTCTGCTGCATTATGATTTTCGGGGGTGGGGTTCACCACAGGAGTGGGGGGGTATGGGGCTGGGGGCAATCACGGGGGACGCCACAGGATTTCTCGCCTGGAGTGACAAAATGTCTAGAGACGCCCCTGAGCTTTACTGTAACAATACATGAAATCTACTACACCAAAAACGCTTCACAAAACCGCAAAATGCTAGCTGAAACGCTACAGAAAAATAAGAAAAAGCGTTTCAAAATCTGCTAGCATTTTGCGGATCTGCTAGCGGTTTTTGGTGTACACTAGGCCTAACAGAGTAAGCTCAAAAGGCTCCATCTTCCACAGCAGCAGCTGCTGTGTGAAAACCACGATATCTCCAGGTTCATTCAGGGGATAAAGAGATGAAAAAATAACGAATGGCCACACCCCCTTTCTTCCCTGGTGAATTGTGATTTGGAGAAAAACTAACTACTAACTATCACTTATTTATCTCATACTTATCTCACATTTATCTCTTGCATTTCTCTCTGTCGATATTTTCCCTTATACTTCTGGAGAATTGCTATTTGGAGATATCACAGGAGGTAAATTACGTCCCAAGAGATAATTAGGTTGGTAACCTCTGGTGAATTGACGCCAATGTTATCCATAAAACTTGGATACTAATATTGTAGCTGACACAAAATTGTGGATACAGTACATTCTTGCAACAGTAGAGGGGAGCCTCACAACTGTGTGTGTATGTATGTGTATATATGGATATATATATATATATATCTATATATATCTATATCTCTATCTCTATCTCTCAATCGCACACTTTTTTTTTTGTAGTAACACACTGACTGATACTACTCAGTTAAAGGGACTCCGAGCAGTGCAGAAACTATGGAAAGATGCATATCATTTTAAAGCTCTCTTTCTCCTCTTTCCAATGATATATAAATCGCCGCCCCACGCCTTTTAGTTTTCGCTATTTTCGCGATTGAAATAGCCGCGGCCACGATTTCGATCGCAAAAATAGAGAAAACTAAAAGGCGTAGGGCGACGATTTAGGGGTCGTCAGAAAGAGTAGAAAGAGAGCTTTAATACATCTTTCCATAGTTACATTGTATTACACAGGTCGACTTTTTCCTAAAGTCAGCAGCTCCATTCTGCTAAAGCTCTCTTCCGCCTCTTTCTGACGACCCCTAAATCGTCACCCTACGCCTTTTAGTTTGCTCTATTTTCGCGATTGAAGCCGCGGCTATTTCAATCGCGAAAATAGCGAAAACTAAAAGGCGTAGGGTGGCACTTTATATATCATTGGAAAGAGGAGAAAGAGAGCTTTAAAATGATATGCATCTTTCCATAATTTCTGCACTGCTCGGAGTCCCTTTAATGGAAGATAACTCTGCTAATAGCAGACGGTTACACAATCTAGTCTGGCTTTTCTGCTTCACTTTTCCCTACTTTTTTTTTTTGTAACACTGTTTTTATTAAACAAATATTGTACCATACAAACATTTGAAATTGTCAGCAAATGTCCATTTCAACAAAAAGGCATATATTCTGTCTATAATACAATAAAATTGGAGATATGAAAAATGGGTTATCGTGTGAGTTTGTATTGTCCTACATTTCCATTTATCCATGAGACAATAAAAACAAAAACAAACAAGAAAAAGAAAAAGAAATAACATGCTATTACAATAGAAGTTAAGTTAAAACCTGAGTATTTGTTCCTGTGGTCTGTTGTTCATCAATTTGGAAAGGAAAGCGTAACATTACTAGCGTGAGCTGTGCCCCATTAAGGAGGAGTAGAAAGAAAGAATCATGGATCATTATGATGTATGTTAGTTAGGCCATTCATGGTAATCTGTGGGATCCCAATAAGAATTTGTTTCCCGTCTGGTATCCCTTAGGTCGTTTCAATGAAGGTTAGAAGGTGAAGACACATATCAGGGAGGGAAGTAGTTGAGAAAGTACGTCTCCCATGGGTCCCATATTTGTTTAAATCTCTCTTCCGTATCTCTCAGAAGAGAAGTGAGATATTCCATAACCTTAGTCCAATTAATTTTTGTAGTAACTTCAGAAATTGTAGGAGAGAGGGGTTTACGCCAATGGGATGCTATAGATAGTCTAGTAGCTGTTAGTATATGTGTAATCAGTCTCATCACATGCTTCTTTATTCCTGGTATCGGTTTACCTAGGATCATATAGAGGGGGTCTAAAGGAATATTAGTATTTGTTACCCTTGCTATTAATGATTGAATCTCTACCCATAGTGGTTGAAGAATTGGACAATAGCAGAATATATGCTCTAGAGAGCCTATCTGATTACATCCCCTCCAGCATTGATTGGGTACATCCGGATATATTTTTGATAATACTTCCGGTGTTCTATACCACCGAAAAATCAACTTATAAATGTTTTCCTTTACTTGTGTGCATATTGATGTTTTTTTCGCATTCTCCCATATTGAAACCCAGTCTTCCAATTCTAAGGATTGTCCAAGAGCTTGTTCCCACTTGGTCATATATGAATGTTTAAGTTTGAGGGTACCAGAATTGTCTAGAAGTAGCACATAAATAGCCGAGATAAGCCCTTTTTGGTGACCTTTGTTGTGACACAATCTTTCAAAAGGAGTAAACATGGGAAGGAGATCTGTTCCCTTAGTGAGAGTTCTAAGGAAATGACTAATTTGATTGTATTCCATAGACAATTGTGGCGTGAAGGTTATTTTTTCCTCTAGTGCAGTTTTGGTGAGGAGTTTTCTGGTGAGAACATTCGTCCAATTATGGAGATTGGTATAATTAAGACTGAACCATCTACCCATGAATCTTTCTGTCATACCTGGAGTAAAAGCAGGGTTACCTAGTATAGGATATAATGGAGATATTGAGGATCTGAGATTAGCTTTCAGAACTGTTGAGTGCCATACTTGAAGAGTAAATTTAATCGTGGGAAGAAGTTTAATATGGGGTAGCTTGGGAGGAGATGGAGACCAAATCAAAGAAGCTAGGGAGATTGGGTAAATACTGAACGCCTCTATGAGGCCCCACTTAGTGTATGTCTTTAGATCCGACCATTCAGGGAGTTGGCGTAGGTGGGTGGCCTGATAGTATAGTTTCAAATTAGGTAGACCTAAACCCCCCAGTTCTCTAGAGGTTAATAAAACAGAGGAGTGGACCCGTGGTTTAGAATTGTTCCAGACAAATTTTAAGAAGGCTCGCTGTAAGATTTTAAACTGTAGAGAGGGAACTTGGATAGGTAGTGTCTCGAATAAATATAGTAAACGTGGGAGTATGTTCATTTTTAAGGAGTAGATCCTACCTATCCATGAGATTTTGTATGCTGTCCATTTATGTAAATCTTGTAAGATAGATTGTATTAATGAGGGGAAGTTAGCTTTGTATAGAGTAGCGTAATTAGTTGTTAACTGAATCCCTAAATATTTAATAGAGTGAGTCTTCCATTTATAGGGAAAGGATTGTTTTAAGTTAAGGAGCATTGTCGGTGGCATCTTAATAGGAAGTGCTTCAGACTTGTCTTGGTTAAGTTTGAAGCCTGAAATGGCTTCAAATTCTCTTAAAATTGAGTGTAGCACTGGGAGAGAGGTGAGAGGGTTAGTTAACGTTAACAAGATATCATCTGCGAAAAGCGATATTTTATATTCCTGAGTGTTTTGTTTGACTCCAGTTATATCCTGATTTTGTCTGATGGCACACGCCAGGGGTTCAATACTTATAGCAAACAAGAGTGGGGATAGAGGACACCCCTGTCGTGTGCCATTTGTTATGGGGAAGGGAGATGCCGAAGCAAAGGGAAGTTTAACCGTTGTAGATGGAGAAGAGTATAAGTAGCGAATTAAAGTCAAAAAGGTTCCACAAAAGCCCTGACGCTCCATGACCCTAAGCAAAAAAGGCCATGACAACCTATCGAAAGCCTTCTCTGCATCCAAACTTAGTAGCAGAGAAGGCTTCCCAGATCTGTTCATCAATTCTATCAGATCGATAGCTTTCCTAGTGTTGTCTCCCGCCTGACGGCCTAAAATGAAACCTACTTGATCGTTATTAATCATAGAAGTAAGGATTGGGTTTAAGCGGTTTGCCATTACTTTTGTGATAATTTTTAAATCCGAATTAAGTAAAGATATAGGCCGGAAATTCTGTGGAAGTTGTGGATCCTTGCCCTCTTTAGGGATCATAGTAATCAGGGAGTTCAGAAATAAGTTAGGTGCTACATTCCCCTTCATAAGTGCATTTGCTAGTTTAGTCAAATAAGGGACCAGAGTGGATTGAAGTTTTTTATAGTAAGAGTACGGTAGGCCATCTGAACCAGGGGCCTTTGTGGAAGGAAGATGTTTTATAACCTCTGTGATTTCTTCATCCGTTATAGGGGCATTAAGTGAGTTAATGTTTACTTCAGTTAGAGAAGGCATATTTAATTGATCTAGGAACGCATCTATTTTAGATAGATGTGTAGAGAGATTGGGATATTTTGGTAAGTTATAGAGAGTCTTATAATAGTCTGTAAAAATTTGTGCCACCTTTCGTGGATGGTAGTGGACAGTTCCGTGGGTATCTTTCATAGAGTATATGGAATGGTTGGAAGATTTTGGGTTTAATTTACGGGCCAGAATAGTATGTGGCTTATTGCCTCTTTCATAAAAAAGTTGTCTCGTCCATCTCAAGCTTTTCTCCAGTTGTGTGCATTGAAGGGTTTGTATTTCCTGTTTGAGGGTTTGTACTGCAGAGTAATGTATCTGGGTTGGGTTAGATTTATATAGTTTTTGGGCCGAGTCTAAATCTGAGTAGAGCTTGGAAAGTCTTGAGGAAGACATTCTTTTACGTTTAGTAGCCTCTGATATAAACAGACCCCTGATGAAGGCCTTGTGTGCCTCCCATACCATCCCATAAGGGGGACCTGATTCAGTATTAACTGTGAAATAAGATTGCAATTCATCTGCAAGCCTAGATAGGATCTTTTTGTCTTGTAATAGAGTTTCATTTAATCTCCAGAAAATCGGTTTGTGAGTATGGGAGAGTAAGTCAATTTCTGTGATGACTGCTTGGTGGTCTGACCATGCAATTGGGAGTATTTCAGCTCCCTTCAGTGATGACAGAAGACTGGATGTTGAGAAGAAATAATCAAGGCGGGAGTGAGATGCATGTGGGGGAGAGAAGAAGGTATACTCAATAGAGGTAGGGTTAGAGATCCTCCATAAATCAAGCAGTTTATATTGTCTCATAAGGATTCTAAACTTGCGGGAGTTGCGTTCGTGAGTAGCCGTTGTAATGGTGCTGGGGGGGACATATCGATCTTTAAGGTCAGAGAATGCCAGGTTAAAATCCCCTCCTAACAATAAACTACCCTTTGTATTTTTGAATAGTTTCTTAAGAAATAAAGTAAGGAAAGATAACTGATTGTTGTTGGGGACATAAACATTAGCCAATGTGATTTCCTTACCAGCCAGTGATCCCTGTAGTATTAGGTAGTGACCTTTAGGATCAGAAATAGTTTTAGAGATTTGTAAAGGGAAACTCTTTTTATATATGATTGCTACTCCTGCCTTTTTTGTAGGGCCGGCGGCCAAACACACCTCAGAATATAATCTGTTATATAAACGTATGTTATCAGTTTTGCGGAAGTGAGTTTCCTGAAGAAAAGCTAAATCAATATCCAGCCTCTTCATATCTCGAAATAATGAAAATCTCTTCTGAGGTGTGTTTAGACCTTTAGTATTTAGTGTCAAGAATTTAACCATTTTTGAGTTGTAAATGAGAAGTGTAGATATTTGGTGAACAGACCATGTAAGGCTCATATGTAATATAGAGAGAGAAAAAACAAGAACAAAAATAGAAAAACAATAAAGAAAGAAAAGGTATAACCGTGTTTAAAGGTATAACAATATATACTGTATTAAAGGTAACATATTGTAGTATAACGTTTCGGTCGTCTGAGGACCAGCCATATTTAAACCAATGGCTAATCATATGGGCAGCATAAAACTGCTGCCTAGATGGAAATCGTCCTAGATTGGCCGGCTGCCGTAGTAACCAGACAATTCGAAGGAGGATCTCCCTGAGGTGCATACCGAATCCCAAGAATAAAAACATTAGAATGAACATATAGATGAACATGTCATAAACCATTGGTGGATATCGAGATAGGCTCCATCCCGCCACTCTTTTGAATACATCCCAGAAAGGGGAGAAGGGGGGAATTATGCTATATATCAGAATATGGTTGAAAATATTTCTCTGCTAGGCCAGCTTGAGATCAGAAAAATATATATTCAGCTATCAGTCCTGATAAAAAGAAAAAAAAGATAGAAAAAATGGGTGTGTGGAAGCTGTAATAAATTTCCAAGATTTTTATGGAGAACTATAGCTTTGTGAGGATATAGTCAAGCGGGGTGATCATCCATGTCTTCCGTTCTTTCTGAGAACGTGAGGCTCCTCAGCGGTTGTTTAGTCCATTCAGAGATGTGTCGAATTTTCCTCGGTGGGGAGGAGGTTATCGCAGGGCGAGTGAGGGATGCGGAAGTAGGTGGAAGTTTGAGGCCTAGTTGTTTTAAGAACATGGGAGCATCATCTACATCAGATAATGTTAGGATAAGGCCTTGTTTGTTAACAATTAGGCGAAAGGGGAAGCCCCACTTATATAAAATACCAGCATCCCTAAGTAATTGCGTAACTGGTCTAAGGATCCTGCGTTTTTGTTAGAGTTATTAGAGACAAGTCATTGTAGATGGCAATATCGTCTCCCTTATATGGAATGTTTGATGTGTTCCGCAGTGCTTTAAAAAGAGCATCCTTTGCCTCAAAATAGTGCAGCCTAGCGATAATGTCTTTAGGTGACTTAGTACCTGGTTTCCTTTCCCCTAGAGATCTGTGTGCTCTGTCAATTCTCCACATCTCATCTGGCAGATCTGGAACAATAGTGTGGAACAGTTCTTTCAAATAGGAAACGATCTGATCATTCTTAAGAGACATAGAGACCCCTTTAATGCGCACGTTTTGTCTCCTTTCCCTGTTTTCCATATCTTCTTGGGCTAAACGCATTGATTTTATATCAGATTGTATAAGTTGTTGATCTTCTGCTAAGTCAGCCTGTTTTATAACAATTGCATCAACCCTTTCTTCCAGGGCCTGTGTGCGCTCCCCCAGCCCTGCCATGTCAGCACGTATTTCCCCCACTGCAGCCATGATAACTTTTTGCAGAGAGTCTTGTAAGCTGTGGTAATGTTTGTCCAAAGATAGTTCTAATAGCGCTGCAGTAAGTGGCTGTGTAGCGTGGTTATCACTTGCCTGGTCAGAGGAAGGAGCGTCTGGGTGCGCTGCGTGGTCGGCGCCATCTTGGCTGGGGGAAGGACGGAGGAATTTGTCCATAGTGCCCGGTGGGGACGAAGATTTGGGGCCCCCTTTAGTCGCCATTCTGGTCAGGGGGGTTTGCGGAGGCTGTTCCCAGCAAAACCGCCGGCTGCTGTTGTTCCTGGGGCGGAGGAGGCGGCTGTGAAGAGCGGTGGTGAGCGGAGCGTATCTCCTAAGCGGCCATCTTGGGTGGTTCGCGCATGCGCCCTCCCACTTTTCCCTACTTTACTATTCTTCAACCTTATCCAGTAAACTCCTGTGCAGAGGCGGCCTTTGGGGGGGGCCACTGGGGCGGTCGCCCCAGGCCCCGCATCTGAAGGAGGCCCCGCGGTCAGACAGTATAGGGAATACCTTCCGTGCATTTGTTTAATTTACGGCAACCCTGCTATGAGCTCAGGAGAGCTCAACGCTGCCTCCATACACGCCCCCCTCTGCTCCCGGCCAATAGTCAACACTGCTCTCTGCTTCAGCCTCCTCCTCTAAACCAGCCCCCTCCTCATAGCAGCAGCCAACAGCCTCCAGAGTAGGGTTTACTATGTTCGTGAGGCCCCGCCTCTAACCCCGCCCCCCGCTCGTTCTGCCAGGCATAAGGGTGACAGAGAGACTGTTCCCCTGCGTGGCTGTGCCCCCCTGAATCCCCCAGGCACAGAGAGACTCGAGCAGGAGCTGCAGGCAGTGAGTGGACACAGGCAGGAAGGCATGCACCAGAGTGTGTATGTGTGTAGGAGAGACAAGCACAGTCTGCCAGCTCTGAGGACACAGGCAGCAGCAGCTGCAGCATTACCAGGGCTCCGTGGTGGACACAGACAAGGTGACAACACATGGGTCAGAGTGTCATACACACTGTTTGTGTGTCTGATGCAGCAGCTGCAGCAGTAAGAATAAATGATGAGCATGGCACAATCACACTGATGCTGCTGCATTGCTTCTGAGTGCTGTTTTTTTTTAATGATTTTAAAATAAAGTTAGTCGTTTTCTGAGTGGTTTTCCCTTATATACATGTGTGGTGTTGGAAAAGAGGGGATTTCTGGGGCTAAATATGACTGATAGCATGATATTGATAAGCTGCCTGCTTATCAATATCATGCTATGGCCCCAGAAATCCCCTCTTCCCCACTGAGACCATTCATGTATATAAGAAACAGCACTGAGAAAATCTGCTAGTTTCAGTTTCAAGCCAGCTGGTTGGAATGTGGAAAATTTACAGTACTTGCCTAACAAGACGGAAGCCTTCTATAGAGGCTTCCCATTGCGTCCTTTGGTCCCCTGTCGCTGTGGACACCCAAAGATTTCCGACCTAAAGATTTCCGACAAGGGCTTGTCGGAAATCTGAGCAGACCCCGCTCCTCTTCACACAGCTGTACTGTGCCTGTGGAACTCACAATCTAATCCCTTCACAGTCAAATGTCCTACCATATTGTTATTATTCATTATATTAGTCATTGGACTAATAGCTTCTTTAAAGGAATGATCCGCGGTAAAAAAACAAAACAAAAAACGTTCCACTTACCTGGGGCTTCCTCCAGCCCAGGGCAGCTGTCCTGTGCCCCCGCCGCAGCTCCTGCATCTCCCGGTCCTCTTCGCCGGCGGAGCCGACCTCGCCAGGTCGGGTTCCGGGTCGGCCTCTACTGCGCTCCACCACGGGGGTTACGTGGTCCGGCCGACGTCATCTGGACGCTACTGCTCCTGCGCAGTAGCCTCCAGATGACGTCGGTTGGACCACGTGATCCCCGTGGTGGAGCAGAGAAGCCGACCCGGAACCCGACCTGGCGAGGTCGGCTCCGCCGGCGAAGAGGACCGGGAGATGCAGGAGCTGCGGCGGGGCACAGGACAGCTGCCCTGGGCTGGAGGAAGCCCCAGGTAAGTGGAACGGTTTTTTTTTTTTACCGCGGATCATTCCTTTAAAGAAGCTATTAGTCCAATGACTATCATAGCCATAGTGTGATGTTTTCACTCTAGGCTTGTTATGTGGAAAAGCATATTCTGTATAACGTTATCTGTATTTGATCTGTGGGGACATGATATCTGCATTTGGTTCTGTGGGGGGCATGATATCTGAATTTGATCTGTGTGGGGCATGATATCTGTGTTTGATCTGTGTGGGGCATTATATCTGCATTTGACCTGTGGGGCATGATATCTGCATTTGGTTCTGTGGGGGCATGATATCTGAATTTGATCTGTGGGGCATGATATCTGCATTTGATCTGTGTGGGGAATGATATCTGCATTTGATCTGTGGGGCATGATATCTGCATTTGATCTGTGGGACATGATATCTGCATTTGACCTGTGAGGGGCATGATATCTGCATTTGATCTGTGTGGGGCATGATATCTACATTTGATATGTGGGGGACATGATATCTGCATTTTACCTCTGAGGGGCATAATATCTGCATTACAATTATTTTCAGGCAGGCACCCCTGCCCGCAGTCATGCCTTGCTGCGCTCGCACTGAGAACCCCGTTCTTCTGGTTGAGCTGGAGATGGATGCTAGGCTACCTTGGAGAGCTTAGGATGGTTTCTAGGCTGACTGAGGAGCTGGGGATGAGTACTAGGCTGACAGAGGAGTTGGGGATGGGTACTAGGCTGGCTGTGGAGAATGTCTGGCTAGAGATACAAACTTTGGTCTCCAAATCTTGTATCTCTATCTAGACACACTCCCCAGTCAACCTAGCACCCATCCCCAGCCAGTCAGGTACACACCCCTAGCTCCCCAGACAGCCTGTACCTATCTCAAGTTCCCCAGCCAGCCTTTACCTATCCTTAGCTCCCCAGCCAGCTTAGTACCCATCCCTAGTATATTGGTTGGCTTAGTGGCCTTTAACAAACGTAATTGTTTTTAAACAATAATAAGGCATAGTGCATTAGAGGTGGACAAGCCCGTGAGCAGGGTGGTACGGTACATGACCTACACTTATGGCTCTAGGCCCCGCGTATGACACTCGCCCCAGGCCCCGCATGCTCTAAGGCCGCCTCTGCTCCTGTGTTACAAACTTTTGGCGTGTCATGCCTTGAGAAAGGTTGGGAGTCACTAGGTTAGATACTGTGATAGTCTGAGGGAAGTTGTGATGTTTAGTTCATGTTGGTGGAGGAGATCAAAGCAGAGGCAGACCATAACATACCAGTCAGTAAGTCTTTTAGGGTTAAAATAAAATAACACCGCTTTCTTGGTCAGTCAATGTCCATAACGACAAATACACCATGCTGGGTATTCACCGGCTGGGTATTCACCGGGGTTGTAGTCGCACACAAGATATGCAGCCTTCTGCTTCTTTACCAACCATACCTTGGGTTCTCTTTAGGGTCAATATGTGCCACCCGTTACTATCCGCAGCCACACTGGCTCTTGGGTGACACCCTGCCACGGGCCTAATGGGAGTCCTTGGCCACTCACCTATCCAGGTCTCTCCTGGATTACTAGTACTAGAGTCCAACTGCCTCTAGCACCTCATCATCTTCTCTACTCTCCAGACTTGGCAGGCTCTGCTGCACAGCTCTTTAGGAGTCTCCTTGCTCCACACAGCCCACTGCATAATGAGAGCTGCAGCCACTTATGCAATTGATGCAGGTGAGCCAATTAACCCTGTCTATGCCAAACTAATACCTGGACTTGAAGGAGTGGTGTGTAAGGCCCACCCTTTTTCTTATACACCCCCAGTCCTGGATCTCAAACGAATCTGAACAATAGTGGTGTTACAACCAATTTGCAACATTAATCGCTATACAGGACCTTTTCCTCCAAATTCATAGCAGAACTCAGAGGTTTTCTCTGTACCTTACATATCCATGCCTACTTCCATCCCCCCGGTTAACGCCTGGGGGGGGGGGTAATCTACGGCAAGACAAGACACTTTGGTCCATATGCTATTTACTTTTTCAGTTTCCTGTTAACTTCACTTGCCTGCAAACTGGCACCAATGGAGTAACTCCATCCCTTTCCTCCCTTAGCATCAGTTTTTCTACTCCTGACTCTTGGAGTGCTGCAGTAAGGGTTTACCATCAGCACTTGCTGGAACCACCCTCTTTCTAACTGTACCAGCCTCCAACAATCCACCTGGCTGGCTCGGCATCACAACACAGATTACAGTGTCACCCTCCCTAGGCACAGGTTTCATTTTACATTCCCATTTATTACTGACTATCTTGGAACATGCATTATATATATATACTGTTTGCATCACCATTGTATATACTGTTCCCATCATCAATTTCACATTCTTTACTTTTTTCTCAATTAAAACTGTTCAAAATGTTCTATCTAAGTTTCATACACTGCCATGGAGTCTGCATGACACATTTCAAATGCATTTGAATGCAACTTTTTTCCCATTTGGTTTTCAAACTCAGGCTAGAACAAGGATTAACCATAATATTGAATACATTTTCTGGTGTATCACATTGATCAATATAGATAAAACCTTCAAACCCATTTTCAATACCAACAGTTGCCAACCTCTTGAGCATCAGTGTCATAATTTGCATTATTTGAGTCAGAACCCAGATGAAAACCCTCATCTACCCAAAATGTCCCCATTACAGCATTTTCTCACAGTTCCCATCTGCTGAATTTATCCCCTTAAAGAGAACCCGAGGTGTGTTTAAAGAATGTTATCTGCATACAGAGGCTGGATCTGCCTATCCAGCCCAGCCTCTGTTGCTATCCCAAACCCCACTAAGGTCCCCCTGCACTCTGCAATCCTTCATAAATCACAGCCGTGTTTCACTCTGGTTGAGGTTCATAGACGACGTGCTCCTGGTATGATGGGGTACCGAGCGTCAATTGGCAGAATTTGTGGAGAAATTACAGTGTAATTCACGGAACATTCGCCTAACTTATCAATATGATAGATACTTTGTCTTTCTTAGACCTAATGGTCAAAAAGCAAAATGGTAAATTAGCGACATGTACCTTCCGGAAACCGACAGCAGGGAACACACTGCTGCATTATTCCAGCTTTCACCTCCCTTCGCAAAAAAGAGCTATTCCTAAGGGACAGTTCACAAGAATCAAGCGTAACTGTTCCCAGAATGAAGATTACCTCAGAGAAGCAAGTGATTTAAAAACTCGATTTAATGAACGAGGATATCCCAAACGCGTGTGAGGCTGTGTTTACATCTGTAGTGTCAGTCTCAGCTGCTCCCCCGCCTCCTGCATAGCTCCGGTCCCTGCCCCTGTCCCTTCCCTCCAATCAGCAGGGAGGGAAGGGATGCAGGCGGAGACTGGAGTTCTGCAGGAGGCGGGGAGAGCAGCAGACTGACACTATAGAGAAAAACACAGCCAGCTCTGACAAGCTGTTTGTCAGCAGTGTGGCTGTGATTTATGAGGGAATGCAGAGTGCAGGGGGACCTTAGGGGGGTTTGGGATAGCAACAGAGGCTGGGCTGTATAGGCAGATCCAGCCTCTGTATGCAGATAATATTCTTCAAACCCACCTCGGGTTCTCTTTAAATGGGATGCTTTTAGCATGTTTGGGATCTCTATCCATAATGTACTTACAGTGCAGTTACTTCCAGGGAAAATACTTCAACCTGCACAGTATCTGACCTGTCATTTAAAGGGACAACATCCGCATTCTGTTTTACTGCAAAACTGTCCCCAGGACACCTTCCATTTTCTTCTGATTTTATACTGGTGTTAATGGGACCTGTGCTGCCTCTAGGTGACTGAAATTATCTACCACTTCACATGGTTTTGCATTACGGCAGTCATTTACTTCAGCATATTTATGACAATGCCATTATTTCCACACTGTCAGAACTCTGCTTGCAAATAATATCAGAATTGGGAGGGCTAACATCAGATGAACATCTTTCCTGACTGACACTTTACTGGTAATTGTGAATTCAATACATTCTAAGCAAACTGCTAAAAACTTTTCATACTGTGCTTCAATTATTATATCAGGATTTTGGTTGCACACATTGTTGTCAGAAGGGATAGGGTTAGCTTGTGGAAACCGCTGTTCCCGACTGTCTGACACCATCTCTTTGTCAGAAGAACCCTCCACAATTGTTACAGAAAAGTCAGTGGAAAGACACAATTCGATAATCAATGGAGCAGTTCAGACCAACATCTAATTCACTAAAATATTCAGCAGTGAAACTTCCCCTGTAATGTTGATCCATTGCTTCTCTGAGATCGGAATCAGAGGTACCAGTTTCAACCGAAATCAAGTCAAAGCACTCTGAAGCAGGAGACAGGGCCTTAACCTGTGGTTATACTCTCTACCACTAGGGGGCTTACACTACACACAGCAGACAAGTTGAGCAGATTTTTAAGTGTTTCGTCTTCTGCTGTGTCAGTTTTGAAATTATCAGAAATCATTCGCTTTGTTTCCTGAAATGTTACACAGAACATTTTGTATACCCAGCACTGAGTTTAACTCCTCTAAAATTGATGACTTTAGCCACTCTGGTTCAAACCCAGCGCTAGGGAGCTTCACATCCTCATGACAAACATATAGGGAATTATCAGTAACCTCAGAAACAGATTTTAACCTTCCCTCCACATGCCGGTTGTACCACAAATCCCAGAATAATGAACAGTCAGTGCCCAGTAAGACATCAAATTTCACATTATCACATTTTATCAGTTCCTGGGTTACTTCTAACTTAGTTTGCACTGTAACAGGGATAGTACACTCATTTTCACTAATGGGAACTATTAATGGGAACAACGCACCGTTTACCACAGAGGCCTTGCAGGAAGGATCACACCAACCTCTGCAACCCATGTGACCAGCTATCACAGTTATATCCAATACTGGGCCATGTTTACTACTTATGACAGGCACTGGTGGTCCCGCAGAACCTACCATACCACTTAGGTTCCTAGTGACAGACACAGACAGTACATTATTTTTCACAACTCCAGCACACACATTACATGGAACAGACTTACCAGTTCCAGATGCAGTTTCTCTGGGTGACTGTGTGGAGTTCAGGTGAGAAGTAAGCAATCCTCCCCAGGCCTTGTTTATCTTCCCCAACTATACCACACGGTGCAAATTCACTTCCACTTGTATTTTGTCTTTCATGCAACAGATATTTTGGGGTGCCCAGACTCCCCTGGAAACGCACACAGCTCCTCCTGCTGCTCTTGGTGATCCAGCTTCCTCTGGCGGCCTTTGAAAACGACTCTGTATCCACTGCTTTGGCATTTCCAAGCTTTTGGACAACACACTCTTATCCAGTGCAGGTTGGTTACCCTTGGCAATGACCAGCATTGGACCCCAGAGATCCAAGCTGGCTTAGCCTCTGTTAGCCTCTGTCTGCCTCACAGAGCAATTTGCAGACACATGGAACTGCTTGCAAACGACCTCCTGGTCTACCACACCTGTGTGCACTTGGTGCAATACTGGCTGCAAGCTTCTCAAAGAAACATTTTTCTGTGCTTGTAGCTGATTTTTATAATCCTTTCTGAGAATTTACTCAAACCATTCACCACAGTCTGCAAACCATCTCTCTTGGCCAGCAACTGCACATTTATTCTTGTGACCCATTTCAGGAGTATTAAGTTCCTCAACTTGCAAAACTTAGAGGTTCAACAAGAAAAAAATTACCTACTCAGGCATACTGACATTTAACCCTTTCACTGCTGATGTGAACACCTTTTTTTGCTTTGCCTACATCTGAGCACTATTTCTGGGGTAAATTGTGTTTAGCTCATGTTGGTAGAGGATATCAAAGCTTAGGCAGGACATAACATATCAGCCAGTGAGTTTTTAGGGTTGAAAATAAAATACCACTTCATTGGTCAGTCAAACTATGCCCATAACAACAAAAATAAACCACACTGGGTATTCAGCAGGGGTGGAGTCGCACGCAAGATATGCAGCCTTCTGCTTCTGTGCCAACCCTACCTCGGGTACTCTGCTGAGTCACTGCGTGCCATTTTGTTACTATAGGCAGCCACATGGGCTCGAGTGACACTCTGCCATCAGCCTAATGGCAGTCCTCGGCCACTCACCGACCAGGCATCTTTTGAATTACCACTACTGGAGTCCAGCTCTTTCCAGCACCTCAGCAGCCTCTCAGATGCACAGCTCCTCCAGAGCCTCCTTGCTGCACACACACAGCCCTAGTGCATAATGAGGCCTCTTATGCAATTGATGCAGGTGGGCCAACTAACCCTCTCTATGCCAAACTCATGCATAGACTTAGAGGAGTATCATGTAAGGCCCACCCTTCTCCTAATACATCCAGTCCCGGATCCCAAATAAATCTGCACGATGGTGTTGCTAACTAGCAATCACTATGTACAGTGTGTGTGTGTGTGTGTGTGTGTGTGTGTGTGTGTGTGTGTGTATACACACACACACACACACTTTTGTTTTGGTACTTATCCGTTAGCCGGGCGCATCCGGCAGGTGGCGCTGTTGATGCTAATTCCAATAATAATTACTTCACGTAAACCTGTGAATGTAAACGCCGGATGCGCCCAGCTTAAACAGATCAAGCCGCCGGTTTGCTTCGTGTCTCGCTCTTCTCCCCCTCTTGCCCTCTCTCCTATAGAACACTGGGGAGGGGACATGCGTGTCCCCCCAGAGTCGTTCGACGCAATGCCGCGACGAACGACTCTGGGGGGACACGCATGTCCCCTCCCCAAGGCTCATACGAGAGAGGGCAAGAGGGGGAGGAGTGCGAGCCACTCACGAAGCAAGCCGGCGGCTTGATCTGTTTAAGCCGGGCGCATCCGGCGTTTACATTCACAGGTTTACGTGAAGTAATTATTATTGGAATTAGCATCAACAGCGCCACCTGCCGGATGCGCCCGGCTAACGGATAAGTACCCTTTCTTTTTTTTTTTTTTTTTAAGTTCAGGTTGTCTTGGTTGTCGCTTTTGTAGATGTAGCTGAACGTTTCTGTAGTAACACACACTGTAGTTTCAGCGAGTGAAGCCTACCACTCCGATAATGGATAAAAACTCTTGCTAACTAATAGCAGACATGTTTCACAATCTAGTCTGGCTTATCTGGTTCACTTTTTCCCTACTTCTGTTCTTCAGCTTTATCAAATAAACTCCGCCAGTGTGTCTAATCCAGAGCCGGGACAAGGTCCTCCAGCATCCAAGGCTGAGAAAGCAAAGTGCGCTCCTCCATCCCTCCCACCCCAGCCTTCACACACTGATTGCTATTAGACTAATAGGTGCCCAAGGGCCCCCAACCTCCCCAACACCTTAATCTCTAGTTATCTGGCTTGCAGTCACTGTCATGTATCCCCTTTTCTTATTTCTTTCTGCTTCATACACAATTAGGAATGACAGCTGAATGAATTGTGCGCCCCTTCCTACACTGCGCCCAGAGGCTGGAGCCTCTCCAGCCTCTGCCTCGGCTTGGCCCTGGTCTAATCCTTTGGTGTGCCATCCCTTGAGTAAGAGGAATCACTGGGTTAGACACGCACATCACACAAGTGATGAGATTGTATCTGTGTAAAAGTCAGATTTTGTATTTTTTGTACCAGGTTTTGCAAGTAAAACGTTCATCCCATATGAGGGTTCCTATCAAGACAACTTTAAGCAAGGCAAAGTGATTGGAATAAATTTGGAAACACAGCATGTTCTATTGGAGAACGATGAGGTAATGCAGGGATATCAACCTACTGATACTAAGGGTTTGGTTTTAAAGCTTGATTCCACAATTTTCATACTAACTAACCTAATCTCCCCAGCAATTTTCTTTGTTAGTAACTGAATACTGTACTCAGGGCCGATTCACTCATGAAGCAAGGTGAAACATTTGCATCAGGTGCAAAGATTACAGAGGCAGAATGTATTGTGTTTACACTTACAGCATGCAGTCAGAGTAGGAGTAGAACCGAGAGGAGAGCGAGGTGAAGAGGTCATAAGGGATAAGCAGCTCGTTGTGCTTTGTAAGGAGTCTGACAGTGAGTGAGGAGGGGGGAGACGGGAGAGCAGCAGTCCTTCATTTGACTTGCACAGCAGAAGGGAGCAGGTGGCACTGCTGTCCTGACTGAGGAGGTGCATTCTCACAAGTTTGTCTCAGGCAGCAAAAAGTCTAGAACTGGCCCTGGTTGTACTGCAAGCCCCACAAATTCTCTCATATGCTGCTCTGAAGGTCATTGACTTTAGAACTGCAGAAAGAGCATTTGGATAATGTCCATTACAATGCAGAGATACGTTTGTATGGCCAGTGCGTTCACATGCAGCAACACAGGGTGAGGCAAATTACAGAGTGTGAACTGACCCTTAGGGTACTTAATGACCTCACCTGACCCTGAATTGACTTTTTTCCCCCACAAAACTTTTGTTTTTGAAAAACATGCTCGGCAAAGATAAAAGGTTAGGTTCACACTGGGGCATTGCATCTGACAATATGTCAGCAAACGTGATGCAATTTTAATGTACCGATGCACTCACATCAGCACTTTAGCAGTTCAGTGGAAACTGCTGCACTAACGTTAGGCATGCTGTGCACTACCGAACAATGTGCGCATTTGCAGCTGCTGTACAGCATACTTTCTTTGAACTGCATGCGTCACATCACACATGTAATGCACAATGAAACTTTTCCCCATTGTTGTGTTGTGATCCTGTATTGACAAGGTATGCAATGCCCCAGTGTGAAACTAGCCTAAAACAGTAGTAAGACCACAGGGGGGGGAATTTGGCTGCTGAGGCCACCTGGTAAAATAGTGGATGCTGGACTCCAATCATCCGCAGCCCACAAAATTTTCATTTACAGCGATGAACGGGGTAATTGCCAGGTTTGGGGGGGGGGGGGGGTCAGGTATTTAGGCATCTTGGAGAAGGGGGGAATCTGGTTAGGGTTAGGCATAGGTGGGGAGATTCGTTAGGGTTGGTCATCGGTAGAAAGAGGGCTCTGTGTGAGGATAGTTAGGTTTAGTAAGGCTAACAAGGGAGAGGATTGCCTACATAAGAATCAGCGATACAGGGTTATATCTGCATACTTGTGACTATGCTTGGGACAAGAGTTTCCTGGAAGCAGCTGGTCTGTACAGTATATGAATAGGCATCACCAACAGCACCACCGCACTCACACTCCAATTTGATGAAAAAGATCTGGCAGAGTAAACCAGTGGAGATGGACATAAAGGTGGCTGTTTTCATACTGCTCGCTGCTTCTTATTCCACCCTATGTTTCAAGTATTTGTATTCAGTAACTTAAAGAGACTGTAATAAAAAAAAAGTCCACTGGGGGTTACTTACCTCGGGAGAGGGAAGCCTCAGGGTCCCAATGAGGCTTCAATGGAATACAAAGAAAAGTGCAGAGTCGGCACTGCTGCATAATGTGCATTTATTTTCAGATGGTGACTTCATCACATGGTGTGCAGTATAAAGAGTTACACATACCGTGCAAAGGTCTCTAAGCTGTGAGCTGGTGGTGGGCACTAGGTGCAGGCTTATCCTGCACCCAGCGCCCACCACCAGCTCACAGCTTAGAGACCTTTGCACGGTATGTGTAACTCTTTTTTTATACTGCACACCATGTGATGAATTCACCATCTGAAAATAAATGCACATTATGCAGCAGTGCCGACTCTGCACTTTTCTTTGTATTCCATTGATGCCTGCCATTCCAGTCTGAGCACGCTGACTGTGCAATCTTAGTACCACATGCCGCGGCCCTGCAAGTCCTCCAGATCAAAAACGGACGCAGATCCAATGTAGTGCCGACTTCATCTTCTCTCCTTTCCTCTATCCTGCTCCCAATGAGGCTTCCCCCATCCCTGTAGCTGCAGGCAATCCAGCGCTGGCTCCCCTGAGGCGTCCCGCAATCCTGGCTCGACAAGCCTGACAAGGCTTGATATATTTACCTTCCCTGGCTCCAGTGGGTGGTGCTGTTGCAGCTCTCAGCACAAAAAAAGCCCTTTCCAGTCAGGTCCGCTCTTACGCCTGCGCAGTAGAGCGGACCCGACTGGGATCGGCTACTTCCAACTATTTCCGAGACCAGAGTGGCAACTGCGCCTGCACTGGAGCCGGAAAGGTAAATATTTACATGCTCGCTGTTCCTGGACCCGCAGCAAGACCACCGTGGAACAAAGGAGGATGGGTGAAGCCTAGATAGGATCCAGAGGCTTCCCCCTCCGGAGGTGAGTACCCCCCCCCCAGGGGCATATTTTTTAAATACAGATTCTCTTTAACATGGCTGCCACAAACTTCTACAATACAAAATTAATTTAGTGTCAGTGATTTCATCAGACATTAATCAGTTCTTTGTTATTTTTCTTTACTGTTGTACCTAGGAACTTCATTATTCACATCTGATAATTGCTACAGGGTCTGATGGACCTTTCCCTGGAAAAGCCAACAACCTGACTACCAGGGATGCAGCTATTAAAATGTATGAAGACCTAGTAAAGGAGGTGAGTGTGCACAGCAAAACTAAACTACTTCTAGCATTAATGATTTTAATGTAGTGATACATGATCAGTCAAGCCTACTCTAAGAACATGAAATTCTACTGCTGGAGATTGCCAGGCAAAGTAAGTCGGCATCTGTAGAAATGCAAATATTAAAAATGTTGGTATCCACGTCTTTCTTCAGACATAAACACCACAATAATCAAACCCCACTAGCAAAACCAAATAAAACAGTGTAAGGATCCCTCCTGTAGCGTGTTCTGTCCGTTGCAGTGGAGCTACAAACGGACAGTTCTGGCTTATCTGCTTGCATTCGGTTGTGCAGTCGCAATAAGTCTCATTGTCATTTGCAATCGCTCTGCAGTTCTGGGCAGCTCAGGATGCTGTCATCATTCCACCAATTGCTTGTTGCAGCTGGGCTACGGCCAGATAGCCCTGGATTTCCTGCATGCATATTGTTACATAATACTGCATGTATTTCTTATGGGAGTCCTTTGCATTCACAGCCAGCTAGCAGATGGTAATCAAGCCAGCTCAGGATTAAATGATTACCATTCAGCTGTGTGGGAATTTGCATACCTGCATCCATTGGGTGATGCCAGCATAAAAGTCTGCCTCCCATTTCCTACCCCGCCCTTTCAGCTCTCGGAGTTGTCGTTGGGTCTATGCTGTGAAACTTGTTAATGAAAATGTATAATGCCTTGCTCTGTATTGTCATGTCTGCTGGATGTTTGCTGACCTGCGGGGGCTCAGTGAAATCCTTCTGATCCTGATATTTAGATTCTGCCAGCACCACGTTGGTGACTGGTAGTATTCTTTCTATCCTTGTTCTTGAGGACGAACTATAGCAGCGGTTGCCATTAGTTCGCTCCTACCTGTTAGTCCTGTCTATCTGTGAGGAAACGCAGAAAAGCCGCCGCGTGTACTCAGAACGGGGCGGCTGATTCCGCGTCCAACGCGGCGGTTTGCACGCATAGGCCTACATCCAGTAACATGGCCGAACGCGGAGGAACCGCCGCATGCCTTGATAGCGGTGCGGCGGTTTCCGCGTCCAGCACGGAGGGTGATTTGCAACACATGTCTGGTGTGGCTGGGACTGATAGTCCACACAGGTTCAGAAGGACGCGCAGAGAGGCAGAACTTTTATGACAGCCAGAAGGGAGTCAGCTGACCAAGCCGGTCAGCTGACGATTCAACCAGTTCCCATTGGTCCAGCACTTAAGGGAGGCGCTGGAGAGCGCTTTGCTATATATACTGGGTGCTGGTCATTCTCTGGTTGTCTGCTGTTGGAAGCACTCAGACCTTTTGTCAGATTCTCTGTTATATCTCTGTTATACTTCAGACTAGTTCGAGGGTGTTGATGATCAAGGACCTCACACCCAGTTTAGGGACTTGTGTTACCAACCTGTTATACGTCAGACTAGTTCCAGGGTGTTGATGATCACGGACCTCACACCCAGATTAGGGACTTGTATTATCATTCTGTTATTCTTCAGACTAGTTCCAGGGTGTTGATGATCACGGAGCTCACACCGAGACTAGGCATTGTATATTATCTGTTATGACCTTCTGCTTTCCTGACCATCCCTCTGCTTTCTGATTCGGTACCACGCATATCTGATATCACGTTGCCAAACCCTGCCTGTCTTGGATACCGAATCAGCCTTCTCTCTTTGTACCTTATTTGTCTGTCTGTTGCCGACCTGGCTAGTCCGACCTCGAGAACTATCTCCTCTGTTTAGAGAGAGTTCACAGATCTGTCAGTGACACTCCACCATTGGTGTCACTCACACTCTGGTCCTTCCCACTCTCAGCCTGTCTCCCCCCCCCTCCCCTTGGGGAGCTGCAGGCCTTGGAAGGAGCCTGTTCTTTGGGCAGTATCCCATACTGCCTTGTACCCCCTTTACGGGGGCCCTCCTCAAAGTATTACTGTTGCACCAAACACTCATATTACTCAGGTGTCCAGAGGTTAGAGATATATATCTGATTATCGGTGATACTGCAGATCATCAATAGTCGGATATATATCTGTATTCTCAGTGATACTGCAGATCGCCGGTAATCAGATCCTCTCTGTGTTACACCGATCGTTACAGAACGGCAGACCAAACACAAATGGACGCACTCACCAGCGTCTGGGCACACTTACCACTTCGGTGGATAACATCAACCAAGTGCTGGGTAGCCACCGGACGTTAATAGGCGCCTTATCTGGATCGGCACAAACCCTCCAGACGGCTGTGGATGAAGTGCGAACTCCTCCTAGCACAGACATACATATGCCTGTACCCGAAAGATTTTCTGGTCACAGATCTGACTTCCGAAATTTTAGAAGTAGAGTGTTATCATACGTTGAGTTAAGACCTAAGTCTTCAGGCACTATGGCCCAAAGGGTTACATTTATCAAAACGTTATTATCTGGCGATTCCCAGACCTGAGCATACAGTCTCCCCATCGGTCACCCAGCTCTGGCCTCTGTAGAAGAATTTTTTAAACCTATGGCTGTAATTTACGACGACCCAGACATTGCCTCGACTTCTGAGCGGAAGCTCAAACTTTTGCGTCAAGGCAAGGGTCTGGTTGAAGATTATGCTGCTGAATTTAGGAGATGGTCGGTATCGGCCAGGTGGGATACTTTTGCCCTTTTAGATTGTTTTTTTTTTTTTTTTTTTTTTTTTATATCAGGGTTGTCAGACGAGGTCTCTGATCTTATGTTAGCTTAAAAAGAGAAAACACACAGAGACCGAGAGCACAATATGGTGTAGTATGTCAACAATCAGATGGAGACAAAATGAAAGTAAATGATGGATGTACTCACAAGTCTGGGTTACCTCAAAGGCAACCACTGTAACTGCAGGTGGGGACAATTAGAACCTGACCCCACTCAGGTGTTTAAAATTGTCGCTCTCTGTAGACAGAAAAATGGGGAAAACCCCCTCCACCTGGGGTGGACTATTCAGTGATAAAACAAGAATGACAGAGGCGCCAACAAGTATAAAATAGTTAAAACCCGCTTAAAAGGAGGGGTGCAGGTGGATACACCACTCAGGTAAAAATAGACCAGCCAATAAGCCGTTAATTAATAACAGTAAAATTTATTGGGGATTCTCCAAAAAATGCAACGCGTTTCACGGGCAAAGCTCCCGCTTCATCAGGCAATCAGATAGGAGAAACACCGTAGTGGATCTATTTCTGGATCAAGCGCCTCAATCACTTGATCCGGCCGTCTTTTCAACTCATCAATGAGGTGTTCAGGGAGGTTTTAGGTAAATTTGTCCTGGTATATCTAGATGATATACTAATCTTCTCAGCTAACCTCACAGAGCACAGGGCCCATGTCAGATTTGTGTTGCACAAGCTAAGACAAAACATGCTGTATGCTAAGTTGGAGAAATGCATTTTTCAGGTAACATCTGTTGGCCTTTCTATGGACCCTGCCAAAGTCTCTGCTGTCCTGGAGTGGCCTCAGCCAGTGGGATTGAAGGCCCTCCAGAGGTTCTTGGGGTTCGCAAATTACTATAGAAGGTTCATAAAGGGGTACTCCACAGTCATTGCACCCCTCATCAGTCTCACTAAGAAAGGGGCAGATACCAATCACTGGTCCCCTGAAGCTTTGGCTGCTTTCTCCACTCTGAAAGAGCTGTTTTGTTCTGCACCCATCTTAAGACACGTCGACACATCCTATCCCTTAATTGTAGAGTTGGATGCCTCAGAGGTTGGGGTAGGGGCTGTGCTGTCTCAATGATCTGGGTTGCAGGGAAGATTACACCCGTGTGCCTATTTTTCTCGTAGGTTTTCACCAGCGGAGAAAAACTACGATATAGGCAACAGGGAGCTCCTAGCCATTAAATTGGCCTTTGAAGAATGGCGTCATTGGCTAGAAGGAGCAGAACATACGATTACAGTTTACACTGATCACAAAAATTTGGAATTCAATGAGGGGGCTAAGAGATTAAGTCCCCGTCAGGCTCGATGGTCACTGTTTTTCTCGAGATTCAGATTTGTAATTGCGTATACTCCGGGTAGTAAAAACATTAAAGCAGATGCTTTATCCAGATGCTTTGAGCCAGACAGCACAGCCCTCAGACCCAGAGACTATTATCCCACAGAAAGTGGTATTGGCAGCCACAGAGAGCTGGAAGAACTGGATGGAGACTTTAAGTCCCTTCCAGCAGGATGTTCCTGAGGGAAAGCCTGAAGGGGTCATGTTTGTACCATTGCCGTTTCGTCTCCAGATATTGCAGATGTTCCACTCCCACAAAAATGCTGGACATCCGGGGGCCTCCAGAACACAGGACCTTGTTGCTAGGTGTGCTTGGTGGCCTTCATTGGCAACTGACTGCAAGGAATATGTGAGAGAATGTGCAGTGTGTGCGAAAAGCAAACCCTCCCGTCTGGCACCTGTGGGAACATTGCAGCCTTTGCCCACCCCGAGTGAACCATGGACCCACTTATCCATGGATTTTGTGGGTGAGCTCCCGAGGTCTGAAGGCATGTCGGTCATTTGGGTGGTAGTCGACAGATTCAGCAAAATGGCCCATTTCGTGCCCTTGAAAGGACTCACCTAGGCTCAGGAGTTAGCCGATCTTTTTATCATGCACATTTTCCGGCTACACGGCATCCCAGAAAATGTAGTGTTCGATCGGGGAGTCCAATTTGTTTCGAAATTTTGGAGGGCATTTTGTCATCAATTGGGCATGGAACTGTCATTTTCATTGGGCTACCACCCACAGACGAATGGTCAGACCGAGAGAATTAATCAGTCACTGGAACAATTTCTCAGGTGTTATGTTGCCGATGCGCAAAATGATTGGGTCAAGTTCTTGCCATTTGCAGAGTTTGCACACAATAATTTAAAGAGCTCTTCCTCTGGATTCTCTCCATTTCAGGTGGTAACTGGAAAGTTGCCTAAGTTCTCCCCACTGCCAGTAGCTTCCACTCCGTTTCCAGCTTTGGAGGCTTGGCAAAAGTCATTTAAGAACATTTGGGGGAACGTGAAAAAGAATCTTGAGAAGGCCTTTCAGAGTCAGAAAGGTCAAGCTGACAAACGTTCCATAGAGTGGAAGTTTCAGCCAGGAGACTTGGTCTGGGTGTCCACCCGTCATTTGAATTTAAAACAGCCTTCGCCCAAGTTAGGACCCAGATTTGTGGGCCCCTTCCCAGTAACCAGGAAAATCAACAATGTTACTTATGCCAGTGATCTTCCTGCCAGCATGCGTGGTGTAAGATCGTTCCATGTATCCCTGCTTAAGCCAGCAGTGCATGTAGGTTCCACTCCTCCTCCCCCTGTGATGGTGGATGACCAACCTGAGTATGAAGTGGAAAAGATTTTAGATTCACGCATTGTACAGAACTCAGTACAGTATTTGGTTCACTGGAAGGGTTATGGTATTGAGGAAAGAACATGGGTACCTGATTGCCGCATGCATGCTGTCACGGACGAATGCGGGGACGCAGGCGCGTCCTGGAACCGCCCGTGAAGAAAAGAACGATCGCACTCGATTCCTGCATCGATTGCGCTTCAAAACGGTACAATCTGGGTTGAGTGTGTAGGGACAGCTAAAGTCCTTTTCTTAGCAAAGAGAGCACCATTCCAAATGCTGGTTGGCCCTTTTGATATGCTAATGAGCCTGGGCCCAGAGAGTCCCTGGCTTCAAGCTGTGCTGATGGCCCATCCATCAGGTATAAGGTGACAAACACCATGACAGAACCAATTTAGAGTGAGGGAACTCAGACACTCCGACTCCTTTTCCCAGCAGGGAGCCGACATGTGGCTTGCTGCTGCCAACTTCAAAGAACCTTTGCCTGGGAATGACCTGGTATAAATCCCAGGGGTCTCTCATATTCCATAAACTGCTATATGTATCATATTTTCTGTGTTGCCAGGCTGGCAGACCCTCCAAACTAACAGAGCAGGTAGGGCCCCGCCTGGCGTTGGTTCTGAGCGCATTTCAGAACCTTCTGAGGTAAAGACTGCCCGTTAGGCAGTTCAACAGTGCCCTAATGGTACCACAGGGGTCCCACCCCTCATGTTTGGTATCAGACTGCTGGGTACATCGAGGCAGACCTGAAAATATTAGTAAATCTGCCCTGACCTGTACGGTTCTGTGAGATAGAGCCCATATATGGTTAAGGCATGATTTCTGGTCTCCAGGACAAGGGCAGGACTCATCTCATGTTCTAAGGGGGTGTGTGGGCCCGCCCTCACTTCCTCCTACTGAATCAGGGGCATAAGAATGGGAGAGGAGCCAAAACTCAGTTCCTCCACACTGAAACATCTTGCACTCATCAGATGCCAGCTTGAGGATATGCTGGCATCCACCTGGTCTGAACTCTGAACTCTGGACTTTGAAACCAAGGACTTTATGATTCTTCCCACAATAAGGACATCTTTCCAGGAACTAAGTATTTTTCTCCCTTCTTTTATTTTTCATACTGGCTATTACTGTTTTCATAATTGTTGACTTTCATAATTGTCTGTATATATTAATTATTTATATTGCGTGAATAAACGACTTCCCCAAGTCATTCACTGTTTCGCTACCCTGCTTATCAGCACACACAGAAATGATCCCGGGTCTCTGAAGATACGCTACTGTTTGTTTGTTGTTGGCTAGACAGAATATCGTGTGTTTAACCGTTTTATTCGCAGGATTAGTCAGTCAGTTAGTGGGCCCCACGGTCCCATAGTAACCGCGGTGGTGGCAGTTTACTCTGAACCAGTAGGTGACGTTGTAATCACCCGTGTCTCACAGGCTCCCTTCTGAGTTGTCTGCGGCTAATTCTTAACGGTTCCTGCGCATTGACTGCGACCAGAGTTCGCACGATCTGTGCGCTGGCACCGTTTAGAAGGCTAAGTGCGGTCAGCCACTGAGGGCTCCTGTGACAGTGTTAGGCAGCGGTTGGATCTGTGTTGTGCTGAAAGTATCTGCGATAGCGCTAGCGCTATCGAGAAACGAACTAATTCGTTGGTGTAGCTGGAAGGCAATATATTTTTTATATATACAGAGAGACTGTGTAGCCAGTACCCCTTCCCCAAAGTTTTATTTTATTTGGCATGGAAATGTCCGGGAACTACCAGAACATGTGCCTAGCAGACCTGGAAAATCTTTGCGAAGAGAGGGGCATTGGCATCCTCCGCAAGACAAAACGGGACCTGATAGCAGACTTGTCCAGATGGGATGCCCAGCAACTGCGGGAGCCGGGAGTGTCCGCTGAGGTGGATACCAGCCCATCTGACAATCAAGGGGAACCAGAGGCTGAAGATCTTAGGCGTACAGAGGTTGAGCATCCTGCGGGCCCTGTTGCAACAGTTACGCCAGAGACTGTCAGTATGGACCCCAATCCCAGAGTTTCTGACATTACTCGCCCGGAACTGGCCAGTACTGGACTGTCCATGGGTGCTGACCCGGTAATGCAGCAGGCATTACAAAAGCTGATGGAGACTGACCTGGACAAGTACATGCAGTACATGGAAGCACGAGAGGAACGGGAGCGCCAATCTGCAGAACGCCACGCAGAGAGGGATGCCGCTGAGCGAGAACGGGAGCGCCAACGACAGCATGAGCTAAACATGGCAAAAGTGCAACAGGCCAGCCGGAGTTCACCGCCCAGCCTCCCTGCTGAAGGAGCTGCACCACCCGTAAGTGCAAAATTTAAATTTGCTAATATTGAAAAAGACACAGACATTGACTTGTTTTTGCGGTCTTTTGAAAAAGCATGCCGTCAGTATCGTCTGTCCCAAGACCAGTGGGCCAGACACCTGACACCTTTGCTGCGCTACAAAGCGCTTGATGCCTTCGCAGAATTGCCTGCGGAGAAGGATAATGATTATGCTGCTATAAAAGACGCTATCATTACTAAGTACCAGCTGACGCCAGAAGCCTATCGGAAAAAGTTCAGGGCCTGGCAGAAAAAGTCTTCTGATTCGTACCGAGATGTGGTCAGCAGCTTGCTCACCACACTCCGCCAGTGGACACTAGGCCTCACCAAAGGGTCTTATGATGTCCTGGAGGACTTGATAGTCCTGGAACAATTTCTGAACATTTGCCCTGCTGATGTACGCCAATTTGTGCTAGAACGCAAGCCGGCTTCAGCAACTGTCGCTGCAGACCTTGCTGAGACTTTTGCAACTACCCGGGTGGCTGATACCCGCAGAACTGTCCCATCCAGCTGGAGAGGAGGTCAGCCCAATACCTCGGCAGACTCTCCTGCCCCTGTGAGCCGTCCGCCACAGAGGCCACCCAGCGCAGCTGCTGCACCCAGGCCTGCAGCGCCTGGAGAGGTCACCTGTCACTACTGCCGCCAGCCCGGACACATGAAATTCGACTGTCCGGAGCGGAGACAGACACCACCAGCACCTGGATCATCTGCATCACCTGCACCTCACCCACAGCAGAGGCAACCCGCCAGCGAACCACAGCCTGGATCATCCGATTTTGTCCTGTTTGCACGCGGACAGGAAATCCGCGACCGAACCGACCAGCAGCAACTTGTTAGAGTGAACGGCAAAGTTGTCACCGGATTTCGAGACACCGGAGCTGACATCACGTTAGTTCACTCACATCTTGTGCCAAAGGAGAGCATCAGCTCCAGCCGATCCCTTGCCCTTACTGGAGTAGAGGGCACCCTTTTCCACATAGCCCACGCCAGAGTGAAGCTGGATTGGGGAGTGGGAGGGGTCCACGAAAGGGTTGTTGGGGTTATGAAGGATCTCCCAGTCCCTGTGTTGCTAGGGACTGATTTGGTCAAGCTTGTGTCCTACTATGAACCTGCCACGACCGCCTTGTCGCTCACGGAAGGAGACGGACTCTCCACCCACCACCAGGTACTTTATACACTTGGGGGAGCACCAGGGGGAGGTGGGTTGAATGTGCCCAGTTCAAGGGTACCAGGTTCAATAGTGCCTGCTTCAAAGGCACCTGAGTTTGATGTACAGACTGTCTGTTGTGATGATGCTGTAACTGTACCTGAGTTTACTGTACAACCTATCTGTAATGAAAAAATGTCTATACCTGTCAATATCATTACTGCATGCAATGATGATTTGAGTACTGTCCGTCTGTGCCATTCTGACAGTGTACCGGTGCTAGCAGTACCGCGCAGCTGCACTGCTCAGAACCTGGGCTCAGAACAGGTGGAGGGGGTTCCGGCCTCCTCCCCCTCCTCTGACCGCAGGGATGAGACCTTTCAGCCGCTGGCCTCGTGTGACATGAGCCAGTTGGCTGAAACTGACAGCGCCATATTCGCAGCCGCACTACAAAGTGACCCAAGCCTGGAGGTGCTCAGGAAGCAAGCCGCTGAGCCCCTCGCAGACGGGGCCGCTTTCAAGGTGTACTGGGAAGGTGGGAGACTGTACAGTGAGTCTGTACAGCCCCCTACAGGTAGATCCCACGCGAATACCAAATGGCTGGTGGTCCCGAGTGCGTTCAGGGGACATGTGCTGAAATCCGCACATGGTAATCCTCTGACAGGGCACTCAGGGGTCCGCAAGACACTTGCCGGTATTCGGAACCAGTTTTATTGGCCCCGGATGAACAGAGATGTAGCAAACTACTGCAGGGCATGTGCCGTCTGTCAGGAGCTGGGAAGGTCCAGGGATTCCCGCGGGGTTCCCTTAGGTCCACAGCCACTCAGCAGGGGAACCCTGCGTGGGCTGGCTGTTGACCTAACCAACCCACTGCCCGTTGTCAGCAGTCCCGGCAGGCACCACGTCCGACTGCAGTGGCGCAAACGCCCTGTCCAGAACGGTCCATGTTGGGTCAACCCTGAGGGTAGCAGACCGCGACCGGTCCAGGGGAACCGAGCCACAGGCTCCAATAGGTTTTCCCGCCGTACCGGCAACTCGAGGCCCGTCAGCCAGGTTAGCGGCGCCGCCACACATCTTGCGGATGAGTGGCTAAGCCACGGACAAGGGGGGGGGCTGTCACGGACGATTGCGGGGACGCAGGCGCGTCCTGGAACCGCCCGTGAAGAAAAGAACGATCGCACTCGATTCCTGCATCGATTGCGCTTCAAAACGGTACAATCTGGGTTGAGTGTGTAGGGACAGCTAAAGTCCTTTTCTTAGCAAAGAGAGCACCATTCCAAATGCTGGTTGGCCCTTTTGATATGCTAATGAGCCTGGGCCCAGAGAGTCCCTGGCTTCAAGCTGTGCTGATGGCCCATCCATCAGGTATAAGGTGACAAACACCATGACAGAACCAATTTAGAGTGAGGGAACTCAGACACTCCGACTCCTTTTCCCAGCAGGGAGCCGACATGTGGCTTGCTGCTGCCAACTTCAAAGAACCTTTGCCTGGGAATGACCTGGTATAAATCCCAGGGGTCTCTCATATTCCATAAACTGCTATATGTATCATATTTTCTGTGTTGCCAGGCTGGCAGACCCTCCAAACTAACAGAGCAGGTAGGGCCCCGCCTGGCGTTGGTTCTGAGCGCATTTCAGAACCTTCTGAGGTAAAGACTGCCCGTTAGGCAGTTCAACAGTGCCCTAATGGTACCACAGGGGTCCCACCCCTCATGTTTGGTATCAGACTGCTGGGTACATCGAGGCAGACCTGAAAATATTAGTAAATCTGCCCTGACCTGTACGGTTCTGTGAGATAGAGCCCATATATGGTTAAGGCATGATTTCTGGTCTCCAGGACAAGGGCAGGACTCATCTCATGTTCTAAGGGGGTGTGTGGGCCCGCCCTCACTTCCTCCTACTGAATCAGGGGCATAAGAATGGGAGAGGAGCCAAAACTCAGTTCCTCCACACTGAAACATCTTGCACTCATCAGATGCCAGCTTGAGGATATGCTGGCATCCACCTGGTCTGAACTCTGGACTTTGAAACCAAGGACTTTATGATTCTTCCCACAATAAGGACATCTTTCCAGGAACTAAGTATTTTTCTCCCTTCTTTTATTTTTCATACTGGCTATTACTGTTTTCATAATTGTTGACTTTCATAATTGTCTGTATATATTAATTATTTATATTGCGTGAATAAACGACTTCCCCAAGTCATTCACTGTTTCGCTACCCTGCTTATCAGCACACACAGAAATGATCCCGGGTCTCTGAAGATACGCTACTGTTTGTTTGTTGTTGGCTAGACAGAATATCGTGTGTTTAACCGTTTTATTCGCAGGATTAGTCAGTCAGTTAGTGGGCCCCACGGTCCCATAGTAACCGCGGTGGTGGCAGTTTACTCTGAACCAGTAGGTGACGTTGTAATCACCCGTGTCTCACAGGCTCCCTTCTGAGTTGTCTGCGGCTAATTCTTAACGGTTCCTGCGCATTGACTGCGACCAGAGTTCGCACGATCTGTGCGCTGGCACCGTTTAGAAGGCTAAGTGCGGTCAGCCACTGAGGGCTCCTGTGACACATGCGGATGAATTAAAGAAGGTATTTCACTCCCTACATCCTGAGAAACCGGGTAGGAGTTGTCCGGAGTCCACTCCTCGGGGGGGGGGGGGGGGGGGGGGTACTGTGAGGAAATGCGGAAAAGCCGCCGCGTGTACTCAGAACGGGGCGGCTGATTCCGCGTCCAACGCTGCGGTTTGCATGCATAGGCCTACATCCAGTAACATGGCCGAACGCGGAGGAACCGCCGCATGCCTTGATAGCGGTGCGGTGGTTTCCGCGTCCAGCACGGAGGGTGATTTGCAACACGTCTGGTGTGGCTGGGACTGATAGTCCACACAGGTTCAGAAGGACACGCGCGCGCAGAGAGGCAGAACTTTTATGACAGCCAGAAGGGAGTCAGCTGACCAAGCCGGTCAGCTGACGATTCAACCAGTTTCCATTGGTCCAGCACTTAGGGGAGGCGCTGGAGAGCGCTTTGCTATATAGACTGGGTGCTGGTCATTCTCTGGTTGTCTGCCGTTGCGATCACTACGTGGAAGCACTCAGACCTTTTGTCAGATTCTCTGTTATATCTCTGTTATACTTCAGACTAGTTCCAGGGTGTTGATGATCAAGGACCTCACACCCAGTTTAGGGACTTGTGTTAATAAACCTGTTATACGTCAGACTAGTTCCAGGGTGTTGACGATCACGGACCTCACACCCAGATTTGGGACTTGTATTATCATTGTGTTATTCTTCAGACTAGTTCCAGGGTGTTGATGATCACGGAGCTCACACAGAGACTAGGCATTGTATATTATCTGTTATGACCTTCTGCTTTCCTGACCATCCCTCTGCTTTCTGATTCGGTACCACGCATATCTGATATCACGTTGCCAAACCCTGCCTGTCTTGGATACCGAATCGGCCTTCTGTCTTTGTACCTTATCTGTCTGTCTGTTGCCGACCTGGCTAGTCCGACCTCGAGAACTATCTCCTCTGTTTAGAGATAGTTAACAGATCTGTCAGTGACACTCCACCATTGGTGTCATTCACACTCTGGTCCTTCCCACTCTCAGCCTGTCTCCTCCCCTTGGGGAGCTGCAGGCCTTGGAAGGAGCCTGTTCTTTGGGCAGTATCCCATACTTCCTTGTACCCCCTTTACGGGGGCCCTCCTCAAAGTATTACTGTTGCACCAAACACTCATATTACTCAGGTGTCCAGAGGTTTTGTCCCTTGTACTTTGTCGTTATATATCTTGTAATTTATTCGTAATATTGTAGTAATTATTATTATAATTATTATTATTTATTTATACAGCGCCAACATATTCCGTGGCGCTGTACAATGTAAGAAAACAAACAAGGGATACATAATGATACAGACAATGATATACATCAAATATGAACACTGATACAAGATACAGCACTGCTGATTACAATTTGATTTAACATGATGACTAAAATGTATAAATGTCTAACAGTGTGCAAGCAATTAAATAACAGTCCATGACACAAAAGGGTGAGAGCCCTGCCCTTGCTAGCTTACAATCTATTATTGTATTGTGTATTGTATATTGTATTGTGTACCGACCTTTGCCCGCTTCTCGACTACGAATCTGCCTAATCCTTCCAATAGTACTGACATCTGAATCAACGTGTATGATCCAAGCCTGTTACCGACTACGTCTGTTGTGTATTGTATCACACAGCATCTAGCCTGATAGGCGGCCCAGAGCTTCATTTGCTCTGGGCAATCTTGCTCCCTTGTTCATTACTCCTGTGTCCATCTGTGGAGCCTCTTCCATTATCCAGCTACCTTGTTGCTCTGAGTGGTCAAAGTATGACCCACTAGCATTACAAACAGCTTTTTAAGTGAGGGATCAGAATGAAGTGTTGGAATACCTTGCGGCATCTACCTGATCAGATCACAAACTCATACAACGTGATATCTGCAAGATAAAGTTTACTATCAAAAGTTGGTTAGCGTTTAAATATTTCTGAGTATCTCTACTAGCTGCTGAGAATGGAATGTTCTAAAATAATGCTAATACAAATGCTAACACTCAATGCTAAATATTCAATGCTAAGAATACTAAAAATCACCAGAATATAATATCAGTAAGCCATTCCTCTCACTCTAAGGCAGTTATTGTCAAGAGGTGTGGACCCTACCCAACTATCTTTTTATACTTAATTTTCAAAATAGCACTGACATACTAGGGTGATATCGTAATTAACTGGGTTCATACGCTAGTAGACATTTTGTCTGCCTCAGGACCTCTTGATTAGAGAAATGTCTTGGAACACTAGGGGGGACATTTATCAAGAGTGTCTGACACAAAATATTGGTAGGGTTTTGTGCAGAACTGTCTCGCACGTCTTAAGAAATCACTAGATGGTGCAGATTTTTTCTTAAACTGTTCTAAAATAGGAAGAGTTAGGAAGGTCTCTGACAGTGCAGTGTGTTAGGGAAATTGCTGTTGCTGAGGTAACCAGTACATCTGTTGCATTGCATCCATCTCCAGCACCAGAAAGGTTAAGCATAGAACAGCTTCATAGGACACCTGGCAGCAGGGGGGAGGAGCACAAATCATGCCTAGCCTGCACCGCTGCATCTGTAGAATTGTTATTAAGCGCTTCTTAATCTGCAACCGTTTATGGATAGATTTGCACTTTTCTTAACTGTAGTGCAGCTCTAGAAATCCATGCTAAACTGCAGCTATTAAGTAGAATTTAAGAAGTTTCTTATCATGCAGAACAGTTCCTCTGCTGGTTAGAACAGTTTAACAAGAAAAAACTGTCCGTAATGCTTTGATAAATCTGGCCCACGGTCTCCAAATGTAAAAATTCAGATTTGTTTCATGATGCGTTTGCTTATCATAATATCTGTGTCTAAATTAGCTTGAGAGATGCCTTTCTGATATGTCTTTCTGATATGTCATCAGCCTTCTTGGCCTTTCCATGGTGCTGTATAAAGTAAGAAACAAACATGGGGTACATAATACCCATCTTTCTATTTTAATAATGCAATCTGAGAAGCATAAGGGCTTTTACTCACCTGAGAGCAGTAATAAGAAAGATTTTATACTTACCCAGGGCTTACTCCAGCCCCATGAGCACCGCTGTGTCCCTCACCGTCCTCCCGGGTGGCTCTGTTTGGCTGCAATCAGCCCCTGTAATCTGTCTGCATGTTTTGTTGCAAAAATTACAAGAAGACCCTGTCTAATTTACAGTTGATTCTGATCGACTTCCAAACCGACATAGCAACACTTCAAAAGGCAGCATAATAAAACATGCCACGTTTGGGAAAAATGAGAAACCTGTTAAAAAGAATCACAAGTGTAAGACTACATTCTCTAATAAGGTCTCTATTAAAATTCCAAATCAAAGTTGTCAATGAAGATATTGCAGAAATACAAGTCAAAAGTGAAAGAAAAGACTGTAGACTGGAAGACCCAATCCTTCCTACTGAAGACTAATACTAAAAAGGCTCCTGTTATCTCATAATTAACGTGAGGGCTGTCTTCTGTCAAATAGGCTATGGACCAGATGACTTGATGCTTTTATGGCCCATTTAACAGGGAATGCCTGCTCTGATCATTTTCTTTTTACTTTGGTGGAGATTGTGTTTGATTTCTGCTGTTGAACAGACAAACGCTCCATTGATCTGCAAGCTGAACATGTTGCCTTGGCAACTGTATCTAAGGAGACCTGTGATCAGGTGGAAAGGGTCAGACTCACAGGAGACCAGAGAGCCATGATAAAAAAATATATTCCTGTGAACACACTTTGTAAAGAGAGAAGAGCTCTGTTTTACACTTTGCAGCTCGACAGTAATATTCTGCAACTACAGCAAAACATTTTAAGAAAAAAAAGTATTAGCAGATGATGCTGCATCAATATTTAATCAGGGCATTTCATAATTGTTTGCATAAATGACAGTGGTAGCAACAGGCGAATTAGTTTTGTCTTATTCATCATTTAATAAATGTACAAACGTGAAGTGCTGTAGGTACTAGCACATTACTAGACTTTAACGGCTCCTCCTCAACTGCTGTCCCCATCTCAGTTGTGGTACCCCAGGGCTCTGTTCTGGGCCCACTTCTGTTATCAATATACACTTCCTCAATTGGCAAACTCTTCCTGGGATTCAAATGCTACCTTTATGCCGATGACACTCAGATTTCCTTCCATACTCCTGATCTCTCCTCCACCACCATGGACAAGGTCTCTTCATGCCTTTCAACTATTTCCTCCTTGATGTCAGCTAGGATCCTAAAGCTTAACCAAGACAAAACTGAGCTGATCTTTTCACCCCGTGCTGTTGCACCCCTTCCAGATTTCCATCTCACAATCGCCCTACCACCTCACATTCGCCCTGCCTCCCAGGTGCATTGTCTAGGTGTCACTCTGCACTTTCCTTCATCCCCATATTCAAAACATCACCAGAGCCTGCACATTTCCTACTTACTATAGCTAGCTAACAGCAGGAAATTGCAGTATGTCATGTCTGAATGCTTGAATGCAGCTACACTCAGATGTGACTCCAGGAGACAGATGCCTCCCAACTACTCATACTAAGCTCTTCCTAGCACCTGAAAGTGCTTGAGAGCAGTTGACAGGTGGTGAATTTGTCACCTTTAGCCTTGTTTTTGTAAAAGAGACCTTTATTTTTACACCGTCTAAAAGGTCACAGCTGAAATATGCTATTTCCATAGGGACATAAACTAGACTTGAGCTTCTTTCCCAAGCACAGCTTAAGGAGGCAAATTCACCGCCTGTCAGCTGCTCCCGTTCACCGGCAGAACACTTGCTAATGTTTAAGATTTATACTTTTTCCGCCCCTAGGTCAAGTATGTTGGGGCCACCATTCCATGGGCAGCAGTGCCCTACTCATTCCACTTGTAGCCCCCTCTTTCAGGAGTAAAATCCATGCACTGCATCCACTTTCTTTCATGTACAGCTCACTTGGGCACCAGCTTCCCTTTTTCATGTATTTGCAGCCTTCTCTTTCATATGTAGCCACCCCTATTTTACATCCAGGTGCCCCCTTGAGCTATAGCCGCCCAAGGCCCAGGCCTTCATTATTATTATTATTTATTGTATTTATAAAGCGCCAACATGTTACGCAGAAATCCGGCCCTGCTAGCGTTCGGCACGGACAGTGGAAAGGCGTTCCTCATGGAGTTGCATCTGAGCTGTCCTCAGACACGACCAACCATGGAAAAGAGGTCTTGTGGAAAAGAGGGCTCTGTGTCTCACATAAGAACTTCACAGATAAACATTTACTGAACAGCTACATTCTTTATTTGCTTGTTTAGAGAGGCATGCTAATATTTTTTGTTTGTTTGTTTTTACCTCAGATTCAAAAAGCAAAACACGTGGTTGTTGTGGGTGGAGGATCAGCTGGAGTTGAAATGGCTGCAGAAGTTAAGACTGATTATCCAGACAAGGAGGTAAGGTACCTTTATTCAGAATAGTAATTTCCATATATAATACTGTCCCATCAGAGACCAGCTATAGCTTACCCGCTACCTGGAGCTTGTCATATGTAGGAAGGACCTATACACGGCAGGCAATGAGCTACCAATTTCATTTATAATAAATGGGATTTCAACGCAAACGTGCAGGAATGCAAGCATCAAGGCATTGCGATTCCGCAATGAATTGCAGAGCATGGATGAGGACATCAAACACTGCAGTCCATGCACTTCTGATGTCCCTGTAGTTCGCATCACTACGTGATGCTGAAAATGCAATCAAGTCATAGATGGAAACCAAGCCGGAGGCCTGGGTCCCACTAACAGCACTGTTCTAAGCACTAGTGATTTGTAAAGCTCTTGCTAATGTGATGCTATTGGGGATTTTAAAAAAAACACATCTCTCAAGTGGGATCACACCCATAGCATTATATTAGCAAGAGCTTTTCAAGTCACAAGCACTTACAAAAGGCTTTGAAAATTACTGCTAGTGGGTTCCAGGCCTGAAAGGAAATCTGGACAAGTGAAACTCAGCAAACTATGAAGAATGATTTAATATTGGATAAATACTCAGTAACAGTTACAAGCTGATAAACCAAAGTGAAAAGTTGTAATCTTGAACTTCTATGGCATCAAAAGAACTAATGTGAAGGCCTGTGAAGAGGAGGAGGCAGGCCAATCAGCTTTTATAAAGTTATAATTTACGCAATATTCAAATATTAACCCATTCGTGTTCCGTCGTTTTCACTTGAGCAATGTTCACCTCCCATTGATTAGCCTATAACTTTATCACTACTTATCACAATGAACTGATCTATATCTTGTTTTTTCCGCCACCAATTAGGCTTTCTTTGGGGGGTACATTTTGCTAAGAGCCACTTTACTGTAAATGCATTTTAACAGGAAGAATAAGAAAAAAACGGAAAAAAATTATTATTTCTCCGTTTTCAGCCATTATAGTTTTAAAAGAATACATGCCTCCATAATTAAAACTCACGTATTGTTTTTGCCCATATGTCCCGGTTATTACACCTTTAAAATTATGTCCCTATCACTATGTATGGCGACAATATTTTATTTGGAAATAAAGGTGCATTTTTTCCGTTTTGCTTCTATCACTATTTACAAGTTTAAAATAAAAATTTTTTTAGAAATATTTCATCTTTACATTGATATTTAAAAAGTTTAGACCCTTAGGTAAATATTTACATGTTTTTTTTTGTTTTGTTTTTTATTGTAATTTTTTTTTTTTATATTAAACATTTTTATTTGGGTATTTTTGGGAGGGTGGGATGTAAACAATAGTTTTATAATGTAAATGTGTCTTGAGTTTTATTTTTTTTACCTTTAGTTGTAGTATTACTTTTTGGCCACAAGATGGCAGCCATGAGTTTGTTTACATGACGTCACTCTAAGCGTAACATACGCTTAGAGAGACACATGGGGGACGCTACAGCCAGAAAAAGCGCAGCTTCCGAGAGAAGCTGTCGCTTTTTCAGCGGAGGAGAGGAATCAGTTATCGGGCACCATAGCCCGATTCACGGATTGCCTGGCTAACGAACCGCGGGCCGGGAGCGCGCGCGCGATCGGCCGCAGGAGCGCGCATGGTTCTTGGACGTAGTTTCTACGTCCAGGAACTAAAATAGGTTAAGCATTAACCTCCTTGCCGTTCTGATTCTTTCCAGATTTTAGGGTCTAAAAGCGGTGCAATTTTTTTCCACTCTTTCAGACCCTAAAACCTGAAAAAAAATCATTCTGGCAGGGAGATCTGCAGCAAAATAAAAAAAAATGTACCATTCTGGGCTCCTGTGCTGCAGTTTTCTCTTTGCCCACAAGATGGCGCTAATATACATATAAAAGAACTTCTCTATATTTCTCTAATATAGAGAAGTTCGTTTTCAATATTAGCCCCGCCCCCGATGACGTCACGCTGCCACCACCGCTCTGCTGCCACCACCACGGCTCCGCTGCTCCAACTGGCTGCCGGGTCCCCGGAAGAATAGCGGGGACATGGGGGATCCCGGCAGCCAGGGAAAGACCCCACACTGCCGGGGAGAGAGGCTGGAGTCCCGCTGCGCAGCGAGATCGCGTGCGGGACTCCACAACTAAAGGTAAAGCTCTGCAATGCCTACCCCGACCTGAGCTCGGGATCACCGCTAATAGCTTATTTTTTCTACCCCGAGCTCAGGTCGGGAAAACCGGCAAGGAGGTTAAACAAATAAGTAACATAATATCAAATCACTATAGTTACTAGGTACCAAAAGATGGATGGAGGCGCACTCATCCAAAAGAGGAGCTTCTGTGTGCCCAAGCCTAAGATCCCATTACCAATGGGATTGATCAATAGTACACTCACCTAAAGGATTATTAGGAACACCTAATAACATGACAGTTGCTTCAATGCATTTAGGGGTCAAGACAATCTCCTGAACTCCAAACGGAATGTCAGAATGGGATAGAAAGGTGATTTAAGCAATTTTGAGCGTGGCATGGTTGTTGGTGCCAGACGGGCCAGTCTGAGTATTTCCCAATCTGCTCAGTTACTGGGATTTTAATGCACAACCATTTCTAGGGTTTACAAAGAATGGTGTGAAAAGGGAAACACATCCAGTATGCGGCAGTCCTGTGGGCAAAAATGCCTTGTTGATGCTAGAGGTCAGAGGAGAATGGAACGACTGATTCAAGCTGGTAGAAGAGCAAGGTTGACTGAAATAACCACTCATTACAACCGAGGTATGCAGCAAAGCATTTGTGAAGCCATAACACGCACAACTTTGAGGCGGATGGGCTACAACAGCAGAAGACCCCACCGGGTACCACTCATCTCCACTACAAATAGTAAAAAGAGGTTAGAATTTGCACGAGCTCACCAAAATTGGACAGTTGAAGACTGGAAAAATGTTGCCTGGTCTGATGAGTCTCGATAGTCAGAATTTGGCGTAAACAGAATGAGAACATGGATCCATCATGCCTTGCACCTCTGTGCAGGCTGGTGGTGGTGGTGTAATTGTGTGGGGAATGTTTTCTTGGCACACTTTAGACCCCTTTGTGCCAATTGGGCATCGTTTAACCTCCCTGCCGGCGCACGGGCTCGGGATGTTTTGTTTTTTTTTTGCAATTTTTTTTTTATAGCATGTAGCTAGCCTAGCGCTAGCTACATGCTTCACCCCTTCGATCCCGCCGACGCAAATACCCAACAGGAAATCCCGTTCTGAACGGGATTTCCTGTATGGGCTTCCCCCGTCGCCATGGCGACGATCGGATTGACGTCATGACGTCAGAGAGAGTCCCGATCCACCCCATAGCGCAGCCTGGCGCTGACTGGCCAGGCTGCACAAGGGGTCTGCGGGGGGCCTCTTTCGCGGTGGGTAGTGGCGGATTGGCGGCGATCGGAACAAACACGCAGCTAGCAAAGTGCTAGCTGCGTGTTTGAAAAAAAAAATATGCAAATCGGCCCACTAGGGCCTGAGGAATCCTCCGCGTCTGCTTACCCCGAGCTTAGCTCGGGATAACCGGCAAGGAGGTTAAATGCCACGGGCTACCTGAGCATTGTTTCTGACCATGTCCATTCCTTCATGACCACCATGTACCCATCCTCTGATGGCTACTTCCAGCAGGATAATGCACCATGTCACAAAGCTCGAATCATTTCAAATTGGTTTATTGAACTTGACAATGAGTTCACTGTACTAAAATGGCCCCCACAGTCACTAGATCTCAACCCAATAGAGCAACTTTGGGATGTGATGGAACGGGAGCTTCGTGCCCTGGATGTGCATCCTACAAATCTCCAACTGCAAGATGCTATCCTATCAATATGGGCCAACATTTCTAGAGAATGCTTTCAGCCTCTTGTTGAATCAATGCCACGTAGAATTAAGGCAGTTCTGAAGACGAAAAGGGGTCAAACACCGTATTAGCATGGTGTTCCTAATAATCCTTTAGGTGAGTGTGCATATATACTGAGGCTGGCACCACAAAAATAAGGGTAAAAAAAATCAACTCTTTATTGAAATGCCATTAAAATGACATAATAGTCAATGTAAAAAGTAGGCTATGGCGGCGATAGCCCGCTGTTTCGAGCTGAAAGTCTTTTTCAAGCCGCTCAGCCTACGTATAAACTTCTGTTCAGACATTCCATGGACAGTTTCACTGACTTGGAACTCAGCCAAGGGAGCCCGGCAGTTGCAATATACCAGCTGCCATTTACGTAACTAACAGCCTTTGGGTTTGGTTGGCTCAGTTTGTAGATGTAATTCAATGGAAATCAAACAGCTAATCTGTAATGGAAATACTTGGGAAGATGCAACTTGTGCCACTTGTATATATCAGACACAGCTGTCTTGAACCGTAATGGAATTACATACAGAGTAATGGAATAAAGATCAATATGTAACACAAACACTTCTGGTTTGTGAGGACAGAGGATCTGAAATTTAAAGGAAAACGTGTAAATAGTAGGAGGCGCCCAAAAAATATACATTTTGGGGGTCACCTTCTACTAATTACAAGTTTCCCACTAGTCAACCCCCTGACCAGGGGACTCGTTCTTGGAAATTTGCAGAGGGTGTGTATTCTTGAAGCTGCAACCACCACAGTACGTCTTCAAGGCCGAGTGCGGTTGGCACTTCCCCACATGCAGGTTCGAGTGGTTGCCTCCTATAGCAACCCATTTTTGTAAGTACATCTATATTGTCTTATAAGCTTTACCACTGTGACATAGTGATATTGCAACAGATTGGGCTTCCGGCAACCCTGGATTTTTTCTTCACAAGCTTGAAAATAAATTACTTGTTTCATGAAAATATGTATTGTGTGTCTGATCTTTGGCTATGAAATACTTTGGAAAGATTTTGATATTATACACAGCTTTAGAATGTAGATTGAAAAATCTATACTGATGTTTTATTTCCATTTGACCTGCTTTGTGTTATTTTATTTTGTATTTGAAGTCCTTTCCTGTTCACTGTATGGAGTTCAGTGTGTACCTGTGATCAAATGCTTGTGCAAATGGAATGCCTGTTCACACATACTGTACATGCAACTCTGAAATGCAAAAGAAATGTAATTCAACTACAGAGGCCCATGCTCAGAAACTTATAGAAACATGGCTCCTGTAAATAATGGATAGAAAATGAACCTTCTCCATATCATTTGTGTTTTTTGTTTTATTTTTGTTAACTTTTCTCTTATACTAATTTTTTGCATCTCTGTGCTAAATTATTACCATGTGCGTCTTTGCTCTAGAATCTCTTGTACTTTCTGTTTGGCTTACCTTAAATCTTTTTTCTGAAAATTACAGATATTAGCTCTGGAAATTGTCTACTGAAAGATTCCTTGATTTCTATTTTTCAGGTTACGTTGGTCCATTCAAAGGTTGCATTAGCAGATGTGGAGCTCCAGCCCCGTGTTAGGAGTGCTGTGAAGGAAATCCTAATGAAAAAGGGAGTAAGACTAGTACTGGGTAGGTCACCATTTTTTTGCTGCTAAGAGCATTTTAAACTTCAATTTGTCCTCTTCAAATCTCCAGTACTTTTGATTGAATGAGTGAAGGACCAGTACAGGACGGGTCAGAAATTGCCAGCGCTGAAGGCACAGATACATTTAAAACATGCAGATCAGGTACTCTGACTCAATTCTGGCAGGATTAGCTCCATGCTTGTTTCAGCCTCTGGATCCTATTGAGGCTTCCCCGTCCTTCTCGGTCCCACGGCAGCGGCAAAAATCCTCCCGGAGCGGCGGCGAAGTAAATATTTACCTCTTGGCTCCAGTGCAGGCGGAGTATCCGCTCTCTGCACGGAGATAGGCGAAAATAGCCAATCTCAGTTGGGCTGCTCTACTGCTCAGGCGCAAATCTCCTGCGCCTGTGCAGTAGAGCGGACCTGACGGAGATCGGCCATTTTCGCCTATCTCCATGGGAAAAGCCACAACAGCGCCCCTGCTGGAGCCAGAAAAGGTAAATATTGCACAGCCCGACAATTGTCACCTGTGCGTTCCGTGGGCTGCAGCGAGACCGCCGTGGGACACAGGAGGACGGGGGAAGCCTCAATAGGGTCCAGAGGCTTTCCCCTACTGAGGTGAGTACCCCCCAGGGGAACTTTTTTTCAGTACAGGTTTTCTTTAAGGCCCGCGGTGATTGAAATCTACGCCCTTTTTTGGTGGGCTCCTGGCTGGCAGGGTGTAGATTTCAGTCACCGCCCGCAGCGCACATCCGCCATTTCCTTTGCTCTCCGCCGATCACGACGCTCGATCCCGACGTCTCTCGCCGCAGCTCACTAGCTCTGCCTGTCTCTATGACGGCAGAGCCCAGTGAGCTGGTCAGGAGTTGATTTCATTGGCTCCTGGCCGTGTCTATCAATGTGAGCAGCTCCCATTGGCTTACCTTGATAGACACGTTCAGGAGCCAATGAAAGTGGCTCCTGACCGGCTCACATGACTCTAAGTCTATGTCAGGAGGATCCTGGGGTGCGGTGGTTGCGGCGGGTATACACATCGATTCGTCTGAATTCTGTCGGTATTGTACCAGCGGCCTCTGGTCCTTAAGGGGGCAGAGACTGCTGGTACTTAAGTGGTTAAGCTATAAGCTATTGAATAGATATTATTGAAGAACTGTTTCTGTTTATTTAACAGGTCAGAAAGTTGCTAACTTGGATAACCTGACTTTGAATGTGGTGCAAGAAAATATGGAAATCCATTTGGACAAGGATAGTGAGGTGATCACTGCTGACATGATTCTGTGCTGCACAGGAGTGAAGATTAATTCATCTTGTTACGTTAGTGTATTTGGTGGGTACAAGAGAGCACTGGATGACTAGAGAAATATGCTGAACTGCTATCTGTATGGTTGCCCTGTATCTCAGATTGTAGGTTGCTCTTTTTCACAAATGGCATAGGAAACGAAAACTTACAGAAACTCACAGAAATTTAGTGCATAAGTGATTGTTAGTGGGGATTGCAGGTGCAGCGGTATTTGTCAGCCCTCATCTTCCTTCCTATAATGCCCAGGATGATTATGTCTAAGAGAACTCATGGAGAAGCATGTGATCAGTTTGATCAGATGATAGATATGTAAGTCTCTGATTTGCTAGTCATGATCATGTGCTAAAGCAGGATGTGATCACAGCAAATCAGAGCTTTGCAAATGTATCAGTTGATCAAACAAATCACATTCTTGTCCATTAGTTCTTCTAGACATGACTACCTGGCATTAACCTCTGACTGCCAGTGATGTTTTCAAACCTGTACTCATGGGAATGCTGGTTCGGAAATCTGGTCACTGTGTCAATCTCCTTCCCTACTAGCCTGCTAACGTCAATTCAGAGGTCATGCTGGGCATTATGAGATGGAAGCTCAACACTGGCGAACCTATGCTGTGGAAAATTCTACCCTTGTTTGTCAGCTTTAAATTTTCTCTGTGCATTTATTAAATTGCTTTTGTGCAAGGCATCTAATGAAACAGTGGAGCAAGGCCAGACTTTGACTTATGTAACCATTAGCTGCCACATAGGGTGCAGTGAATATAGGCAAATAGGGGGAACCACCCCCTCCTAAACATTTATATGATGCTCTTCTCTGCTCCCCATGCCTTTATTACGGCGACCTCTCCTAATTGGTCCAAATCCTGATGAGTGGAGATGCCTCAGGGCCCGTTTCCAAAAGTGCGGAAGTCGGGCGGAATCCACGGTTTCCCCGGAGACAAATCGCGCACGGAAACTCTGCCATAGGGGATAATGCAGCAGCTGTCCGGATCGCTTGCCATAGCGATTTGGACGGCATTGCAGCATTTCTCTGCGCAAATGGCTGCGAATCCCATAGATAAATTAAATGGGAAGGTGATGGTACCTTGTATATTGGTTAATGTCCCTGCATAATATAGGGTGGGGCCAACCCAATTATTTAAGAGTATATAACTATTTGGCAACAAAAGGTCATAGGGCCACCATAATTATACCAATATGCAAAATAAATTTATTACAATAAGATTCAATACAAAGCACAATCCTCTAGATAAATCCCTCAAATAGTCACAAAAACCCTCCCCACATTTTAAAAACGAATCCCATAGGCACCAGGAAGTGCCGCCGCGTCTCGTAGGACGCGCAGGGGCTAGTGAAAACAAGCCCTTACTCCATTTTTTTTAGAGGTACAGTATAACTGTTAATAAATGGAATGAGATTTTACATGAGAGCTTCTAGAATTCTGTATCTACATACTGGTGGGCTGATGGTGATCAGCAACTTTTTTTCTTTTTTTTCCCCCTGGCTCTCCAAACATGCAGCAAATCTACATCAATGTCATGTGAAGTGTGTGTTGTCTTGTGTGAGCATTCTGTCTATTTTTATTTTATAAAGGTGACAAAGTGGCAAGCAATGGCACTCTTAAAGTGAATGACTTTCTTCAGGTGGAAGGATACAGCAACATTTATGCAGTAGGCGATTGTGCCAACCTAAATGAACCAAAAATGGCTTACCATGCTGGCCTGCATGCCAAGATTGCGGTCACCAATATTATCAACGGCCTAAAGGACAAGCCTCTTAAGCCTTATAAAACAGGTAGAGCAATACTTATGTTAAAGATCAACTGTCGTTTAAAATAACAATGAGTAAAATTGCTTATTTTATAATATTATTAAGTTATTTAGTCAGTGTTTGCCCACTGTAACATTTTTTCTTTTCCCTGATTCACTTTCTGAAATGTATCACTGGCGGCCACATCTTTCGTACTGGCAGGTGATCTCTGCAGAATGTTCATTTACTGAGGGCTCTAAAATCAGTAGAAAAGACCTCTGGTCTCCCAGGAATATTGGGGGGGGGGGGTCTGAAACCAGGATATTTAATGTAAAAGTGAATAATAATGTCCTTCAAGCTACTCTTTAACTATGCATTTATAGTTTGGGAGCCTAATAGTACCCCTACCAAATAGCGAGCGAGCACAGTGGGGAGAAAGGAATTGTGTTCCACGATGTACCGGTAGTTTGGAAAGATTTTGTTTGTGTTCATAGTTCACAAAACTGGTATAAATGTTAATGAATTCCTTTCTGTACATGTATATATAAAAACAGCTAACACGCACTGTATCAAAGTAATTTATACGCTTATTAAAAATCGTGTGCGTTTTCCAATTGACTTAAATTAACAGTTCTGAAAAAACGCATGCGAAAATTAGCATATGAATGTACATTTTAATGCACAAAAAGCATGCGAAAAAAACTGTTTTATGCAGTAAATGTTCACTTTGCCTAAGAGTATATATGAAGAATATTTACCATGGACCTGCCTTCAGTTTTATTATGGGGTTACTAGACACGCTCACCCCTCTGATGACACACCTAACCTAATGCCAATGGAAATGTGGGCCAACTTTTTGTTTTTGCTGTCTTTCAGGTGCAGTGACCATGCTTTTGTCAATGGGCCGAAATGATGGTGTTGGGCAGTTCAACGGCTGTTACATGGGACATGCTCTTGTGACCATGGCCAAAAGCCGAGATATTTTTGTGTCAAAAAGCTGGAAGGACATGGGACAGAAAATGCCACAATAAAGTCTTCCATGGAACTTTTTTTTTTTTTTTTTAAACTATGGTACCAATAACCTGTTTGTAAAGTAAACCTGTAGTGACAGAAATATGGAGGGTAACATTAATGTTATACTGCAGAAATAAGTACAGTTTCTGTGTGTTTGCCGATTATCTGGCTGTAATCATGTTATATTGCCTACCTGGAAACGTATGCAGGTCAGGGATTCTGCATAACTGTTGGGTTGAGTCATTCAGCTCTATAGCCGCAGGAGCAGTGTGACAGCTAGAAACCAACCTGGGCATAAGGTAGTCAATAAATGGCCTCCATAGTTTTATCGTGATGGGTTTATTTTAATCCACTACCTCAACAATGCAGACCAGTATCTTCCGTCTGCCACTTGATCTACATCATGAGGATCACATCAGTATGCATTTTTATATTTATACAAGTATTTTTATGTATTATGGATCAGTGTTTTATGGTACCTTATTTATGGTGAACAGTTTGTCAGATGTCAGATTGTGAAAACTTAATGGAAAAATAAAGTGCTATGAAAGACTGAGCAATTCATTTCAAAATATTTACAAGTCTAGTTTATAGGGTTAATCTGTAAACTGTTATGTGTTGTTGAATTAAGGGTTGGTTCACACTACAAAAGCTTTTTCTAAGCGCTTGTGATTTTAAAATATCTTGCTTATGTAATGCTATGTGTTTGTTCTCACTTGAGTGATGTGATTTTATAAAAATCACTCATAGCATTACTGTACATTAGCAAGAGCTTTTCAAAATCACTAGAGCTTAAAGAAAACCTCAACTGAGAATTAAAAGTCAAAATAACCATACACAGGTCATACTTACCTCCCGTGTACTTTTCAATCTCTTTCTCCTCTCTTGTGTCCTGTTTGTCCACTGTGATCAATGGAATTCTCCGTCCTCCATTTTGAAAATGGCCATTACCCCCATAACAGCTTCCTGGTCAGTACACAGTTAAACTGTAACATCGCCCACTTGAGCCATAGGGAAACATGGACACATCAGTTCTCCTCTCAGCTGTAGCTGACAGCAACTGATATATAACTGACAGCAACTGATATATTTCAGTTCTGACAAAATGTTGTCAGAACTGGAAGGGATCATTGTCAGAAGAAAATTGTGAGTTTCTGAGAGGAACTGATGGCAAGGTAACTATGCAATGTTCATTTGAAGTTACCTCATGTGTTTATTTTAAATAATTTTACTCAGTACAGGTTCCCTTTAAAGTGTGACATTTTATTAAACTGCCATCATTCTAACATGTAAGGTTAGGTCATGTATATTTTTGTATTGAGTTTTTCCCATCATTAAAGCCTTCAGTGAGGGATCTGGCTGAAACATGCATGTACTGTTATAGGCAACCCTTAAAACTAAAGCTACAAGTTCATCAAATTCAACCTTACCACTCAGCACTGGTTGTTTGGATCCAGAGGAAGGCAAAAAGACTCCCTACAAAGATGTGGGATGATTTCCATGACTATCCTTCCTTCAGTAATTGTGACTGTGGATATCTTTGGGTTGTTATAACCTGCCAGTCTCTAAAACAAAATGTAAAGCTCATTTATCCATCTTCCATGATGTACTGCTTCTTAGTTATTATTCTGTGTATCCCTCTTTTTTTAAACCAACACGTAAAATGATGATTGAGTTTTCCACTTCACATGCATTCTCTCACACAGAACTGCTGGCATTTCACACAAGCACAAGATCATTTAGAGACCCATGTGCAGCTGAGCCCAAAGTGACAATAAATACATTAAGTATTTGTAAAGTAGAGCGAGCAGAGCACCAGCGGGTCTTGGAACTAGTGTGTGCATGAACTGTAGACCACCAGTGGAGCTAGTGAGTGCATGAGCATTACAGCACCATCACACCTACAAACCAATGAACACAGACACAGTAAAACTTCAGCATACCTATGACCTAGTGGCTGCATAAGCAGGAGAGCGAAGCAGGTCATTGTGTTGCATGCTCTCTGCTGCTTCTGACCTGGACACCACCAAAGATGTAATTTTGCTACGTCTATAGTGGCACAGTGACTTTTAAAGTGTAATTCGGGTCCTAGTGATCCAGACCCTAGATTACTTCTCCCTCTGAGTTGCTACAATTCAAAGGGAAAATCATTTTTAATGCCGCCCGGAATTTCAGCAGCAGCAGGGTGAGCCGTCATTCACCCTGCAGCCAACTGACCGGGCAGCCAAATAATACTGTACGCCAGCAGAGCACCAGGGGTCTATGAATGAGTGGACGCAGGCAAAATGAACAGGTGTGCACATCAACAGTACAGCAGGTCTACAAATGAGCGGACAAAGGAACAATAGAGTGCCAGTGTGTCTATAAATTACCGTAGTGAGAACATTAGGAATAGACTTAGGGCACAGCAGAGTATCATATGGCCTACATACAAACAAATGCAGGTTGGACTAATATCAGGGATATTGATGGCCAATGAGATCCAAGTTGATGCAGGGTTATACAAATGTTCTATTCAAATGTATGCAGCTTGAAAATAGACCCAATTCTACCTTGGTGCGATTCGAGTGGTCAAATTTTAAGATGCAATTTTTTGTATAGTCCTGCACCAATGCAATTATTTGCATCTCATTGGCTATACCTAGTTATGGACCCAAAAGCTGTTACCGTAGTATATGGCATTCCCTACTTGGATGTACCATTTGTGATTAGTCTGCACACCAGGGGAGGAATGGATAATTGACCTTAAAGGATACATGAGGTGAAGAAAATAATAGCAGATTTACTTATCTGGGCTTCCCCCAGCCCCTAGAAGCCTGTGTCGCTCACTGCAGCCAGTCCTTTGAGGTCCCCTTCATAGTGGCCATTAACTGCGCATCCACAAGCTTGCAGACGTGACGTGCTGGGCAATGCTCCCAGCAACGGGAGCATAACCACGAGCGGTGCGCATGCATAGAAGCTGTCACCCGGGTCGGCGGCCACTAGTGAGGGGACCCCAAGAGACTGGCTGATAGCCAAGCTGCGGCGAGGGACATATAGGTTTCTAGGTGCTGAAAGAAGCCCCAGGTAAGTAAATCTATAATTTTTTTTCACCTCATGCATCCTTTAAAGGGACCCTGACCTAAAAAAATAAAGGAAATTGGTACTTACCTGGGGCTTTCTGCAGCCCACCGTAGGTCGGGAGGTCCCCTGGCGTGGTCCTGGCCCCTCTCCCGGTCCCTCCGCCGCGCGCAGTGGCCGACGTCATCACAGAGTGTCCCGGTTCAGGAAGTGGGAGCCGGACACCCGGCCTGGGTGTTGGCGGTGCTGTATGCAGAGGAGGGACCAGGAGAGGAGCCAGGACCATGCCAGGGGACCTCCTGACCTACAGTGGACTGCAGAAAGCCCCAGGTAAGTACCAATTTCCTTTATTTTTTGAGCTTGGAGTCCCTTTATGGGCCCTTTCAAACTGTGCAGGTTGTGTGGTGATACAGTTGCAATGCTGCCAAAAAGTTGCACCGGATGTTATGCATGTGGTGTGACTTTACAGCGATGCATATAGTACAATGTAGGTATGCATCATTGGCATTGTAAATGCACGTTACCCAGTTAAAGCACAGCATGCTATGTGTGTTAGGGACCTTTTCCATTAACAGTTGATAGGCAGTGAAAAGACTGTCTAACTCTCACAACTGCTTACTGCTGCCTGGCAACTGCTCGCTGCTGCTTGGTAAATGCTGAGCGCACAGTTCAGCCGCCTGTGAAAAAGGTCCCTTAGGCCTGGAACCCACTAGCAGTATGGTATTATACCATTTCTAAGTGCTTGTGGTTTGAAAAGCTCTTGCTAATGTAATATGGGTATGATCCCACTTGAGGGATGTGATTTTATAAAAATCCCCTATAGCACTGCTGTTCAAATCACCTTGCATCCCCCCCCCTACCTTTAACCCTCATTTTACATGCCCAAACAATCAAGTTCCAGCAGCTAGTGTCACCCCATCTTCTGCAGGCAGCAGAAGGACACCACATCGGCCTTCTGTTTTGGACTATAGATGTCACTACAATCATAGACCTCCTTCCACTATAGTTGGAGACAGGAAGTGTGGTGTCAATGACTGAAGCAGCAGAGGAAGTGTGGATTTCCTGCTGATTTGATTGGCCCATTTCTTTGCTGCCAACAGTTTGCATATTATTTGCATGCAAGCTAGAATCCTTAGAATTATCTCTAGTCCTTTCCTCGCCTTCTCTACCAGGCTGTTGTCTGGATCCATGCTAAACATTTTTTTTTCAACAAAAAAGCAGGCGACAATTTGAAGTAAAGGTTCGATTAAAATCCATGTATGAGCTTTGCACTAGTATCAAAAATGCAGAAGAGATCACTGGTCATTGCCCATAAATAGCATATTAGCATATCTGTCTAATGTGTTCCTAGTCTGAGGCATGCTAATTCTTCTGGTTTGCATGCAAATTTAATTCAAATTGTATGTAGCTTGATAAAGGGTCAGGTAAATGTACTAACTGCTGATTTTGATTTGTCCAATGCCAAGCTGCTTATAATCTGCATGACATTTGCATACATTGACCATCTATGCTCTTTAGACATCAAGACTGGAGAGCAGGAGACCCCTTTACGCAGCAGAGAGCTCCATTGTTTGGAAGCCAGGGGGTTCTTAGTCCTGTCTAATTAGACAGGACCCAGAACCAAGAAGTCAAATACAGCACATGTGGATGCAAGCAGGTGAGTATGGCTTCTGCTGCATGCGTCGCCCTGCTGCTGCAATCCAGGCAATGCTCCCCCTGGCCCACCACTAGAAACGGGTCTGCCTGGAGTGAACTGTGAGCCCCTGAGGAGAGACCAATATGTTATGTGACCTTGTGATTCAGGTCACTTAATGTTGCGGTAAGCACTTTTAAACTCCAGTTAAAATAATGTAATAAAAAAAAAGTGCTTCATTTTTACAATAATTATGTATAAATGATTTAGTCAGTGTTTGCCCATTGTAAAATCTTTTAAATCCCTAATTTACATTCTGACATTTATTACATGGTGACATTTTTACTGTGGGCAGGTGATGTAGCGGCTGCTTGCTTTTTTGGCAGCTGTAAACAGCTATTTCCCACAATGTCGCAAGGTTCACAGACAGGAAACTGCCAAGAGTACTTACTCAGTTTCTTGTGGGAGGGGTTTCACCACAATATTAGCCATACAGCACCCCCTGATGGTCTGTTTGTGAAAAGGAATAGATTTCTCATGTAAAAGGGGGTATCAGCTACTGATTGGGATAAAGTTCAATTCTTGGTCGGAATTTCTCTTTAAATCCCCGGTGGTGCGCACAGTATATGTGCTGAAGCACGAGTGGTGAAATCATTTTTATACAACCTGAAAGACTGTGCGCTGAGAATCTGGATTATAGTGTTTGTTGCCGAGGAGCAACCTCTCTACACTTTTTTAGGAACACACTGATTGTACTTAACTTTGAACTGTATTTTGGTTTGCAACGCAATGCCCACTGTAAACCTAGCCTTACAGTAGTTCTTTCTGAGCACCTCTTTTGGAGAAACTTTTTCAGCATAATGGAACAGTGTTACATGTTCTATGAGACAGATGTGCTTTTCACACTGCAGATCCAGAAGATGCTCCCCCTGCTGCTCAAAACAAAAAGTACAGCAACATATTTAAACAAATGTTTCAAACTGTAAGGCCCGATTCACACGGCACAGATGGAAACTGATCAGCTGTTAAAAGCTGATTCTTTCCCTGGATCAGTTTTTAACTACTGAAGGATCGCCGTAGTTGAAATCTACGCCTTGTGTTGATAGCTATCTGGCTGCCAGGGTGTAAATTTCAACTCACCGACTGTGCACATCTGCTGTTTTCACCAATCTCGCCGCTGAATCCCCACCGTCTCCCACTGCAGCTCACTTGCTCTGCCTGTCTCTATGACGGCAGAGCCCTGTGAGCGGGTCAGGAGCCAATTTCATTGGCTCCTGGCCCTGTCTTTCAATGTAAGCAACTCCCATTGGCTTACATTGAAAGACAGAGTCAGGAGCCAATGAAAGTGTCAGAGACGGCAGAGTGGGTGGCCCAGGTTCACGACGCGTGGTGGTGACAGCGGGTATGTGATAATCTATACTCCACCATTTCTGTACCAGCGGTCTCTGGTCCTTAAGGGGGCAGAGACCGCTGGTATTTAAAGGACCTCTGTCGCGAAAATCATAAAATTTTAAAATATATGTAAACATATATTCAATGAAGAAGTATGTTTCTTCCAGAGTAAAATGAGCCATAAATTACTTTTCTCCCATGTTGCTATCACTTACAGTAGGTAGTAGAAATCTGACAGAACTGACAGGTTTTGGACTAGCCCATCGCCTCATAGGGGGTTCACAGGCATTTCTTAATTTTCAAAATGCACTTAGTGAATGGCAGTTGCTCCGTCCAAATGCCAAAAAAGTGTACAGCAGGGAGGCTGGTCAGCATCTTTGTTCAAATATTTTTCAGGGAGTGTCCTTATAAAGAATAAAGGTCATGCTGAGAATCCCCTATTGAGAGATGGACTAGCCCAAAACCTGTCAGTAATGTCAGATTTCTACTACCTACTGTAAGTGACAGCAACATAGGAGAGAAGTAATTTATGGCTCATTTTACTCAGGAAGAAACGTACTTCTTATTTGTATACGTTTTAAATTTTAAGATTTTTATGACAGTTCCTCTTTAAGTGGTTAAAGGCATCAGTTTTCCATCTATGACCCTCTGTTCCATTAGCGCGCGGTCAATAAAACATATCCGTTAAACCAGAAAAATCGTTACAAACCCAAACTTGGGGTCTATTTGGCAGAACGGATTAATCAGATTAGTTTGAACGAACCAATGTGAACGGATCTATTGACTAACGTTGGATCAGTTAGTATCTTTTTGGTTGTGGTCTGCTAAACCAGGGCTGGGGAGTCTGTTCAAAAATCATCCATCTCCAACTCCGACTCCTCAGTTTATGAAACCACCAACTCCGACTCCAGGTACCCAAAATTGCTCAGACTCCTCTACTCCGACTCCATAGCCCTGTGCTTAACCGCTCGTTTTTTAGGCCAATGTGAACCGGGCCTAAGAAAGAAGTATAATTAACAGAAAAATCAGCCACTCCTTATTGACTTATAGGGTACAAGCAGTTGTTTTTATCGAATTGATGTAAAATCACATTTTAATGTATCGTGTGTGGTCACCTTTAGGCTGATTACACACATACAATTTTGATTGGCCAATTTTACCACTTCCATGTAGTATGACAGCTTACCTAAACACTCTGTACATGGTATTAAAAATCTGTTGGTCCTCATACTACATTGAGGTAATGAAATTGGCCGATCAAAATTGAATGTGTGTACACACCTTTATACTGTCCAATGCAACACTGTTCACAAAATGTGCACTTTACATAGCAATTGTTGAAGCTATGAAAGTAACAAGCTCAATGTAAAAGTAACTCTTCAATGTGAAGAGTGATTAAACAACAGAGAACCTGTAATGTAAGGCTCTCTGTTAATGCTGCCCGAACTGGCAGGTGTCAGCAGTAATTGCCCTCATGATCATTAGGTCTGAAACCCTGCCACCCCCCCCCCCCCCATCAGCAAAACTGAAGTGGCATTTCCCCCCCCCAAGTTTTCAGAAGCTGTGGTCACTCCCACCTGTTTCACCTCTGCCCACCCCCAGCTTGGAAGCCACAGCCTAAGAGGCTGCTTTAGAGCTGGGGTCAGGCCATGGCTATGCAGATGGGGTGGCCAGAGCTTTTGGAAAACTAAGGCCTCGTTCACATAACCCGCAGATGGTCGTACGATCGGAACGCAACACGTACGATCACACACAATCTGTATTTGTATGCATTGCATGGCTGATTCCATTCAGTTTTAAACCTCTAATGATTATGGGTGGAGCAGGTGAGTTATTGCCGCTGACACCTGTCGATCCTGGCAGCTCTAACACAGATCCTTACATTTTGGCCCCGTTCACAGTGGTGCGGTGTAACGTCTGCATTGTAATGTGGCCTACCGCACTGCAATGCATCACCTATGCAAGGTTTACAGTGCTCTGTTAGCGTTGCAGGAAAACGTGTTACCGAGTACAGTGAAGCATACTTTCTTGAAAATGTGCTTCACCGTATGCCACGCAACACAGCCGTAACGTGTGGTACAACTTTTTTTGTTCTGTTGCTTTCATGTTATACAGGGAACACAATGCAACATCCCACTGATAACGTGGCCTAAGGGTTATTATATATTTACACCTTGTTCCTCTTTAAAGGACAACTGAAGTAAGAGTGATATGGAGGCTGCAATTTTTATTTCCTGTTAAACAATACAAATTGCCTGGCTGTCTTGCTGGTCTATTTGGCTGCAGTAGTGCTTGATTAACACCAGTAACATGCATGCAGCTAATCTTGTCAGATTTGACAATAATGTCAGAAAGCACCTGTTAGTCTAATGCTCAGAGATACCCTCTGAGTAATGGCTCCGCCCATGCTCTGGGGAAACACAATCAAGAAAGTAAAAAAAGCTCCCGCCCCCCTCCAACCTCAGTGTATAAAAAGTAAAAGACCGAAACACTGGGAGAAGAGGAGCGAAGCACCTCCTAGTGACCCACTCAAAATACAAGATAGGTATAAGGAAGTGCGACAGGCTAAGGGAGGGTAGTAGACGGTATCCCAGCTGCTGTACAGAAACACTGTTACCGGTAAGACTAACAGGTGCTTTCTCATGTCCATCAGCTGGGATACCCTCTGAGTGATAAACAAGTAAAAGACCCACCTAGGGAGGGACTACCGCCTGTAGCACCTTTCTGCCAAACGACTGATCCTGTTGCGATAATACATCCACTCTGTAGTGTTTGATAAAAGTGGAAGGACTTGCCCAGGTAGCCGCTTGACATATCTGTTGATTCGAGGCACCAGCTCTCTCTGCCCAAGATGTTGACAAGGACCGTGTAGAATGTGCCTTGATGCTTGATGGTGGAGTCTGAGACCTTATACGCTAGTGCAATACCCTCACAGATCCACCTCGCTAAAGTCTGTCTGGATGCTTGCTGACCCCTATTTTTTCCCGAAAACAGAACAAATAAATGCGAGGACTTCCTGAATTCTCTTGTCCTCTCTAAATATGTAAGGATTGCTCTCCTAACATCTAAACAATGAAATTCCGCCTCTTTCGCACAGGAAGGATTGCTGCAAAAAGAAGGTAAGACAATATTCTGGGTACGATGAAAATCAGAAGACACTTTAGGTAGGTAATTAGGATCCAGACGTAGAACCACTTTGTCTGGAAAAATTGTAAGAAAAGGATCCTTAATCGAAAGGGCCTGAAGATCTAGACGCCTGGCCGACGTGATTGCCACCAAGAAGGCGACTTTTAAGGTAAGAAATTTTAGATCAATGTCTTCAATGGGCTCAAAGGGGGCTTTAGATAAAACATTTAAAACTAGGGACAAGTCCCATTGCGGCAAAACCCTTTATTTCACCGGGGTGGATTTCTGGATTGCCCGAAAAAAATCCTTCAGCAACCTTTCCTGTGCCAAAGGTTTGTCTAGAAGTATAGATAAAGCCGAACACTGAACCCATAAGGTGTTTAAGGCCAAACCCTTTTCTAGGCCTTCCTGTAAAAAATCTAGAATTGCCCCAATCTGATTCTGATCTCTGTTATTAGAGGAGCACCAAGACAGATAAACTTTCCAAGTCTTCCTATAAATCTTATGCGTTACTGGCTTCCTGCATTTAAGAAGCGTCTCAATCACCTTATCCGAGACCTCCTTGTTCTTTAACATTACCCTTTCAGGGTCCAGGCTGAGAGTTTGAATAACTCCGGCCTGGGGTGAAACAATGGACCCTGCCGTAATAGATCCGGTCTGACTGGTAGACTCAGAGGTGGTTGGACCGAGAGACTGAGCAGAGTATAGAACCATACTCGTTTGGGCCAGGCCGGGGTGATCAAAATTAGATTTGCCTTCTCTTTCTGTAATTTCTCCAACACCTGTGGAAGCAACCTGAGAGGAGGAAAGGCATAACCTAGGTTGAATGTCCAAGGGACCGATAGGGCATCCAACCCCAGAGAACTCGGACAATCGTGGATCGAGATGAATTGTGGAAGCTTTGCATTTGTTGGGGATGTGAAGAGGTCCATCTCCGGATCCCCTAACCTTTCCGTGATCCAGAGAAAAACTTCTGGATTTAATTCCCATTCTGCCTGGTCCACTTCGTGGCGGCTTAAATAGTCCGCTTCCAAATTCAAAACCCCCTTGACATGGACCACTTCTAATGACATGAGATTCTCCTCTGCCCAAAGCAGAATTTCCGCCGTTAGTTGCGCCAGTCGATCTGGTTCCCCCTTGTTTGTTGATATACGCTATTACGGACACATTGTCTGAAAAAATGAGGACATGTCTGGATAATATCATGCTCTGGAAGGCTAGGATCGCCTCTTTCACTGCCCGAAGTTCTCTGAAATTGGATGATATCCTGGCTATTGGTTTGGACCATCTCCCCTGAGTATGATGTCCCATCGCTGTGGCCCCCCAGCCCCAGGCACTGGCATCTGTATGAATCCTTACAGGATCTGATTGTCTCCAGATCCTTCCTTGTGTTAAATGGTTGGGCTGTAACCACCAGTGAAGAGTTTGCTTTACGTATGCTGGAACCTGCACTGACTGTTCTAATGCTAGCTGAGTTTTGTCCCACGTTTTTAACATCCAGTTCTGAATAGCTCGGCTGTGGGACTGGGCCCAAGCTACGGCTGGAATGGAGGCTGTCAATAACCCCAAGACCTTCATGATTTGTCTGATTGACATTTCCTGAAGCAATAAATGTTCTCTTATCGCCTCTTGCAGTTTTCTTATCTTCTCTGTAGTGAGGCAAATTCTTTCCCCCACTGAGTCTATCACATAACCTAGAAATACAATGGACTGGGTTGGATTTAATTTCGACTTCTGGTAATTCAATATCCATCCCAAACGAGACAGAATCTGGATCACCAGATCCCTGTGCCTCCTGACCTTCTCCTCTGAATTGGCAAAGATCAGCAGATCGTCTAAGTAAGGGACAATTATTATCCCTTGCTGTCTTATCACCTTCATGACCTCCGATAACACCTTCGTGAATATTCGGGGGGCTGAAGCAATTCCGAACGGTAGGGCCTGAAATTGAAAATGGTAGACCTGGCTCCCTATCCGAACCGCAAATCTTAGGAACTTTTGGTGGGACTCTGCAATCGGAATATGTAGATAAGCGTCCTGTAGGTCTATTGCCACAAAGAATTCCCTTCCTTGTAGAAGAGACCTTGCAGAATATATGTTTTCCATTCTGAACTTCTTGTATACAAGAAACGGATTCAGGGACTTTAGATTCAGTACAAACCTGAATTCTCCATTTGCTTTGGATACTAGAAATACCCTTTTAGTTCCTGCACTCGAGGAACCGAGACAATAACCCTCTTTGCAATTAATTTCTCTATTTCTTTTGTCAGGCCTCTGGCCTTGACCTGATCCTGAGGAAGCTTGTTTATGAACACCCTGGAAGGAGGCTGAACAGAAAATTGAGGACGGTAGCCCTGTTTTATAATTTTCAAAATAAACGGATCTGGCTCGATTGCTTCCCATTCTGACTGAAAATAATGAAGCCTTCCTCACACGGGTAAAGAGTCATTTGTTGTCTTTGGGGGGATATGGCTTTGCCAGTGCAAAACCTCCCATCTAATTTCTTCCCAAATAAAAGCTCCCCTGAGAAAGGTATGGCACATAACTTGTTCTTGGAGGTAAGATCACCCTCCCAAGTTTTGAGCCATAAGGCTCTTCTGGCTGCGTTTATAAGGGCCGTAGTTCATGCTGAAATACGAACTACCTCCACCAACGCGTCTGCCAAAAAAGCTACAGATTTCAGGACCACTGGCAAGGATTTGACATAATCATTTAAGTCTGATCCGGTTTTAATGTGGGTAAGTAAGTTATCCATCCATACCCTTAAATTACGAGATATACATGTAGCCGAAACTCCTGGTAAAAAGGCAAATGACGCAGATTCCCAAGCCTTTTTAAGTAACAGATCTATCTTTTTGTCCATTGCGTCCTTCAGGACACCTGCATCCTCAAAAGATAGATCCGAACCTTTGGAGTATTTGGATAATGCTGCGTCCAATCTTGGACACTTAAACTGATTAACCATCTTAGCGGTATGGACGAGCTCAGCTCGTCCATCACCGCCGATGGCTGCCGCTCAGGCCCTGCTGGGCCGATTTTGTTCAAATAAAGAGCAGCACACGCAGCCGGCACTTTGCCAGCCGCGTGTGCTGCCCGATCGCCGCCGCTCTGCGGCGATTCGCCGCGAGCAGCGGCGAAAGAGGGTCCCCCCAGCCGCCTGAGCCCAGCGTAGCCGGAACAAAAAGTTCCGGCCAGCGCTAAGGGCTGGATCGGAGGCGGCTGACGTCAGGACGTCGGCTGACGTCCATGACGTCACTCCGCTCGTCGCTATGGCGACGATCTAAACAAAACAAGGAAGGCCGCTCATTGCGGCCTTCCTTGTTTATTCTGGGCGCCGGAGGCGATCGGAAGAACGCCTCCGGAGCGCCCTCTAGTGGGCTTTCATGCAGCCAACTTTCAGTTGGCTGCATGAAATAGTTTTTTTTAAATTTAAAAAAAACCCTCCCGCAGCCGCCCTGGCGATCTTAATAGAACGCCAGGGTGGTTAATATCTGATTCAGAAAAGGGAAACTTTCTCTTTGCTGCCTCAGGAATAAAAAGTTTCCTCTCTGGCTCCTTCCACTGTGAACCAATAATCTCCTTAATTGACTGGTGAAATGGAAAAACCCGGCCTGATTGTTGAGCAAGCCCCGAGTAAACTAGATCCTGAGCTGATAACTCTTTTGGTGTCTCTGGAATCTGCTCAGTGGCGTAGACCGCCTTCAATAAATCATTGATATCATCTGTACTACACAAAAATCTAGACGCCCTTTTCATCTCGTCCTCTGAGTCATCCTCTGAGTAAACATTTTCTCCCTCTTCTACATCAGAAACATATTCCATGCCCTCCAACTCCTCTTCCTCTTCCACCTCCTCCCCTAGTAGCCCCGGAAGCACTGGAAAAGATACCGGAGGGAGCTCAGGAGCAGGCACAATTGGAGCAGGAGGAACTGCCAGAGTGGGAGAGGGATGAGCCGCCCCTGTTGCAGAGGAAGGCCCAGCCACTGGAACTGAGGCAAGAGTAGTAGAGGGTAAAATAGACTCTTTAAATTTTTCCAATGTATCATTCATATCCCTTTTAACTGATTTCATAATGTTTTTAAAAATAGAGGACGACTCAAGCAATTACCGCATCTATACATGCCTGACACAAAGTTTTTGCATAACTAGATGACAGTTTTGTAAAACATTGGCAACATTTCTTAGATCTCTGTCGCCCGCTGAACCTGGGAACCATATCCAGGGATCAAAGACCCCACTCACCCCACCATCCGGGTGTGCATGACCAGCGGCCGCACTGTATGAGGAAGAAGCCGCAGATGCATCCAGGGCTGCGGAGGCAGCAGCCGGGTTAGCCGAAGACTCCTCCATAATGCTGCCACCTCCGCACGCCAGGCATTTCTGTTTTAAAACCCCCACGCCATCCGCGATGCAACTTCCAGTCCGCCTCCTATGACGACTTCCGGAACTGACGTCACTGCCGGATGTCGTCATAACTCTCAGAACTGTCTTGCGCAGGAGGAAGGCGGCAGCCGGACAACCCAATCCCACCGTGGGTGTCCAGGCGTAAAAGCGGCCCCGGCAGCAACCACCACGCGTCTGATGTCGCGTCCTGCGACCGACTCCGCTACCAGGTACCGCGCTCCATGACCCTCTCACCCTCCGGCGAGGCAAAAAAAAACAAAAAAATGGTAGCTGCACTTTCTCCGTGTGTTTCCGGACGGAAACACAAATTAACTGAGGTTGGAGGGGGGCGGGAGCTTTTTATACTTTCTTGATTGTGTTTCCCCAGAGCATGGGCGGAGCCATTATTCAGAGGGTATCCCAGCTGATGGACATGAGAAACACCTGATTTGCTTCATGCTTGTTCAGAGTCTATGGCTAAAAGTATTAGAGGCAGAGGATCAGCAGGGCTGTCAGGCAACTGGTATTGCTTAAAAGGCAATCAATATGGCAGCCTCCATATACCTCTCATTTCAGTTGTCCTTTAACCGCTTTCGCGGTAATCCCGAGTCAGGCTTAGGCTGTAAATCTGAAGCTCAGAGCAGTAACCCTGAGCCTGACTTGTGGTAGCCACCAAGAGATATGGATAAACAGTGCAGCATGGCAGTATTTCTAACTCACAGCCCCCAGGATCCAGACGCTGGCAGCCCTACTTCTTTCGGGCCTCGGAGGCTTTCGATCCCTCTGGTGCAATCGCCATCTGTCGTCATGACCACAAACAGCGATCTTACTATAGGGGTAGAGGGCCACCTGGTGGACAGAAGGAGAATTGCAGTGCTGGATCCTGCATGTAGCGGTATGTATGTATTGGTATGTATGTAGCGGTATGATTCCCCCCCCCTCCCCCCCTGCTTTTAAACTTGTGAAAAAATTGCATCGCTTTTAGACCATAAAATCCAGAAGTAATCATACCGCTAGGGAGGAGAAAGGTATAGGCGAGGTAAGGCAGCCATAAGTTCTTCTGTGATTTGTTCTGGATGCCATGAGATAAGAATCTTCTGTGTTTTTTAGAACACAGTGTTGTACTTGAAAAAAAAAGTATAAGCAATACATATGAACTAAGTCTGATTCTAAACTTACAAGTGGCTAAAGGACATTTTTTTTTTTTTTTTTTTACAGTACTTTGTAACCACCCAAGTGAAGTAGACAACAGACACAAAATATACCAACATTGATCAGTTTGTTTTTTTAAATAATATTGTGGTCTTATTTCTCTTGTAAAATTCAATACTACAAATCTAAAACAAGTTTTTTCAGCTGTTTTTTTAACACTAACTCTAAAATAAGAAGACATGAATAATGAGAGAAAACAGCGGGAGCAAGATCCTTGAAGAAAAATAAAACATGGCTGATGATGACAGAGGAATAACATTTTCGGGTTCTATAAAAATGCAAAGGGGATGCTGGCTTGGTACATACGGAGGAGGAACGGATAAGGAGATTTGTTTAGCCCAAACATACCTCTTCAACCAGGGGAGAATAAAATCATAAGCAGTCCTTAAACCACAAAACTTCAAACATTGTTCACGCCTTCGTATTACTCATGACAATAAAAACATCAGCTCTAGGTGTTCCAATCCTCTTGTTACGGGGTTAACAACCATCTCATATTTGAGGCTGCTCCAACCAAGCTCTGGCATCTACTTGGTGTCAAGCTTGGCCATTTCTTGTACATAGATACCGATACTTTCACTGTCAAACAACAGGAAGTAAATATTCTTCACAGTGGATGAGCTGGAGGAACCAAAGTGGTTGGAGATGGCCCGCAAAATGACTTGAGCCGCTGTCTGCTTTGGGAAACCATTTCTGAGCAAAGAAACAAGAAAAAAAAATGGTAAAAGTCCAAGTTAAAGTAATACGGGGAGACCAAGTGCGGCAAGAGGTCTCCTGGGATACCGTTTTATTGACCTAATATGTTACGAACTGGCTCAAGCTACTTACAGCAAAGTACCTGTTATCCGGAACTCAACTAAGCGGCATGCCTGAGGGATAACGGGGACTTTGTTTTGGGGGTGTTTGCAGTCTTTTAAATACTCACCGAGCCTCCAGCGACGTCTTTCAGCCTTCCTCTTAGTGGGCTCCTAGCGGCTTCCGGCGTGCACGGCTCTTGGTGTGTCACCTGACCCAATGGCTTCTGTGCACAGGGGAAGACAGAAAGCCGCTAGGAGCAAGAGGAGGGCTGCAAGACGTAGCTGGAGGCTCTGTGAGTATTTGGGGGGGGGGGGGGGGGGGTTGTAGGGGTAGGTTTGTGCCTTTTAGGCCAATTGCTCAAGCAACCAGGAAGCACATGTATCCGGCTTTAGGCAATGCCTGCTGGTGCCGGATATCGGCGACTCTGCTGTATTTTACTATGAATCATTTGAGAGGTAGCAGGATATTTTCTACTACACACATTGAGTAAAGTCTTATGCACGATGAGTAGAGCAGAAAGACTAGCATGGCCATCTCCAAGGCTAGTCTGTCTGTTCCTATCCCACAGAAGAGCAAAAGAAGTGGAATAAAGTTCCAAAATAAAAACTTCACTCCTCCTACCCATAAACAAACTAAAAGTTTATGTCTGCATTCAAAAGAAAAAAAAGGTGTGTGCTCAAACCAGGTATCACCTGACATACTGTATACTGGCTATCTTTTGACAAATTAAAAGGGCACAGCAGATGCAGCTTGCAAGAATGTGCAGGATCTTAAACTAACTCACTGCTATGCGCTGTAGGAGTTGGCCCTTGCAAAATAATTAGCAAATTGAATGTCTTACTGACGCCACAACACAACCGGTTTTCATTAACCTCTTGAGGACTGCAGTGTTAAACCCCCCTAGAGACCAGGCCATTTTATGTAAAATGGGCCAGTGCAGCTTTAAGGCCAAGCTGCAGGGCCACACAACACAGGACACAAGTGATTCCCCCCCCCCCCCCTTTTCTCCCCACCAACAGAGCTCTCTGTTGGTGGGGTCTGATCGCGCGGCTGTCCCCAGTACAGTACTGCTGCTGATCGCAGCGCTGTACTATGCAATTGCCGCTCGGAGACTGAAGGCGGGGCGGAGCTCTGCCCCCGAGCAGGAGATGCGCGTGCAGCTTGTGCACGATCTCCTGCAAATTGCTGCCCTAGGACTTTACGCCGATCGGCGTTAGGCGGTCCTGGGGCTGCCACCGCAGCCACGCCCATTGGCGTGATGCGGACGGCAAGCAGTTAAAGGTTATTCAAAGGTGAAAAAGATTAAGCATTACTTACCCAGGCCTTCTTCCAGCCCCTAGCAGTCTATCTGGTCCAGCCCTGCAGTTTGGTTATCCTCCTGGCTGCCGCTATCACCTCCGTAATGTTGCTGACCCAATTTGGATTCCAGGCGTCTGTGCATGTGTGCCTCGCGCAATCGCTATACCATTCCTGGAAGCATTCTGCGCTTGCACAGCTCAAGCCTTTGTGCGCAGAAGCCCGCGACCCAGCTGGGGTCAGTAACCTGACGGAAGGGACAGTGGCACCCTGGAGGTCAGCAGAACTGCAGCACTGGACCAGATAGACTGCTAGGGGCTGGAAGAAACCACAGTAAAGCCTAATCTTTATTTTTCACCTTGGATATCCTTTAAGCAATGCAGTATTAAAAATAAATGTTTTTATGATCAAGAGGAAAAACCCATTAGCTAATGTTTGTTTGCTCATACCTGCCACTAGGAAAAGAGGGAAATGCCACCGACTTGAGTTTCTTTTCCTCGGCAACAGATAAACAGTTTTTGATGGTCTTTTCCAATTGTTCTTCACACTTGTCTGATCCCCACTGTGGAATGTGGCAGTGAATGACAAACTTGGCTGCTAGTCCATTTGCTTGACTGAGAGCAGCTAGCAAGAAAAGCAGAAGAAAAAATAAGAGAGGCACTCAGAGCAAGCAGGTGTCCATCTTACAGAAACATACGGTCTAACTTTACTTCCTCTTATGAGCTGAGACAACATGTACAGGCTATGAGCTCTTCCTTGTATATAAATTACTGTATATCAGTATAAGAAACACAATCAGTGAGGCTAGGTTCACAGAGGTCAGTTGCATAATGCACACGTTATAAAGTGTTATAATGAGTGTGAACTTCAATGGAGTCTAGGCATAGACTTTAACACAAAGAGTTAGAATAACACGATCAGTTACAACCAGGGCCGGCCCTAGACTTTTTGCCGCCTGATGCAAATTTAGAAAAAATTGCCCCCCCCAAGCCGAGGGTTGGGGGGCCGCCGAGCTGGAGGGGTAGCGGGCAGGAAGGGAGGATTGGGCCTAACTGAATTGTAAGTGGACGGCGTTGCAGGAAGTGACGTCAGTGGAGCGCACGCTGGAACCGGAAGAGGTGAGTGGTCCCCGCCCGTCCCTATTCCTATCGGCAGCTACGGAGCTATTTAAAGCTGGAGGTGGAGTGCAGATCGGGAGACCCAGGCGAGGGAGGGGGGGTGGTCCGACCCCCCTCCCCACCGCTAGGCCCAATCCCCCCTTCCTGCCCGCTACCCCTCCATCTCGGCGGCCAGCCCACCCGCACCCACGGATGGGCGGTTGCCGCCCCCCAAGAAGTGCCGCCTGAGGCAAAAGTTTCACCCCGCCTCATGAGCGGGCCGGCCCTGGTTACAACGTAGTACTGTGAACAGGACTTAAGGGTTACATAATATATCTTTCATTTATTTCAGTCCAAAAACATAAAATATCAACACAGCAAAAATACAATAAAATGTAGATGTATCTTTATTAACCCTTAGACTGCCAGCAATTGTTTTTTTTAAACTACAGGTCAGTGCCAATTATGTTACTGTATTTATTAAATGGCTTCCCCAAAGCTACATGTACCAATGTCCGCATTAGTCAGCAGGATTGTTATTGAGGTGCAAATACATTTTACAACATCGAGAATTATGCTAATTATTATTTTGCAGAATTATGTTAATTATTATGAAAATCTATTGTAACAGAAACTAATCAAATTTTGCAGTGAAAACATTTGATTGGTCGATTTTCCAGCTGCATATATTTGCAGTAACATTTGCACAATTATGCATCAACTTAGACGTATTTGCATATTTCAAGTAAAGTAGAAAGTTGGCACTGAGCCAAAACTTTTAATGAAATACCTTTTAGACGTCCGTGATAGAAGAATATGGGGGAGACAAAATGGCCAATAGAAGTCTTCTGTCAGCGGGAGTCATTTTGTTCTAAAATGCATTTAAACTATCCATGGTGTATGAATGCGAAAACACAAACCACCTATAGATGTATGCAGCAGACATTACTGTACCTCCAGTCAGCTCCAAGGGTCCATGAGATTTACGAAGTTCTTTGACGGATTCCAGGAACTCTTTCCCTCCAGACTTTTCCAAAGCATTTCCTGCATAAAGGCCAAGAAAGGTCAATTTAATCCGTTATAAACCTCACAAAATAGTAACGGTCTTGTAGCTTGTGAGAGGGTTGCATTAGGTCACTTCACAGTGAATCAATATAAACGATACATTAGGAATATAAAAGTTCCATTATCTTATATAATAAAATAAGTGGTACTTGCTGATTCCAAATCCTCATCTAAAATACCCCTTATACGTAGTAGCCTGTTTTGTGGAAGAACATAACAAGAAATCTACATAAGTATACATTAGTATGTTATCAGAAACCTCACTTTCACTCTGCACCTGTAAGGAATGTACTTGTCGCCGCCGGCCCTGCCGCTTACTCACATAATGCTGCCGGCCCTGCCGCTGACTCACACGCTGTGCAGACCGGCAGGCGAAGGACGCGTTTTCAGTGCGCGCTCAGCCGCACGTGGGTACATTGCATGTCAGCTGATCTGCTGACACGCTGCTGCGGTGCCGAGCTCGCTGATATAATACAGATGCTGTGACTCCTACTGTATTTTGCCTGGGGAAGCGGGATGTATGGCCCGTGAAACGCGTTGCATTGTTTTTTGGAGTTCCGAATAAATTGTTGACTGTCTGAATCGCAGTCCTTGCCTGTGTCTGTTTGGAGGGGTTAAGACCACTGCTGCCTCCTCTGTTTAACCAGTTGTTTTTTTAAGTTCATTTAATTACCTTTTATTCTTTTGGCGCCTCTGTATCTTGTACACTACATTGAGTCCACCCTGGGTGGAGGGTTGTTACCCTATTTTCCTGTCTACAGAGAGCGACTTTTTATTCCTGAGTGGGGTCAGGATTGTTCTCCCCACCTGCCTATACAGTGGTTGCCTATTGGTAACCCTGATTTGTAAGTATAATTTTAACTTCTCATTTATTTTGTTGTCCCCAAGACGAATTACACTATTGGGGCTCTTGGTGTCCCTCTGCTTTATTAGCTGCTGCATTATTGGTCAATTTGTATTCCTTTAGTTTCTGATTGGTTAGTCCTTGTATATAGCTAAGGTGAGAGCCCTCAGATATCGCCCGTGATAGCATTAGCTGTGGATTGTTGCTGGGTATGCGCTCACACTCTGATCTGTTGCCGACTTTGCCTTGTATCCTGACCAAGTTTTACTCTAGATTGATTCCTGTTGCCGACCACTGCTTGTTCCTGACTTTGCCTTCGTTTGGATTACCCGTTTCCGACTTTGCTTTGTACCTGGATTCGTCTGATTGCCGCCTGGATTGACCCCTGCTTGATTAAGGACTCCCTTGAACTCTGCCTGGACCGACATTGGTTTAAACTGACTACGCTACCTGTAAAGTGTTTGAACTGCCTCACCAGCCTGCAGTCACCTATCATCTGGACTGCCTCAGCCTTCAGGACTCAGGTAACTATAATCCTTGTAACTCCTGTGCCTTGTATAATAACTACTGGTTTGTTTGGTGAATACTATCTGTCAGTCTGATGCTACATCTACCTGCAAGTTAGGAGTTTGTGCAGGTGTTCCAGGCTGGGCTATAGGTCAGACATATGGGCATACAGCCTGACCTATAGTCATTGACCAGATTAGCCTGACAGCACCAATGTACAGACAGCAGTATGGTGATTTGGGGAAAGAGGACAGGGGGCTTGGACTCCATCACCAAACCTGTAGGCTAGGTGCACACTTAGCAGAAACGTAAGTGTAGCGGAAAACGCTGCATTTTTGCCTCTAATGGAAGTCTATGGGCCGAAGGAAAAAACGCATATCAAAAATGCATATGCGTTTTGTTGCATAATCTTCAAAAACGCACATATCAAAGTCAATGGAAACGCAATGGTCTGCATTTTCCATGCGGTTTTTTTATTGCTTTCTGATGTATTTCCGCTTCCTGTTGTCTTCCTAGTGATTTGCTTGCTCTGTCAGAGGCACTGCGGAGACCACGTGAGCGGAGCTCTCCGCATCACGTGGTCCCGCCAGCCAATCAGCGGCCGCTCCAAGAGGTAAACACTGCAAGTGCAGTGAATGTCAAGTAGCCATGTGCCTGGCTACGTAGCGGCCTCTCCCCACCTCCTCTCCGCCCCTGAAATTAAAAAAAAACAAAAAACATACTAAGCATGTGCAAACAGCCTAACGCGGCTTAAGCCGCTAGAATGCACAGTATGCTGCACTTCAAACGAACGTGCAGCGTTACTGTGTAACGCAACGTGGGCACTGTGAACAGCCCATTTATTTTTCATTGCTGTGCGGTGGGGTGCGTTACAGGCTGCACTAACGTGCACCTGTAACGTCTCACTGTGAAAGCAACCTAAATGTGACTGCTAATGCAGCATATTGCCTGTGAATAGTTCAGGTCTGGTTTATTCACTGGAGGGTGCTCTGACCACATACATGTAAAAAATGTTGGTGCCACTTGTAGGATATTGGTAAAAAAACAGAAATTCTACTATTGGGGCAATACGATAGTACAACATCAGTAATTTTTACTGTAATTTTACTATCTCTAAACCTAACCCTATTATCACTTGAACCCTCCCCCTGCATCAATACCTGCCCTTAACTGCCCCCCTCCCCCCCATGCAATATGCGCCAATATCTATACGTTGCCTTCGCCACTAAAAACTCAGTCCGACGATATCAACGATGCCTAAAAACGAAAATTGGTGCCGCTCTGGGCACTGCTATAGCAGCAATTTACATTGTGGACTATGCGGCTACCATTTTACCAAAGCAGGGCTGTGGAGTCGGTACAAAAATCCACCGACTCCAACTCCTCAGGTTAGGATTCCACAGAGTCCGACAGACTCCTCTAATTTGCATATTACAATCTTACTTGATTGAAAGTATGTAACATGAAATGCATCTCTTAACTGCCAATGCTTAGGAATTTTAAAAGACAACTGAAGTGAGAGGGATATGGAGGCTGCCATATTTATTCCCTTTTAAACAATACCAGTTACCTGGATATCTGGCGGATCTTCTGCCTCTAATACTTTTAGTCAGACTAAAACTAGTCCTTGGTAAGAGTACTTGTAGAAGGTACAGACAGGAACAAAGAACATCTATCAGCCCCTAGGCAATGTGACTGTGGGTACATGTAAGAGTTATGTGCAGGTGCTCTGCAGGGAAATGAAGGGATTCTTCCTCTATTACAAATTCTTCATGTACAACCTGAACCAGGTTTATGGGTGATAGACAACACCTCTGTGTTCAATGTGCACAACATTCTCAGTGGATTCCCTGCAGCTCTGTTGAGAGTGCATATGTAGAGTATAGTACTACTGTATAACTTAACGTAAACTTGAGACAGGTGAAAGTTTTATACATTCCTGGGGCTTCCTCCAGCCCCCTTCAGGCTAATCAGTACCTCGCTGTCCTCCTCCGCCATTTGGATCTTCTGATATGGGTCCAGGCACTTGAGCCAGTGGGGCGCAGTGCGCATGCACACACTCCGCTCCTGGCTGTGGGAGCGGCACAAGGCTGGACTGCTCTGACTGGCTGAATTACCGGGACTCATCGCAGAAGATCCAGGTGGTGGAAGAGAACAGCGAGGGACAGATTCGCCTGAAGGGGGCTGGAGGAAGCCCCAGGTATGTATAAAACTTTTCTTTTCATCCATCTAAGGTACCCTTTAAGTCGTAGTCATCAAACCAAATTTTAACAACATATCAAATTATTTGATTTCATTAGCAAAGGGAGTGCATACATTTGCATAAACCAGCATTGGCGCAGAATTATTTGCATCTCATTGACCATCTCTATTAGTGACACAGCTACACATCAGGCTTTATACTTACAGCATAGATGTTATTTAGTATATATAAGAGATTCCTGTGTACGCATCATATATACAGTCACAATCAGATATGTACATCTGACTTTAAAAATACGGGGACTGCTTTATTGAAGCAGCACAAGCAACTATTTTCTGATTGGTTTATTTCATTTTTGTTGACTAAGCACAGCTATTATTGTATATACATTATTTATGATGACTATTATCTGAGAAATAGAACATTTTATCAGATGTTCTATTTTAATTACACTTGAAACTCATTAGGAGTTAGAGTCGGTGCATTTTTTCCCCGACTCCGACTCCAGGTACCCAAAAATTGCTCCGACTCCTCGACTCCAACTCCACAGCCCTGTACCAAAGTGCCCCAAATTGCCCGCTTCAGATTTGACCACCCTCCTGTGTGGTACAGGCTGATGCTTGTCACACACTCTAAGAAGAGGGAAGCCTCTGGATCCTAATGGGGCTTCCCTCACCGTTTTCTGGTCCCTGGTTGCCGAGTGCAGCGACCTGGAGGTCACTCTGACGTCATCGCTGGGGACCGGGTCGGAGCTCCGGCGAACGGCTGACTTCAGAGCTGCGGCGAGGGAGGTCCTGGGAGCTTGGGGCTGGAGGAAGCCCCCGGTGAGTATTACTCTTTTTCATAGATTTGCCCTGATAACTCCTTTAAGTACAACCGTCACAGGAGTAGAGAAGCACCCATATAAAAAGACTTTGGTGGGCCTAAGCCCAAGGTCACAGTACCAAGTGGCCAAATAGCAATCAATCCACAAGGCTGGCACCACCAAGTGTGTAAGACAATGCTCTTTTATTAGCCATATCAAACTGAGGGACAAGCCCTCCTTAAAGTGAACCTAAAGTCAACCAAAAAAAATGAGATTAACTCACCTGGGGCTTCCCTCAGCCCCCTGCAGACGATCGGTGCCCTCGCAGCCCCGCTCCGATGGCCCAGGACCCGCCAGCGAACACTTCCGGTTTGGCCGTCACCGGCCGACAGTCATGGGAATGCGAGTGATTGTTCGCGTTCCCAGCCTGTATATCGCCCCCTATGCTGCTATTGCGGCCAGGAGGACGCAATAGCAGCATAGGGGGCGATATACAGGCTGGGAACGCAAACAATCACTCGCATTCCCATCCCTGTCGGCCGGTGACGGCCAAACCGGAAGTGTTCGCCGGCGGGTCCTGAGCCATCGGAGCGGGGCTGCGAGGGCACCGATCGTCTGCAGGGGGCTGAGGGAAGCCCCAGGTGAGTTAATCTCATTTTTTTGGGTTGACTTTAGGTTCTCTTTAACCACCCTGGCATTCTAGTAAAATTGCCAGGGTGGCTGCGCAGCAGTATTTTTTGAATTTTTTTTTAAAAATCATGTAGCTAGCCTAGCGCTAGCTACATGATTCCCCCCTCCCTGCGGCATCCCTCCCACCCCTTCGATCGCCGCCGGCGATCAAGCCCATCCGGAAATCCCATTCTGAACTGGATTTCCTTTAGGGCTTCCCCCGTCGCCATGGCGACGATCGCGATGAAGTCAACAGGGAGCGGAGCAGTGCTTTTCGGCGCTGCTAGATTTGGGCGCAGCCAGCGCCGCCATAGACTATAATTGGAATCAGTCTATAGTGGCGCTCAGTGAGTAACGTCGGCGCCATCAGAAGACGGAGCTGAAGTTGCTTAAAAAAAAATCACAATAATTCGGCCTCCAGCAATAGCTGGAAGCCAAATTATTTCATTCCCTACCATCCATGGCAGCCTGGAAGGGGAATAGTAATTAACACGGACCGGACTTGTGCAGCAGCAGGATCAGCCATATACCGGCTGTATCCTGCGCCCAAGTCTACCGGCGCCGATTTCAAATGTACTCCACAGGGAGCCCCGATCCACCCCTCAGTGCTGCCTGCCACTGATTGGCCAGGCTGCGCACGGGGTCTCGGGGGGACCCTGTTATGCGGCGGGTAGCGGAGCTTCGGCGGCGAGCAGTGGCGATTGCGTACAACACACAGCTAGCAAAGTGCTAGCTGCAGATTTAAAAAAAAAAAAATTGTGCAAATCGGCCCAGTAGGGCCGGAGCGGTACACAGCAGCGGCCATGGACGAGCTGAACTCGTCCATACCGCCAAGAAGGTTAAAGAGAGTCTAAAGCCTCCAAAAATACCTGTTTTTACTTGACAGTCCACATTAGCATTAATGTCATCGCCGAAATGCTGCATCCATGCGACTGAACGCTCAATTAATACCCCTGAAATCCTGGGGCAAAATTCCATGACTTTCCAGGTCATGGATTTTGCTGCCCAGGGGAAGCAGAGCTTTGCACTGTAGCTCTGCCTCCATTCACGTCAATCTCCGCCTCTCCCCGCCCCTCCCAGTGAAAGAAGACAGAGGGCTGGGAGGAGGCGGAGATCCACGCAGATTGACATGAGTTGATGCAGAGCTACTGTGCAAAGCTCTGCCGCTTCCAGGAAGGAGCCCCAAAATTTGCCTTGGGGATTTCAGGGGTATTGATTGAGCGTTCAGACACAGGGATGCAGCGTTTCAGCTATGGCATTAATGCTGAAGAGGACTGTCAAGTAAAAACAGGTATTTTTTTAGAGGCTTCAGACTCTCTTTAAAGAGTAACTGTTAGGCATGAAAAACAAAATCAATTCTCTATTTCTATCTGTTGATCATATAAAAGGAATGCTAAAAAGGCAATGCATAACTTTAAAATCAATCTTACTTTTTTATTGCAGAGATTAATCCTCATGTCCCCAGCTCCTTAGTACGCAGCCAGTAATCAGCCACAAAAGGGATGTTGCAGTGCAGGCTGGGGCAGGGGCGGGGGGAGGAGTTTCTGCACAGACACAGTAAGTAGAGCTAGTATTTATCTACTTATATGTCGTTTTTTTATCTGGCATAGTATGGCTGACAGCTCCTCTTTAAATAGTGTCCAATACATCAATCAGCCAATCAATTTAAAATTGCCCCAACCAATAGCATCGCCAGGCAAGCAATGCGGACCTGATGGAAGACTTACATACCTTAATCACTTCAAGACCACAGTGCTAAACCCCCCTTAAAGACCAGGCTATTTTTTACTAAAAGGGCCACTTCAGCTTTAAGGCCAAGCTGCAGGGCCACACAACACAGCACACTAGTGATTCCCCCCCCTTTTCTCCCCACCAACAGAGCCAACAGAGCTCTCTGTTGGTGGGGTCTGATCACCCCCCAGTTGTTTATTTTTTTTTTATATAAATATTTATAATCTTTTTTTAATTAAAAAAACACGTTTCTGCTGCCTCCCCCAGCCAGTCAGCCTCCCTCCTTCCCCCAGCCAGCCTATCACAGCAATCGGCTGTGATAGGCTTCAGCCTACCACTGCCGATCGCTCTCAAGTGTCCCAAGGGGAAAGCCGTATCACACGGTTGTCCCCAGTACAGCGCTGCTGCTGATCGCAGCGCTGTACTTACAGGAAAGATGTCGGTTTCGCCGTCTTACAGTCTCCCGAGCGGCGATTGCCGCTTGGAGACTGAAGGCGGGGGCAGGGCTCTGCCCCCCAAGCAGGAGATGCGCGCGCAGCCTCCGCATGATCTCCTGCTAACTGCAGCCCCAGGACTTAACAATTGGCGTTAGGCGGTCCTGGGGCTGCCGCCGCAGCCATGCCCATTGGCGTGGAGCAGTCTTCAGGTAGTTAAGAAAAGTCATGATTCCATACTGCCCAATTGTGTACACCCGCAGGCAGCACCGCCGTTCCATCATAACACATACACGCGGATAAACTTCTGCATACGTAACCGCTGACGCATCATTCCCGTCCCCTTAAAGGGAAGCTAAACTGAGATTTTTCCTTTTAAAATAATACAATTTGCCTGACTCTCCTGCTGATTCTGCCTTTCTAATACTTTTAGCCACGGCCACTGAACAAGCATGCAGATCAGGTGCTCTGACTGAAGTAAGACTGCATTAGCTGCATGCTTTTTTTTAGGTGTGATTCAACCACTACTGCAGCCAAAGAGATAAGCAGGACTGCCAGGCAACTGGTATTGTTTAAAACTGAACATCCATATCCCTCTCAGTTTAGGTTCCATTTACGTATATATTTCTGAACCCAAGCTTTGTCGCGCCCCTAAACCCCCCCCCCCCCATTTTCCATTCCAATTGTATAAAGTAGGAGGACATACTTATCCAACTGGAACATTCCCCCATTAGTCAGTCTGCATGCTCCCTGTCTTCATTGTTTTCATCCCTCCTGACCAAATTCTCTGCATGGGCACCGAGGGACAATACACTCCTGTGGGGGGAGTGAAGACCTGGGCTCTCTGCTTGCCATACTTATTTCATTTTTAAAAATGCCCATCGCCTGCTGATTCATTGCCTTTAAAACTTTTAGCCAGAGACCCCGAACAAGCATGCAGATCCAATGTTTGACTGAAGTTTGCTATGTCCTTTTTCAGGTGGGTGTTTCAGACACAACAGATGCATGAAAGATCAACAGGAAATAAATATGCTGTCCTCTATTTTCACACATCTAAACTTTGTTGCAGATATAATGGCCACAGAAAGCTCACCTATATCTTCCTTTAGGTCAATTTCAGCTGTTGTAGGATGGATAATGCCTTCAACCTTCATTGATCCTATGTGAGCAAGATCACTCTGAGTCAAGGACAACTGTAAAAGAAAATAGAGAAACTTAAAAAATACCGTAGCTGTGTGGACGTGTATATTTTTATTTACTGGAAATATATTTGAGGCAAGATCTTTCCGCTTCTGTTGGCATAATGTAGTACAGTAATATTTTGGATGACAAAATAATCAACAGTGCAACAGAAGAGCAAAATCTGACCATAACATAAATGGATCCAACTCAAAAGTCATCTTTGTTGGTGAACATTTTTTAGATCTACATGGAGAATTTCTTAAAACTTCACTTATGGAGTAACAAAAAGGGATCCGCAAACGGCAGTGGAGTAGATAAAAGCCGGTATTCTTTATTCAAAACAATCCACACAAAGACATGAACATCCACAGGATCAAACTGACGCTTGTCAGTCTCAGAGTACGCCCCTAAGGTACCCATACACTACGTCGATTTCCCACCTATATACAGCAGATTAGATCACTGTGATCGAATCTGCTGTGAAATCGATAACGCAAATGTTGACCGATCTACTGATTTCCATCTGAAATCGATCGACTGCATTTGTCCAGGCGGAAAATTTTGATCGATCACCGGCGGGTCGGAAATGCGTCGTTAGCGGCATTCGATTCGGCGACAACTGACACAGCAATAATCTCACCTGTCCCGCTTGTGTGAGTCCCTGGGTCTGTGCTGGTGTACGAGAGCTAACTGCTCCGGAGAATTGGGCGCAGGACACAGCCGGTATATGGCTGATCCTGCTGCCACACAAGTCCGGGCCGTGTTAAATACTATTCCCCCTCCAGGACGCCATTGATAGTGGGGGAATGAAATAATTCGGCTTCCAGCAGTTGCTGGAAGCCGAATTATTGTTTTAAAAGCAACTTCAGCTCCGTCTTCTGATGGCGCTGAAGTTACTCCCTGTGCCTGCTATAGCCGTAATTCCTATTACGGCCTATGGTGGCGCCAGCTGCGCCCAAGTCTCCTGCGCTGCTGCGCCCAAGTCTCCAGCGCTGGATTCAGCGTGTTCGCTGTGCTGTCCCGTTCTCCGGCTGGCCTTCTAATCCATCTACTCTTCACTTCCTGTCCTGGCCTGTGAGAGGGAGAAGTTCGAACAGTAGAGCGCCACCTACTGTTTGAACTTCCGCTTGTCACAAGAAGAGAAAGGAAAAAAGAGGAGATGGAGAAGAAGCCCAGCGGCGGCAGCTCCACAACCTCTTGCAGGTACTTCACTTTTTTAACGAATTTGGCCTCTTAAGTCCTTTAAAGAAAAAGAAGTCACCCATCTTAAAGAGACAGGTACATACTGCACAATAAATATGTTAAAATTACATATATAAATGTATAAAAGCAACCTTATTCTGTAAAAAACACCCAGTTCATAGAAGACATACAGAATAGTGTAAGAAAAGGGTGTTAAAAAATACACTACCTGGCAAGATTATAGACAGTAATATAAATACGGTTATAAATAACATATGCAATGGGATACAGGATAATAACAAGTTATTCATACATAGCACTCAGATCCCATTGGGTGATAAGGCCTCCAGGGGTACGGGTACCCATCAGGTGTATCTAGAAGGCCTCTCGTTTGAGGAGAAGCATTTGAGATCACTAGAACCCCCCCCCACTCCCCCCCCCCCCCCAACCAAGTTCTATGCAGATTGGGACTCTACATAGGTATATCTCATAATATTTTGGTTTCCTGGGGCTCAGCAACCACGTTTTCATGTGCGACTTTGGGGGGCAGACGGGGGGTTGCAGCAAATTACATTGAATAATCTAGTCTGATTTAAAGTACGGAAAAACTTGCAAATGGAATGTGGAAGAACGACAAATGTGTGATTCCCCAACGCACCGTTGACTTCAATGACTAGTGTGGCGGAGCGCACCCACATCAAATAACTGTGCTCCCTACCGAAGGGTCATGCCAGGCAGCACAGGCACATTCATATTTTTCACTCTGCACTAGAGTTCTGTGCTGCTACTAAATGCCTGTAAAGCCCAGCAACAGAAACTACTTTACCAAAACACACAACCTGCAATGGTGAAACTAACATACATAATCAACAAGTGACAGTGATATCTGCAGAGGTTTATAAATGGCTTCATTTTTCAGATATAGATGAATGATAACCACCTTTTGCCCAAGTAGGAGACTCTTTGAAGACAGGATGGTGAAGCCATCTCCAGGGCCATCATCTGACGTTGAACTGGATGCACCTTCTTTGCCATCTGCTTGTTTATCCTTGTAAAAGACAAATAGTTAAGATTTATTAGGTGGATATCTGCAGAAAATCCTACTTTCAGTTTTATTTACCTTGAGAACCATGGAGGGACACATGACACATAAAACACATGGCAGTTCTCCAAAGCATTAAATATGTATTCTTAGCATCTATTAGGGCCATTTCATATCACATTCTATTCAAAAATCTCAATCAGTGCTTAGCAATTGCCATTTTTCTCTGGCATTTTCTGGCGATTGCATTCGTGATTCTCATTCTGGGAACATTCCTGTAAGGCTACATGCAGCACTTTTGCGATCCACAACACTGCAGTGTGAATGCTCCCATAGGGCTTGATTCACAAAGCCATGCTAACTCCTAGCACGGCCGCGCATTCTCCTTCGCGGGCATTTTACTGTGCATTAAACTTTATGCGCGTTATAACAAACGTTTGCGAGCATTACCGCGGCACAGCGCGTGTAACAATACACGTTGCGCCACGTTAACACACGCAAACAATTGTTATAGCGCGCATAAAGTTTTATGAGTTAGCACGGCTTTGTGAATCAAGCCCATAGAGAGACATTGCACTAGCAATCAATCTCAATGTGAAACAGCCATAAATTAGATTATACGGGAACTCACAGATAGGATGACTTGTGCTAGGTACACACAATTTGCCATCAGATCGCTGCATCGATCGATAATTTCTGACATGTCCAATCTGCTCCCAATTAATAATAGGGTCTATTTTCAGTTCAGTACTGCACAACAACATCGATCCTGTTATCAATTGGGAGCAGAACGGAGGGGTCGGATATTATCAATTTGGCCCGTCAATCTGACGGGAAATTGCATTGTGTACCTAGTAGTACAGAGCCACTTGTGCATTGTTGCTCCCAGTGTTTGGTGGAGGAATAATACAAAAATTACAAAGTAAAAACTGTGGGGAATGTCAGCACATTTTAAGTGTCCAGAGTTACATATGAAGACGGTCAGGCCTCTTTCACAGTAGGACGTTGCGTTTTGATGCGACGTTAACCACTTCAGGACCATCATTAGTATAAAAACGTCCAATTTTACCCTGTTAATGGACCAATGGACGTTTTAAAACGTCCAGTGTTTAACCACTTTACCCCCGCGGTACGAATTTCTCCGTCCCTTCCCCCCCCCCCTTAAAAAAAAACCAAGGGACAGAGAAATCCGTACCTCCCGCGCTACCGCCGCTGTCCACGCTCCCGCCGCTCGTGCACGCAGCCGCCTGCTTGCCCGGAGATCAATGAACGGGAAAATCCATTCTCGTTCATTGATCTAAGCGCCCGCAATGATCTGCTGCTTCTATGAGAAACAGCGCGATCATTGTGATTTGCCCAGCCTCGTAGTGCTCCCTGTAAGCGTCCTTCTGGACACTTACAGGTCGCATGTAAACAAACTCACTGTGGCCATCTTGTGGCCAAATAGTAAAACTACACCCTAAAGCATTTTACACATACAAATACATTCGTTTTACACAATAAATTAACTCATTACCTCCCACACTCCCCAAGTTATTTATTTTTTTGTAATTTAAAAAAAAAAAAAAAACAATAACAAAAAAACAAAATAGTTACCTTAGGGACTGAACTTTTTAAATATTTATGTCAAGAGGGTAAAGAGGGTATAACACTGTTACTTTATAAACTACGGACTTGTAATTAGGGATGGATGCAAAACTGAAAAAAATGCACCTTTATTTCCACATAAAATATTGGCACCAAACATTGTGATAGGGACAGAATTTAAACGGCTTTATAACCGGGACAAATGGGCAAATACATTTCATGGGTTTTAATTACAGTAGCATGCATTATTTAAAAACTATAATGGCCGGAAACTGAAAAATAATATTTTTTTCCCACATCTTTTCCTATTTTCCCATTAAAACAGATTTAGAATAAAATAATTCTTGGCATAATGTCCCACCTAAAGAAAGCCTAATTGGTGGCGAAAAAAACAAGATATAGTTCATTTAATTGTGATAAGTAATAATAAAGTTATAGACGAATGAATGGAAGGAGCGCTGAAAGGTGAAAATTGCTCTGGTGTTCAAGGGGTAAAACCCCTCAGTGGTGAAGTGGTTAAAATTAATTTTCTCAAAAACTATAAGGTCTTTTTGAAAAAAAAAAAAATGTTCTTCACCTTGTTCGCAAAGGTTTACTTAACATATCCAGACAATTTGGTGTTTATATCTTGTAAGGGGGCTTTGCTATTAATCGCTAAATTCGGCAGGTTTTGGCGGTTTTTAATCACAAATACTTTTTTCAATTATAATTTTAACCACTTTACCCCCACCCGTACGAATTTCTCCGTCCCTTTTTCCATCCTTTAACCCCAGGGACGGAGAAATTCGTACTTTCCGCGCTCCCGCCGCTGCCCGCGCTCCCGCTCGTAAACACGCCGCCCGCCGCTAGTAAACACGCCGCCGCCCGCTCGGAGATCAATGAACGGGAAAATCCATTCCCGTTCGTTGATCTAAGCCCCACCATGATCCGCTGCTCTCCGATGGGCAGCGTGATCATTGTGAGAAAAAACAAACACTCACAGCCTCCTAGTACTTCCTGCGAGAGTCCGGAAGGACGCTCGCAGGTCGCAATACACAAAAAGTTACTGTTGCCATCTTGTGGCCAAATAGTAAAACTACACCCTAAGCATTTTTTACATAGAAATAAATTAGTGTTACACAAAAAATTAACTCATTACCTCCCACACTCCCCATTTTTTTTTTTGTAATTAAAAAAAAAATTCTAAAATGTACAATTAAAAAAAATACATAAATAGTTACCTTAGGGACTGAACTTTTTAAATATTTATGTCAGGAGGGTATAACACTGTTACTTTATAAACTATGGGCTTGTAATTAGGGATGGACGCAAAACTGAAAAAAATGCACCTTTATTTCCAAATAAAATATTGGAGCCAAACATTGTGATAGGGACATAATTTAAACGGTTTTATAACCGGGACAAAAGGGCAAATAAATTTCATGGGTTTTAATTACAGTAGCATGCATTATTTAAAAACTATAATGGCCGAAACCTGAAAAATAATTATTTTTTTCCCCACATTTTTCCGATTTTCCCATTAGAACACATTTAGAATAAAATAATTCTTGGCATAATGTCCCACCTAAAGAAAGCCTAATTGGTGGCGGAAAAAACAAGATATAGTTAATTTCATTGCGATAAGTAATGATAAAGTTATAGACGAATGAATGGAAGGAGCGCTGAAAGGTGAAAATTGCTCTGGTGCTCAGGGGGTAAAACCCCTCAGTGGTGAAGTGGTTAAAATCGATTTTTTTTCAAAAACTATTCTTTTTGAAAAATGTTTTTTAAGTTGTAGCCACTGATCACCTTTATAATCCATGCACTTTTGGTGATTGTAGCATGTATGGGGGCTTTTCTATTGATGTTAAAGTGAAATCCGTGATCACGGATTCTACATGTAATCACAGCTAAAATCCGAGTCGAATCCGGAGCTCCGATTCAAACCCGGATCACGATCATGGCGTATCCGGATTTCAATTCTGCCGTGGCCGAATTTACCCGAATTCGTGATTGGGGGGCATCCGAGCAGCACTGCCCACACAAACTAATGTGCACTTTAAAAGTGACAACCTGGGACTTTTCAGCCAATCTGACCCTTGCCGCAGCTCTAGCGTCCCGGGATCCCCTCCGCTGCAGATGCCGACCTTGCCAGGTCAGCATCTTCTGTGCCTGCGCAAGCGCATGGCCACGCTGCTTGCGCTTGCTCACGTGGCCTGGAGCGCTCTGCACAGGCGCAGTACTCCTGCGCCTGGGCAATATGCTCCAGGCCATGTGAGCATGATCACAAGCGTCACAGCCAATCGCTCGTAGTCAAGTGCTCGTGCAGGCGCAAAGGATGCCGACCTGACGAGGCCAGCATCTGCAACGGAGGCAGAACTGCGGCAAGGGACAGATAGGTTGCAGGGGTTGGAGGAAGCCCAAGGTAAATACTGTATTTTTCGGACTAGAAGACGCACCTAGGTTTAGAGGTCAAAAGCTAGGGAAAAAAAAATATATACTAAACCTGGTGCCTCTATAGTGCAGGGGTGTCTTATGGATCTTTCCCCAACTATTATGTCCCCATTTAGCCTTCTTTGTGCTTCTTGTTTCCCCCTATGTCATCCTCTGGTGTTCCACAGTGTCCCCTGGAGTTGCCCTGTGTCATACTCTGTCCCCCTGTCTCCTCTGGTGCCCCCTGTCCCTGTGTTCAGTGTCCCCATGTCCCTCCATTGCCCTCTGTATATCCCCCCACATCCGGACTCCTGTGTCCATACTTATACTGCAGCTGATGTCCCCTGTCCCTGTGTGCAGAGTCCTCTCCTTTTCCCTGTGTCCTATGTCCCCAGACTCCTGTGTCCACACTCAGCTGAATCCAATCACTTTGTACCGTGCCCCGTGCCCCCTGTGTGCAGCATCCACTCCTTGTCCCTGTGTCCCCCCATGCCCAGACTCCTGTGTCCATACTCACAATGCAGCCACTTTGTTCAGAGCCTGGTGTCCTCTGTGTGCAACGTCCTCCTTGTCCGCTTGTCTTAGTCCCTATGCCCAGACTCCTGTGCCTGTACTCGCCGCAGCCACGCTCCGATGAAAAGGAAGTAAGCGGAGAAGCCATCTACCAATCAGACAGGGGGCCGCTTCCCCGGACCGCCAATCACTGGCGTTCCTGCTCCCTGCTCTCTCTCCCTTGAACGCAGCCTGGAGAGTGGGAGGAAGGCTCCACCATTGGAGCCAATCAGCGCACTCCCTTGGTCCCACCGGCGAGACCATCGCTACCTATCAAAAAGGGAGCAAAAGCAATGAGCGGCAGTGATTGGCGGTCTGGGGCAGCGCCCCCCGCCTGATTGGTAGATGTCTCCTGCTTACTTCCTTATCAGCGCTGCGTGGCTGCAGAGAGTACAGGCACAGGAGTCCGTGAATGGGGACGTAAGACACTTGGACAAGGATGACACTGCATACAGCCTAAAGACACCGGACAAAGAAGTGGCTGCATCGCGAGTATGGACATAGGTGTCCGGGCATGGGGACATAAGACACGGGGGATAAGGAGGATGCTGCGCACAGGGGACATCGGACACAGTACAAAGTGTCTGCAGCGTGAATATGCACACAGGAGTCTGGGCATGCAGACATAAGACACGGGGACAAGGAGGACGCTGCACACAGGACCCCGGCACGGTACAAAGTGATTGGCTGCAGCATTAGAGTAGACATAGGAGTCCAGGCGGGGACATAGAAAGGAGGCAGTTACCGCGCTGAGGAAGCACGCGGAGGACACAAGATGGAGGACAAACAGGCGCTGGTCCAAATTTACTATTCATACTATAAGACGCACTGACTTTTTTCTCCCACTTTTCGGGAAGAAAAAGTGCGTCTTATAGTCCGAAGATCTTTTTTTCACCTCGCACCTATTCTTTAAGGCAGGATACACACTTCCCGGGCCGTTTTCCCCTGTGATTCCCGGGCCTCCATCAGGTTTTGCGTTCACGCTTTTGCGCTTAATGTGTATGTTTTTCCGGGAATGTTTCCACATTTCTGATGGCATGTACATTATGCGAATGTTCACGTCATGCGGAAAAAAGCAGAAGTTGTGCACTTTGACAGTGCATGGAAAAACGCAAAACGTGAACAAACACAACACACGTTTCCCACACGAGGCTATTGACTTCAATAGCCTGTAGAAACATCTGTGTTTAGCCGTCCAAGGGAAAATGCGCACAAACACGTCTAGTGTGTTCCCTACCTAAAGGGAACCTTAATTTCCGTGCGGTTTTAAATCACACAGCTTTCTGCTTTTCTCCACACCACACACGTTTGTATACAGTACATGCCGCCGCAAACTCAGAAATGTGTTAACATTTACGGAAAAACCTTTGCATTAAACACAGACGAAAAAGCCAGCAAAGACCCGGGAATCACAGGGGAAAACAGCCCTGCAAGTGTGTTCCCTGCCTTAAAATGCGGGTGCACGTCAGTATGCATTGTAGAATCATGCACATTTTGCCGTCCGTGGCAAAGTGCGCACAAACGCATCTAGTGTGTTTCCTGCCTATAGGGAACCTTAACCTCCGCACGTTTTTAAATTGCACAGCTTTCAGTTTTTTTCTGCATGATACACACATTTGCATAAAGTTCATGATGTCACAAATGCGGAAATGCGTAAACGTTCACGAAAAACGGTTGCGTTAAACATTGACGTAAAAGCCTGCGGAGTTCCGGGAATCGCAGGGGCAAACAGCCCTACAAGTGTGTTCCCTGCCTTAAAGAGCACATGCGGGAGCGTGCACATGCTGAAGCAGATGCGTGTGCAATGTAGAATCGTGCGCGTTTTGCTGTCCATGGCAAAACGCGCACAAATGTGTCTAGTGTGTTCCCTGCCTAAAGGGAACCTTACCTAAACATCTTACATCTTACATTGGGGGCATTATCAGTGAGCAACACTGAGCTCTCCAGATTTCCAATAGATTGTTTTTGGTTTTCTTTAACATCTGACTGTAGGATGATTTTTAGCAGAGAGCTTCAGTGTGTAGTGAACTGCAGTACATTTCTGGAAAATAGCAGTGTTGTGCTTGCATGTTGAACCAAACACTATATTATTATGCAAGATGGTTGCTTTTACACTAGCTGCTGTGACCAGTCATTGTTATCACTGTATTTATATAGTGATGTCATCTTCCGCAGCACTTTACAGTCCACAGTCATGTCACTAGCTAGAGAGCAGCTCACAACCTGTAATTGTCTAATATGAACATACTAAACTAAGACCAATTGGAATCAATTAACTTGCCAGTATGTTTAAAAGGGTCAGTCTGAGGCACCCAATGCATATAGGGTTACTGTGTCAGCTGACAACCAATAAAAACTGAGAAAAAGGAAGGTAATTGCTTATCTCTCTAGAAGACAAGGACACCAGTTCAACTGGGTAATAGTTTATTCAAAACAACTTAGACAATGCGTTTCATGGGTCGTCCTCAGGTCAATATAGTGCCTTAATATTTTCTGTAAATAGGGTATAGGCGCCTCTATCCTAGGTTGGATTTACCATAAGGCACTGTAGGCACATGTCTACAGGCGCCTGATGATGGAGAGGAGGGCTCCCTCCCTCATTCCCTATGAGGATTTCTAATGAAAGGTACTCATCCTGCTCTCAGCATTCCATTGATGAGCTCTCCCTTCAGTCTTGGGCTCGTCTCCCTACCTAATAATTGGGGGCACCTCTAGCTACTTAATACTGATGTTTATCTCGCTACCTCATACTAAAGGGAACCTGTAGCTACCTATGATGGTAGCTACATAGTAAGTAAGAGAGAAGTGACAGCTGGGTCAGCCAGCACACCTGCGTTGCAGTTTGGTGGGGGTTTGTAGGTTCATGGAGGGCAGAGTCTAAGGTGCCAGAACATATTGTGCCTCTAGGCTCCTGTGGTGTAAATCGGGCCTGATCCTAGTACCAGTATGTTTGTAATTTTCCCAATATCACATTAGCTAAGGAGTTAGGAGGTTAATTGTATAATCTGACTGTAGTTCTGTTTTAAAGTGTCATAGCAGTAAGGCAACTGAACAACATGGGTCTCTTACTCTGCAATTTACTATGTATAAAACTGAGGTGAGGAAAAAAAGTGGTTGCTTATCCCAGCTTATCAGAAACCTTTAATTCTTATGTAAAATTATTTATAAAATCTGAATAAATGCAATTGAAGAAAATCTCCTTATGTTATACTCTCCAGTCTTTTTAAATAGTTTCATACAATATCATTACTAACCTTTTTGAGTAGCTTATTTTTTGCAGCTTTTCCTTTCTTGGATATTTTGTCCAGTGACTTGCCACCCTTTTTCTTTTTCTTCTCCACAGGTTGAGACAGAATGGTGTCTTTGCTGCGAGAGCCACGCTTTTTAGCCAGAAGCTCAGGGTGGATTCTAGGCAGGACTCCGCCACTTGCAATGGTCACTCCTCGGAGTAACTAGCATTGTAGAAAACATATGTGAGAACACTGCAATAGCATGAAGGATGTAACATCTGTAGCTATAACTACCCCAACCCCAGGACCCCCCCATTCTGTAAGAAAGTCAGAGGCAATGTGATGTGTCACCATGCATGCTAAATGACACTGCTTCTGCAAACCGGACATCATATTGTGCCATATCACTTATGTTTTTCAGGCAGTTATACACTCCTCAAAGTGTCAGTACACTACTGGTCTAATATACTGTAGTATAACATTCAGAGATAGCAGTGTCAAAGTGCAGGTCTCTTGAAAAGCAGGGTAAACCTCCCTGTAAATCTAATAAATGCTCTTATCTGGCGCATGGCCTATGTAACACTGATAATCCTATGGGGCTTTCACTTTGAGTGCGGTGGATCCTGTCAGAGTAACACACAGCATGCGTTTATCAGGTAGCATTTGTGTTTACAGTACGAATGAGCTCTGCAGAGCTACGGCATTCAGATTCTGATTAAAACATGCAGGGGGGGGGGGGGGGGGGGGAAGCTTGCCCTTGTCGCCACCTATAGTCGATGCACTCCACATCGCGTACCATCACATTCCGTCTCTCCAATGCTTCCTCCTTCAAACCCAGAAGGTGAAAGTACTGGGGGGACGTGGAACACGATATATTACGATGTGGAACGCTTTGGCTATAGGTGGCAATAAGGGTTATAGTAAGTTAACAGCCCCCCTGCCTTCGCCGGCATCGGAATTCGACCATCGGAGCTCTGGAGAGCTCAACCCTAGTTTACAGTTGCAATGAAACATAATTTCATTGTACTTTATGCATCACTGTATAGTTACACCGCACGTCTAAAGCCCGGCGTGACTTTTTGGCACCATTGCAATAGGGTAATTTGCCCCTCTTATCTAGTAACCAGTGAAATATGCATCTCTACTGTAAGGAATCCATTTTTTAGCTTGTGTAAGGTATAGAATACCAAGATCTTCCAGTACCTGATTAAGTTCTTCATCATTGGCAACCGCTAAAAGGATGTGTCTTGGAGTGATTCTGCCCTTTTTGTTGTCTCTAGCTGCGTTCCCCGCAAGTTCCAAGATTTCAGCTGTGAAACAAAACAGCCATTAGCAGCAAATTCAATAGAAGACGGAATTACCTGCAGTAACAACATCGGTCATGTGAGCATGATCTGTCCTGTCCGATCACTGCTGGGGAGGCCTGCCTGGGCTTATTTATAGAAACTAAAAGCCAAACTGTAACTGGAATCATGATAAATAAGGGACTATAAAAAGGTGTACAGAGGAAAGTGCCAGACAGAATGACTTTCACATAGGCCAAATGTGCTAAGGATTGAACTTTCAGGGGGTGACAGTGAGAAGCGTTGGTCTGGAGGAGTACATTGGAGGAGGAAGCCTCTACCGAGATAGTGATCTGATTTTGCTCCACTTTAACCACTTTATGACAACCTGACTTATAAAAACGTCCTGCTAGAGCCTCTTAATGGCTCCAGGACGTTTTTATAAGTCAGACAGTGCTGCTGCCGCTGTGCGCGTGCTCCCGCGGGTGCACGTGTGCGCTCCCGCGGATGCACGTGCATCCCCGTGCATGTGAAAATTGAAGGAAAAAAAAAAAGGAACACCTTTATTTCGAAATGATATATTGTCACCATACTTTGTACTAGGGACATAATTAAAATTTTGTGATAACTAGGACAAATAGGCAGATACAATGTGTGGGGTTTATGTACAGTAGCAGTGTTTATATTAAAACCATAGGGGATGACATTGGAGAAATAGTGTATTTTTTCATTTTTTCCTTGTATTTTCTTTTTAAAATGCATAGAAAATAAAGTAATTACTGAAAACAAATATCAACCCCAAAAAGCCCAATTTGTGGTGAAAACAGAAGGGTACACATGAAGGTGATACAAAAAAATCTGTTACCACACTATCTAAAACAAACATTTAAAAAAATATTTCCACTACTGACGAGTTACCTGCCAAGTATTCTATTACAGCAGCCATGTAGACAGGAGCTCCCATGCCTATTCTGTACTTATGTGTCCCTCTTCTCAAGTAGCGCATCATTCTACCAACTGGGAAAATGACTCCAGCTCGGGATGAGCGGGACAGCTTGGTGGTTTTCTTTTTTCCCCCTCGGGCAGACATCTTTATTCCGGCGGGTGTCCGTTTCTATCAGCTGTGCAGATTCAGGGCTTGTTTAAAGGAAGTAATGTCTGTAATATAAAATAAAGAGGCGTCGTGGTTAGCTAGAAGTCATTTTCCCCATTTTAATATAGATGGATCATGCCCAGTGTGGCGTTTCCGCCAAAGCCAACATACAAAAATAGTTTTCTGAAAACTAATGGCTGTTATTGCTCCCTGTATTTGGGAGAAGCAGTGGGGGAAATACTGAAGGTATAATTTTGACTTGCCCTATTCCAATCCTATGTTGGACTGAGTCCGACACTGGCCTTTTCCAGTATAGGTCCAATGTCAGGCGTAGTCCAACATAGTAAAAATGGCTGCCGCTAGGTGGCGCTTTTGCTGGTTAAAGTCTGACGCTTTGCTCACTGCCAGCCCCACCCTCCGGCACTGTGCCATGTAATTTAAATATTATATGGGCACATCTGGTGGGGGGGGGGGGGGATGGCGCAGCAGCATCATCCCACGAGGATCAATGTGTTTGACTCAGGGTGGAGCTACAGCATGCAAGCTGACTCTTGCCCTGCCTCCTCTGGATGCTGTGTCTCCTCCTCGCATCCTTACTCTAGCAGAGACCCTCCAGATCCATGCCACTGTAGCCATTTCTGGATTATCCATGTGATAAAATAACAAGGCTGAAAATCCAACCTCAGTTCTCCATTTAGTACCACCATTTAAAAGCTGGCAGAGAACCCAAGGCTGGCTTGAACTCTTAACCTCCTTAGTGGTAACCAAGCCACAGGGAGGTACAGGCAGTGCATTGCGCGCATAGGGCATTTTCTCAACTCCCCCGGGATCCAAACGTTGGCAGCCATTCTCCTTCTTGTCCTCGGAGGCTAGGGATTCCTCAGGTGAGATCGCCATCTGTCCAGAGAATGGAGGGGGAATTGAAGCGCTGGACCAGAGGGAGGTGAGTAAGTGCAGGGGCTGCTGCAGGCTCTCTGAGGGAATTATGTCTTGCTTTTAGGATCTAAAAGAGAATGAATAAATGGTACTGCTTTCAGACCCTAAAATCAGGCAGGGAATATACCAGGGAAGTTAAACAAACTAACTCTTTAATTTGGCATTTCCATGAACTGGACTAGACTTTCCACTATGGATCGCGTTTCAATTTCCACTATGCGATTGAGCTACTACACTCAGTATAGCTCAATCACATCCAAAACGTGGCAGGATGATGATTGTGCTTGACCCAAAATCGCGCTGCAATCGGATCGTACTAATGGAAATTGCTGCTGCTGTTTTCATTAGTTTAATGTACCTTGCATTTTGCGATCCGTTAGCAAACAGAATCAAATCGCAGGGTAGTGGAAAAAAGGCCCTCAGACTTCTTCCAAAACCTAAGTATTCATTTCTGCATTTTCTCCTTTCTACTCCATACTGTTTGCTACCGTTTTCATAATTGTTATTCCCAATAATGTTTCTCTAATATTAATGTTTATATTGCATATCTTCATAAATGATAAGTCATTTTACAGCTATTTACCTGATTTGAGTACCGCAGAACACAACCTTACCTCTTTGGAGATTCCTGAGATACGCTACCCAGAAAAGCCATATTGTTTTAATAAGATTACCGTAGGTTGTGTTTTTAGCTCAGATTACATAGCAGGCCCCTCTGTCCCGAATAAAAGAGGTGGTGGTGGCAGCCTTTTTTCCATAAAAAATTGTGTGTAGTAGATTGTTAGTTTTTTCACATATTTCCTCCAGCCTCCTCAGCTTACTACTGCAGGGATACTGACATTTATGGCTGGCAAGAGAGATGCAGCTTTCTACAGCCATCCTCACTGCTGCCACCTGCGGTCCCTACAGTGTAGAGACACCCAGCCTCTGATAAGCTCTACACTACAGAGCCCTGGGGACACAGGCAGCAGTGAGAGTGCCAGCATACTTTACTCTGCCTCTCTCATGCACTGTGGAATAACAGCTGCAGCAGTACAAAAAGTTTAGGACAAGTTACTAAATAGCTAACATTAGTAACATGGAAACTACTTTTATTTTCAGTTTAATGGCTTAATTTTTAAGATTGTGGCTTGTAAACAGCAACTGTGACAGTCTCATGCACTCTGACTTAAAGAACTCCTGAGGCCAACTCTTATCATTTATTTTTACTCACCTGGGGCTTCTTCCAGCTCCTAGCAGCCGTCTTAGTCCCTCGCCGCAGCTCCTCCTCGGTGTCCCCGCTAGCTGCCCGTAATGATTGCGACGTGTCAGCAGGGTCGGCTCTTCTGCGTCCATGTCATCTGGCAGTAGTTGTACGCAGGCGCAGTATGCGTCAGATGTCGTGGATGCATTGGCACGAGTGCCCGTGCAGGCGCCGAAGAGCCACCGCGCCCGCAGGTCACGATCATTACAAGCGACTATCGGGGACACCGAGGAGGACCTGCTGGCCACCCTGGAGTCCTTTAAAGAGGGGGGGGGGGCTGGGGGAGTCTGTATGGCCGATATTGTGGCAAAACCCCTCCCAAAGTGTGATGTCATGGCCAAGGTCCTGACAATTTGCGGTCCGTTAATCTTATGACATTATGGGAAATAACAGCTTTTTCCAACTGCCAATCAAGCAGAAATTTCCCTCTGTGCATAGAACTCACAAACATGCCGTACAGATCTCCTGGCAGAACTAAAGAGGTCACAACCAGTGACAAATTACAGAATGTAAATCAGAGAGAGGAAAGATTTTACCATGGGCAAATGCTGACTAAATAATGTATGAGGGCTTGTTCACACCTAGGGCGTTTTGCGTTTTTTTTTAAGCGCTGGCAATTTGAAAAAAATGTCCCAAAACGCTTGTGCAACGATTCCCTGTGAGAGAGTTCACATCTGAGCGGTTCGTTTCCGATCCACTCAGCAAAGCGCTGCCTGTACCATTTTTAGGGCGATTTTACTACAATGGAAGGTATTGGAAAAACAGAAAATGCTCACAAAATTGATTTGTGCAGCGACTGCATTTGCTCTTTTAAGAATAAATACATTGTATTTATTCTTTTCCGGGTCAAAGAGTTAACTTCCTGACTTGTGTCAGGAAGTAAAAAAACAAATCGCTCTGCAAAAGCGCCGGGAGGGGAAAAAAAATCACAAAAGCTGGCCTCAGCAATTGCGATTTTAGATGTGAACGAAGCCTCAAAGAATATTGTAAACAATAAGCAATTTTATTCATTATTCGTTCATTTTATTCATTATGTTATTTTCACTAAGGTTCCTCTTTAAGCTGAAAGACAAATGACATTTTGAAAGTTTAGGAGCCTTATTTCACTGTTTCTCTGGTGTTGTAGCTTCTATTTACTTTTCAGAAAACTGACTGAATATGGGTTACTGTATGAAGAAACCACTTGTAGAGGCATGTGGGGGGTGTAACGTCCCCACTCCGCCTTGTGTCAGGTGAAGGTCGCAGCTCTAAAAAACACTTTTCCACTTTAATAGCGTAAAGTTAGACCCCCTCATGGGGTGATAAGAGATACTAAAAAGAATGACAGGAAGCGCCCCCAAAATACGTATGTTCCCAAAAACAAGTGGGACCCCTTGTGGAATCATACAGATACTAAATACAATGTCATAACGTGTACAGTTCAAACAATGATTTATTGACCACAGGTTTCACAGTGTAAGCTGCTTCATCAGGTCAAATACTGTGTGAGCTTAACAGTGCCAAAAGTCACCGTCGATATGTGAGGGGGTTTGAAGCGATCGCAGAATGGGACTACTGAAAAGTTTCAAGAGGGCTAATATTATATATACCTATGTTGATTTCATCATGTAACATGTCACTTCAGGTATGCCTATTTCTTTTTTGTAGCTTGCGATATCAGTTCTGCACACCAGGTGGTCCCACTTCCACAGTTCTATTTTGTCTCCCTCACCAATTTATGTAGCCCGCAAAATCTTCATTACCATTACAGCATCAATAAAGAGCTAATGTAGCAAAATGAAGAGGGCCCAATGCAGGCTTAGTAAGATTCAGGGGGCCTGGTGTAGTCACAACCTCTGCATACCTTATTTTTGTCCCCTGACACGGTTGATGTAGGTGTTAGTTATTCGCCGTTCTGAATCACTAATGACTGATCTGCATTGTTCTTAAAGTGACTTCTTGGAGTTCTAGCACTAGGACGTCTCCTGCTCAAGACCTGTACACAGGCTATATTGAGGTCGCCTGACAGGGATTGGGACCCAATCCCTCGGGTGACATCGCTGGGACCAACAGGCTAGCAATGCTTCACTTGCAATGCGGTGGAGCGGAGGGCCGATAGAGTGACGCAAACATGACATCACACAGTGGGCGGGGTGAGTGGCGAGCATAAAGCTATCAGCCATCACTCAGCTGAGTTGATTTGCCTGGCAGATCACTGGCTGGGCTGCAGTCTGAGGATGCTGTACACACTCGATTATCGGCAAAGACAGTCATTATCGGACACTTCAGCCGACTCTGATCTATGGCCTTAATCCTACCCCACACCTCATTAGAACAGACTGCTTGGAATAGCACGGGGCAGCCCAGTGGCATAGTGGCTACCGCTCTCGTTTTTGTAGCAATGGGTCAGCAGTTCGTATTCCAGCCAGGGCACCATCTGCAAGGAGTTTGTATGTTCACCCAGTGTCTGCGTGGGTTTCCTCCGCACACTCCGGTTCCCTCCCACATCCCAAAAACATACAGATAAGTTAATTGGTTTCCCCCTACATAGGCCTTAGACTACGATACATACACTACACAATACATACATAGACATACGATTATGGAAGGGATTAGATTGTGAGCCCCTCTGAGGGACAGTTAAGTGACAAGACAATACCCTCTAAACAGCACAGCGTAAGATGTTAGCTATATAAAATACTAAATAAAAATAATAATAATATGTGTTGAGCAGAATTTCTCCACAGCAATCATTCCAAAATGGTCACCAAAAACAATCAAGAATGATCATTTGGGATGGCACAAGTTTAAAATGTGTACATTGGTAAAGACAAGGAACTTTCTCCCATTGCTCACTAACAGTCCATACACCTTCCTCTGCATGCATGATTTTATAGTGAATCACCTCCGGCATGACAAGAGCAATGGACTGAACAGTCTCCATAACAGCTAAACTGTAGGCAAAGCACAAAAAAGACCTGCCAACTTTCATCTCACAAGTGAGGCCTCCTCTGGCCCAGGTTTGTTCTATTTACTCCATGGACCTCTAATCCATGTCACCACCAGGACTGCAGCCAAGATACAACATGGCAGCTATAACCTTCCACTACTGGTAACTGGTAATCAGGTAAGGTAGGGGAGCATCACTGATTGACAGGACTGCTATCCAATAACCTTCCCTGTAACTAGAAGTGGCAGAATACAATGCTTTTGAAGGGTTATGGCACTTGCTGGATATCCACTGCATGCTGGGGGCACAGAAAGGATTCAGAGGCATAAACAGCTGGACCAGGGACCATCAGGCTCCCACAAAGGTAAGTATGTGGGTTTCTTATTTTAGCCTGGAGATACAGCTTAAACATTTTTTCTAATCTACATTTACTTGATGGATAGAATATTCTTTTTTTTTTTTTTTTACATTTACGGCACACAGACAAGCATAATTAAAGCTAATGAGAATGTCTGGCTGGGGTAATGTTTAAAATTGTAATCCACATTTTCAAGAAAACAAAGCAATGAAGGCAAGCTTTCAAATAATGCCGCCATCAGTGGCGTAGCTAAGGAGCTGTGGGCCCCGATGCAAGTTTTACAATGGGGCCCCCCCAAGCACTCTATACGTAACAATTGATATGGCGCACCAAAACCTGCCAAGGGCAACAACAGTGTCAGAGGTGCAAGAAAAGGATGGAGAACAGTTTGTTAAGGATTACCACTATTCAAAGTATCTATAGAAGTGATTATTATGAGCACAGGACCAATAGAGAGCTAATACTGTAGTTGAGGGAGGGCCCTTCAGGGCCCCTCTGGCTCAAGGGCCCCGATGCGGTCGCTACCTCTGCAACCCCTATTGCTACGCCCCTGGCCGCCATCCACATTCCTCAGCGTATATATAAAGTACACCTGTCAAGGGAGAGCTATAGGAGCAGCAATTACTGAGCTCAATGAGAAAATGCCATAATAATGCAGGTTGTGCTAAACTAAAATGAATGTAGAAGAATTGGCCTCCCCGGGGCGCTGTTCCTTAGTGCTCCATCATAAAGAGTCTTGCCTCCAGAAATTAGGCAATTGAGATAACTTCCTTATTAGAAAAAGATCAATGAATGAGTTTTATATAAGGTTGTTACTGCCAGATACCCTGGAAATTACAGGTAAACTAATGGCTGCACCTAATGCACAAGAGCGATAAAACAGAAGGATAATTAATCAAGTGGTTAAATATACTCACAGTTCTCCAAGAACACTTTTCTGGTGTCTATTAATGAAATATGAATCTTTGCTAAAAATCGATTCAAGTGTATAGTCACCTGTCACAGTTAATGATCCTTTCGGGCTCATGTAATGAAAAGCCTCTTTATAGGATCCTAGGATGATTAAACAGAAAATAGATTCTGTAGGACGGAGAAAAATACTGCTAAATTCTTAATGCTTGTACATTATTTTTTCACCTTATAATTCATGGGTGAACCTAGCGGAGCATGGAATTGCGGTTATAAACAATGAATAAACAATGTGCTTGACAAAGGAAACAAAACCTTTAACTAGAAGAATTAGCAATTGTGTTTGAGCAAGAAGTATTTTCCAAGATAGATTTGCATTATAAAAACAATGTACTTTTCCTCTTCAAGCACACTGCTGAAACACAGATTATGTGAGCTATCTTACCTGCCAAATATGTCTAATTGTATCTGAGCAGTCCAGCTGCAATAGACAAAGTGGGGAAGCTTCCTGGCTACCTAGGTATGCAGATTAGTGTTGTCCGGATCATGAACGATTCGGATCTTTGATCCGAATCTATTTTATGAGTCGATCATCCGAATCATCAAAATGAACGATTCGGATCGCAAAAGGGGCGGGGCCAGGAGCGACACGCCCCCTCTCAGCGGGCAGCGGGGTCCTGGAAGCAGAGCAGAGATGGATCGCTCTGTTAGAAGGGAGGCAGCCTTGCAGGGAGACAGGTAGATGGGAGAGAGGGGACATGGGTGCCACTGCCAGATATGTGTAGAGCACACATACTGGCTGCAATGTGCTGCTCATTACAGGCTGTCTGTTCCGTAGTGCTGCACAGTGAACACATGGGAAGCTTTTGGCTCAGCACAGCTCAGTAACTTTGCAGACAGTGTGATTGAAAGGCAATATAATCCTCCTGCACTCGGCACTAAACAGCTGCACTTATCTTCTGGGAATGCTTTCTTTCACTGTGCGACCTTTTCTTTCAAAGTGTACAGATGAACATATAGGTGAAATATATGTAAAGCATATGATTGCAGCATGTGGGTATTGTGTGCAAACATTTCTGCTCTCTGCTCGTCCCTCCTCCCTTCTCTGTCCACTCCCTGCCCTCTGTCCATCTTCTCCCCTTCTCTGTGTGTCCACTCCCTCCCCTTCTCCTGCCCACAGACCTGTCCTGCTGTTCATTTCACCCCCGAATGCTTCCGGTAGTAAAATGATCCGAGATTCGGATCAAAGATCCGGATCTCTTCAATGATCCGATTCGAATCATCCGGATCATTGAAAAGATCCGAACTTCCCTCATGAGCACAGCTCCGCCTGCTTCCCGCAGCACATTGATGACATCATCATTGTTTTCTCTCTGCTTCAAATAAGCTGCAGATGTTACAGTACATATACAGCACTAAGCAATGCTCTGTCTACAGCCTGATTGGATAATGGTGTACAGCCTCTCAGTTTGAGTGCTAATTAGTAGGCTGTTATAGAAAGACACAAATAGTTTGACCCTGCTGTGCTGTATTATTAGGACAGTCTTTCTCACACCTTCTCACTGTCCTCCTGACTCCCCAATGGTGCATGTTTTGCAGGCAGCCTCACCTATGCACAGGTGGGCTAATTCGTGTCTCAGCTACATGAAATCCACCTGGCTGAAACACTAATTACCCCTCCTGTGGTTAGGTGAGGTTGCATGTAAAACATGCACCATTGGGGGGTCACTAGGACAGGTTTGAGAAACACTGTACAGTATTAGGCTGTGGACTGTTTTGAGGGACAGGTATACAAATAAATGGTTCTGTGTGATGCATAAATACTCTTATAGAACTTGAACCCTCTTTCTACCCAATATGAGAAATCAGTATTGGGTAAACTAGAGCAGCTCTTTAAAAGGAACCTGAGGTGAGACTGATACAGAGGATGCCATGTTTATTTTGTTTTAAACAATACCAGTTTTCTGGCAGCCCTGCTTATTGCTTTGTCTTCAGTAGTGTCTGAATCACACACCGGAAACAAGCATGTGGCTAATCCAGTCAGACTTGATTCAGAGCACCTGATCTGCATGCTTATTCAGGGTCTATTTCTAAATATATTAGAGACACTTAGGATAAGGGGGACAGCCAGGCAACTTGCGTTGTTAGTAAAAAAAAAAAAAAAAGTTCTCCTCCATATCCTTCTCTTAGACAAAGACAAATAACATTTATATCGTGCTTTTCTCCTGGCGGACTCAAAGCGCCAGAGCAGCAGCCACTAGGGCGCGCTCTATAGGCAGTAGCAGTGTTAGGGAGACTTGCCAAAGGTCTCCTACTGAATAGGTGCTGGCTTGCTGAACAGGCAGAGCCGAGATTCGAACCCTGGTCTCCTGTGTCAGAGGCGGAGCCCTTAACCATTACACCATCCAGCCATCTTAGGTTTCCTTTTAACCTGTATACAGTGTTCCTCTGCAGAAAAGTAAATCTGTCTTGCTTGAATCCAGCCAGTGAGGTGTGCCCCAATAAAGTGTTAGTTGTGGAGGGTATCCCAGAGCATACTATTTGTCAAAACAACAAAAGTTTATTAGAGAGAAACCGTAACCAAGAATTGAACTTCATCCCAATCAGTAGCTGATTCCCATGAGAAATATTTTCTTTTTTCTCAAACGGATCATCAAGGGGTGTCTGTATTGCTAATATTGTGGTGAAACCCCTCCCACAGTGTGATGTCAGGACCCCATTCCTGACAGTTTCCTGTCTGTGAACCTCATTGCATTGTGGGAAATAATAGCTGTTTACAGCTATTTTCAACTGACAAAGAAGCAAGCAGCATCTCCTTCCAATGACATCACCTACCAGCAGTAAAAAAATGTCACTATGTGATAAATGTCAGATTGTAAATGAGGGAGAGGAAAGAATTTACAATGGGCAATCACTGACTAAATCATTTATACATAATTGTTGTAAAAATGAAGCACTTTTTTTTATTACATTATTTTCACTGGAGTTCCTCTTTCTAACATTAAGGTTCTACCATTAATCTCTTCCGGACAGCAGTGATTGAAATCTACGCCCTATTTAGCAGCTGTTATCCCTGGCAGGGAGTAGATTTCAATCACTCATGATGTGCGGCCCTGTCGATCTCGCCATTCGTGCTGCTTTGTTGTTGGTGCAGCATGCCTGCTCTACTGTCATAATGACTGCAGAGCTCCATGCTAGTTTTTGAGCAAGGTATCAAAACTTTAAATTAAACATAAGACAATGATAGCAAAGGGATTTACAGGATCTTCTCAAAAAATTTGCATATTGTGATAAAGTTCATTATTTTCTGTAATGTACTGAAAAACATTAGACTTTTATATATTTTAGATTCAAATACACACAACTGAAGTAGTTCAAGCCTTTTATTGTTTTAATATTGATGATTTTGGCATACAGCTCATAAAAACCCAAATTTCCTATCTCAAAAAATTAGCATATTTCATCCGACCAATAAAAGAAAATAAAACAAAAAAAGTCAACCTTCAAATAATTATGTTCAGTTATGCACTCAATACTTGGTCGGGAATCCTTTTGCAGAAATGACTGCTTCAATGCGGCGTGGCATGGAGGCAATCAGCCTGTGGCACTGCTCAGGTGTTATGGAGACCCAGGATGCTTCGATAGCGGCCTTAAAGGAAAGGTTCAGGGAGGGTGGGTAAAAAATAAAAATCAAATTCCACTTACCCGGGGCTTCCTCCAGCCCGTGGCAGGCAGGAGGTGCCCTCGCCGCCGCTCCGCAGGCTCCCGGTGGTCTCCGGTGGCCGACCCGACCTGGCCAGGCCGGCTGCCAGGTCGGGCTCTTCTGTGCTCCAAGGCCCGGAACTTCTGCGTCCCACGCCGGCGCTCTGACGTCATCGGACGTCCTCCGGGCTCTACTGCGCAGGCGCAGAAGTACTGCGCTTGCGCAGGACGTCAGAGCGCCGGCGTGGGACGCAGAAGTTCCGGGCCTTGGAGCGCAGAAGAGCCCGACCTGGCAGCCGGCCTGGCCAGGTCGGCCACTGGAGACCACCGGGAACCTGCGGAGCGGCGGCGAGGGCACCTCCTGCCTGCCACGGGCTGGAGGAAGCCCCGGGTAAGTGGAATTTGATTTTTATTTTTTACCCACCCTCCCTGAACCTGCCCTTTAAGCTCATCCAGAGTGTTGGGTCTTGCATCTCTCAACTTTCGCTTCACAATATCCCACAGATTCTCTATGAGGTTCAGGTCAGGAGAGTTAGCAGGCCAATTGAGCACAGTAATACCATGGTCAGTAAACCATTTACCAGTGGTTTTGGCACTGTGAGCAGGTGCCAGGTCGTGCTGAAAAATGAAATCTTCATCTCCATAAAGCTTTTTAGCAGATGGAAGCATGAAGTGCTCCAAAATCTCCTGATAGCTAGCTGCATTGACCCTGCCCTTGATAAAACACAGTGGACCAACACCAGCAGCTGACATGGCACCCCAGACCATCACTGACTGTGGGTACTTGACACTGGACTTCAGGCATTTTGGCATTTCCCTCTCCCCAGTCTTCCTCCAGACTCTGGCACCTTGATTTCCGAATGACATGTAAAAGTTGCTTTCATCCTAAAAAAGTACTTTGGACCACTGAGCAACAGTCCAGTGCTGCTTCTCTGTAGCCCAGGTCAGGAGCTTCTGCCGCTGTTTCTGGTTCAAAAGTGGGTTCATGCTTCCATCTGCTGAAAAACTTTATGGAGATGAAGATTTCATTTTTCAGCACGACCTGGCACCTGCTTACAGTGCCAAAACCACTGGCAAATGGTTTACTGACCATGGTATTACTGTGATCAATTGGCCTGCCAACTCTCCTGACCTGAACCCCATAGAGAATCTGTGGGATATTGTGAAGAGAAAGGTGAGAGACGCAAGACCCAACACTCTGGATGAGCTTAAGGCCGCTATCGAAGCATCCTGGGCCTCCATAACACCTAAACAGTGCCACAGGCTGATTGCCTCCATGCCACACCGCATTGAAGCAGTCAATTCTGCAAAAGGATTCCCGACCAAGTATTGAGTGCATAACTGAACATAATTATTTGAAGGTTGACTTTTTTGTTTTAAAAACACTTTTCTTTTATTGGTCGGATGAAATATGCTAATTGCGTGAGATAGGAAATTTGGGTTTTCATGAGCTGTATGCCAAAATCATCAATATTAAAACAATAAAAGGCTTGAACTACTTCAGTTGTGTGTATTTGAATCTAAAATATATGAAAGTCTAATGTTTATCAGTACATTACAGAAAATAATGAACTTTATCACAATATGCTAATTTTTTGAGAAGATCCTGTATACTTACCTGGGGCTTCCTTAACCACTTACCAACCGCCCACTGCACAGGGGCGGCCAGAAAGTGGATCCCGCAAGGACCGCCGCATGCACAGAGGCGGCGGTCCTTGTAGAGGCATGGGCGGAGTGATCGCGTCATCCGTGACGCGATCCTCCGCCGGGGACTGGCTCCGCCCCCTCGCGCTGTAACCCGCCGGCCGTTCGGAAGCGCCGGCGGGTTACTAGCACCCGGATCGCCGCATACAAAGTGTATAATACACTTTGTAATGTATACAATGTAATGACCCACTGATCACCTGTCAATCACCCATCAATCACCCCCTGTCACTGCCACCCATCAATCACCCCCTGTCACTGCCACCCATCAATCAGCCCCTAACCTGCCACTTGCGGGCAATCTGATCACCCAACCACACCAATAGATCGCCCGCAGATCCGACGTCAGATCACCTCCCAAGTGCAGTGTTTACATCTGTTCTCTACCCTAAACACCCATTAATTACCCATCAATCACCCCCTATCACCACCTGTCACTGTTACCCATCAGATCAGACCCTAATCTGCCCCTTGCGGGCACCCAATCACCCGCCTACACGCTCAGATTGCCCTCAGACCCCCCCTTATCAATTCGCCAGTGCAATATTTACATCTGTTCTTCCCTGTAATAACCCACTGTACACCTGTCAATCACCAGTCAATCACCCATCAATAACCCCCTGTCACTGCCACCCATCAATCACCCCCTGTCACTGCCACCCATCAATCAGCCCCTAACCTGCCCCTTGCGGACAATCTGATCACCCACCCACACCAATAGATCGCCCGCAGATCCGACGTCAGATCACCTCCCAAGTGTTTACATCTGTTCTCTACCCTAAACACCCACTAATTACCCATCAATCACCCATCAATCACCCCCTATCACCACCTGTCACTGTTACCCAACAGATCAGACCCTAATCTGCCCCTTGCGGGCACCCAATCACCCGCCTACACGCTCAGATTGCCCTCAGACCCCCCCCCTTATCAATTCGCCAGTGCAATATTTAAAATTCATTTATGTGGTAGGTTGTATGAGCGAGCAATAAACAGTGAAAGCTGCAGTGGTCTGAATGGAAAAAAAGTGCCTGGTCCTTAAGGGGGGTAAAGCCCACGGTCCTCAAGTGGTTAAAGGATTCCCGAGGTGACGTGACAGGATGACATAGACATGTGTATATACAGTGCCTAGCACACAAATAACTATGCTACGTTCCTTTTTCTCTTTCTCTGCCTGAAAGAGTTAAATATCCTGACTCAGACAGGAAGTGACTACAGTGTGACCCTCACTAATAAGAAATTCCAACTATAAAACACTTTCCTAGCAGAAAATGACTTGAGAGCAGGAAAGAGATAAAAAGGATCAATAGTTAATAGATTTTAGCTCTACTTCAATGAATGTGTCATTGAGCAAAGACAATAAAACAGTTAAAACTTAAAAAGTAGATTGAAACATAAAATAAAACTGTGGAATATCTTAAAAAGTCATTTTTAGGAGAAGGAAGATCGATACAATCCTTTATTTTATTAGTTTGTTTTTGCCTCGGGTGTCCAAAGGATACCAGAAGCCAAAAGGCTCTGGTAAAATTAAACCTGCACTGGGTAGGGAAAGAAAATTAGATACTTACCGCTTCTGTCGTTCCCCGCCGTCAGCCGCCGGTCTTCTATTCCTCCTGGTGTCCTGGCGACTTAGCTGACCTTTAACCTGGATTATCTTCGCTTTTGCCCGGCGCATAATAACGGGCAGAAGTACGCACACTGCCCCGCCTCCTCTGTCCTAGCGTCTACGCTCCACTGAAAAGCAAGCGTACACACGGTGCGTTCCCACATCGAATGTGCCGCTCGATTCCCGACGATTCGATTATTACCGAGCGCATTTCGATGATTTTTAGGTCGAATGCCATGTAAAGTATGGCAAATCGACCTAACGATCCATCGACCCGCGAATCAAACATGTCGGAAATAAACAAATCGGCGGGAATCGAGTGCGGGAGCGCAACGTGTGTACCCAGCATAAGTGATTAACATGCGCAGTAGCCTGCAAGTTAGCCGAGTCACAGACTTTACATGGGTTACAGCAGCACAACGGGGAGGAACAGCAGGACATCAAGCGAGCACCCGGACTAAAGTGAAATCTGCCTAGAAAATGATAAGGAATTTCTTAAAGGAATACTATCGATACTCAAGTGTTCTAAAATGACAGTGTGCAAATAATGTCTAAGTAGCTGTGTAAACATTTTCCTACTTTTCATGTTAAATATCAGAGGCAAAAGCTGTAATTTATTGAGGGTAGGATTTAGCTATATTGGGACAAATCAATTGCAGAAGGGGCGTCTGCTTCAATGCACAGCCAGAGTTGCATATCAGACTACAGAAAGCAAATATCAAACATATCAAGCTCTGAAAGCAAAAACAGTATGAAAAAGCTGTGACAATTAGTTACATTTCCTCTGTTCTCTTCAGACAGGTCAGTCAGAAACACAGGACACAGGAGCTGCAGCTGTTGGGAGCTCTCTTCTCTGTCACACACAGAGCTACACATAGAGTTAACTGATCAGGTGTGAGGGGAATGTCCCCTCTCCTCATGGCTCAGTCAACCGTCAGTTTTGGCGTCAGTAAAGTTTGAATGTATTTTGATAACAGTAAACAAAGAAGTTGCTGCTAAAATGTATACACCAGTACTTAGCAGCACTTCCCAAACAATTCCTGTGTCAATTGAAAAAAATATGTGAATCAATAGTATTCCTTTAAGCCTTGTACACAATATAGATGGTTCTTAGCTGAAGCGGTTGGTCAGGGCTGAGAATATAGCATGTGTACAGTGGTTTCCGACCCCCCAGCTGATCACCTAGAATGAGTGCAGACTGAGGCCACTGTTCTCTCACTCTGTGTCATTCTATTGTTGTCCCTCTGCCCCCTGCCCACAGAAGGCTAGCAACACATCTAGACAGACTCAGCCCCAGGAATCACCCAGGAATCGCATCCCAATCCCTGCCAGGTGACAGTCCTCATACATGTGTACAAGGCTTTAGACATAGGGCTAAATCTAAAGTGGAAGTAAAGCGTGATGAGCTCCCAAGCTTTCTTACTGATCTGTGAAGCAGCCCAGCTTATTAAAGGGCCACTATTGCGAAAAAATGTAAAATTTACAATACATGTAAACACATACAAATAAGACGTATGTTTCTTCCAGATTAAAATGAGCCATAAATTACTCTTCTCCTATGTTGCTGTCACTTACAGTAGGTAGTAGAAATCTGACAGAACTGACAGGTTTTGGGCTAGTCCATCTCCACATGGGGGATTCTCAACATGGCCTTTGTTTTTTATAAACACACTCCTTGAAACTAATTTTTACAAAGATGCTGGCCAGCCTCCCTGGGTGCTTTTGAAAATAACGAAAACCCTGAGAATCCCCCACGAGGAGATGGGCTAGTCTAAAACTTGTCGGTTCTGTCAGATTTCTACTACCTGCTCTAAATGACACCATAGGAGAAAATAAGTGTACTTCATATTTGTGTGTGTTTGTTTGCGTTTATTTAAGACCTAACTTAGTTGAAATTTGCATACTGCTTCAGCTGTCTACATCTCAATCTACTAGTTGTTTTGATCTGTAGTTTTCACTGACAGCAAGCTCTGATACTACTACAGTATATGGTAAATTTTTAAAGGTCCTGTTCACATAACCTGCATTGCACACAGTTCAGCACCGTTCAAGCCATGTTAAGAATACAGAACGGCACTGCCCCTGTAAATGATAGTGAATAGGACTGCCTTATCCAACTGCATAATATTATGCTTGAATCTTTTTTCATGGTGCACCACACCATGGGTGGTGTGCACAAGAGCTTGTTGTTCTCATGGCCATGCTCCCTGCCATGTACAAGCACAGCCACACTGTGTCTGCACAAGTACGGCCGTGTCTGGGCAGTAAGCCAAAGCCACTTGTCCATGAATGGCTCCTTGCTACTGCGCAGGCATGGCTGCACTCATGCAGGCGCAGTATGACCATGGTCGCGCATGAACAGGAGCGTGGCTGCAAACTGTTAGAGGGTTCCAGGCAAGGGCATGGTGGCAGCTTAGGCTTGTGCAGACACAGTATAGCCACGCTCCTACACAGGGAAGAGTGCAGCCAAGAGAAAATATCTCATAAGCTCTTGTTAGGTATGTTCAGAGGGTCTGTAATTGGTAACAGTGGGGTCGAGGAGGGGAAGGGAAGCCAATGGGCTATCCAGAGGCCTCCTTCAAAACTAGGTAACTATCTAACTTTTTTTTTCAGGCTGCCTGAGGTTTATTGATTGTATTTATAAAGCGCCAACACATTACACAGCGCTGGACATTAGTTAAGGTTACAGACAATATTTAGGGGTGACATACAGCAATAAGACAAAACAGGAATACATGCAAACCAGATCACACAGCACAGTATGAGTACAAGGTAATGCTTAGTAAGTCACTGGATGGGAGCATGGGGATTAGGCAAGTCGAGATCACTCAGATCCATAGGATGGGTGTGCAGTAATGGAGGTGCATGAACAGTAGGAGACATATGGAGGAGGACCCTGTCCGAAGGCTTACGATCTAGAGGGAAAGGTAGGGACATGAAAGGTAGGGTTCACCTTAACAAACATATCCTTTCTAAGCAGAACTGGCAAAATATTCAGCTGTGGTGAGGATTTCAGGCCACATTCATATTTCCCAGAATGCATAAGGTTACCTGCTTGTGATTTATGAACTGCTAAATGCCTGAGACATTCCAGAGACTGGATTTATTGTCACCCAGCAGAGTGTAGTCATGTTTTGCCATGCCTCCAGTGCTAATGAGAGAAGTGAGAAAGGAGAAATGTGCAACTGAGGAAGTTTCTGTATGTGAGAGATTTCCTTCAAGGCCGTTTGGTATGTAGGGTGCAGGAGCACAGGATGTGGGTGCGGTTACGTCTGGGTGACACAATATGCAGATACAAGTTAAGTTTCCTTGCAGTGCAGCCATAATGGTAACACTTTTGTAATCATCTGCACCACCGTGTATACATAGCTCATTAATGAGAACCCAAGGTGGGTTTGAAGAATGTTATCTGCATACAGAGGCTGGATCTGCAGCCATATACAGCCTAGCCTCTGTTGCTATCCTAAACCGCCCTAAGGTCCCCCTGCACTCTGCAATCCCTCATAAATCACAGCCCAAGCTGCTGACAAACAGCTTGTCAGAGCTGGCTGTGTTTATCTCTATAGTGTCAGTCTGCTGCTCTCCCCGCCTCCTGCAGAACTCCGGTCCCCGCCTGCATCCCTTCCCTCCCTGCTGATTGGAGGGAAGGGACGGGGGCAGGGACCTGAGCTCTGCAGGAGGCGGGGGAGCAGCCGAGACTGACACTACAGATGTAAACACAGCCGCACAGCACGGCTGTGATTTATGAGGGATTGCAGAGTGCAGGGGGACCTCAGGGGGGTTTGGGATAGCAACAGAGGCTGGGCTGTATAGGCAGATCCAGCCTCTGTATGCAGATAACATTCTTCAAACCCACCTCAGGTTCTCTTTAAGTGTCCAGAGCACGTTTCCCCACAAAACAATTTTTTGGTTATCCCGAAATTAGATTTTACAATATACCAACAACCCAGTAACTTTTTCTACTGTAGAAAAAGGTATATCTAATCAGGCAAGCAAAAGTCCTAATTTAATTACTCCGCTATCTGTCCCCTCTAGCACAGGGGTGACAATCATATACACAGTGGGCAAAAAAAACTGGGACCAAGTCGCAGGCCAACCTCAAATTCTAGTGGCCACCTTCGTCCCTTATAAAGTTCCCTGGTGTCTAATGCCCCCTCCCTCTCATATACAGTTCCCTGGTGTCTAGTGGGAGCTCTCCCTTCCCCATGTGGCTTCAGTTTCAGGGCTTTGCCATACAGGCTTAACGCTCAGATGCTTGCAGGCCAAATATAATGCAACATGGGGAACCACTTGTGGGACAGAGTTAATGGCAAAGCTGTAGAGATGGGAAGTTCAGATCTTTTCAATGATCCGGATGATTCCAATCGGAGCATTGAAAAGATCCGGATCTTTGATCTAAATCTCGGATCATTTTACTACCGAAGCATTCGGGGGTGAAATGAACAGCAGGACAGGTCTGTGGACAGGAGAAGGGGAGGAGGGTGGGCACACAGAGAAGGGGAGAAGATGGACAGGGGGCAGGGAGTGGACAGAGAAGGGAGGAGGGACGAGCAGAGAGCAGAAATGTTTGCTTGCACACAATACCCACATGCTGCAATCATATTCTTTACATGTATTTCACCTATATGCTCATTTGTGTACTTTGAATGCAAACGTCGCACAGTGAAAGAAAGCATTCCCCCAAAGCATTCCCAGAAGTAAAGTGCAGCTGTTTAGAGCAGTGCAGGAGGATTATATTGCCCTGCAATCACAGTGCCTGCAAAGTTACTAAGCTGTGCAGAGCTGAGCCAAAAGCTTCCAATGTGTTCACTGTGCACAACTACGGAACAGACAGCCTATAATCAGCAGCACGTTATAGCCAGTATGTGTGCTCTACACATATCTGGCAGTGGCACCCATGTCCCCTCTCTCTCATCTACCCGTCTCCCTGCAAGGCTGGCTCCCATCCAACAGAGCGATCCATCTCAGCTCTGCTTCCAGGACCCCGCTGCCCGCTGAGAGGGGGTGTGTTGCTCCTGGCCCCGCCCTTTTTGCGATCCGAATCACTCATTTTGATGATTCGGATGATTCGACTCACAAAATAGATTCGGATCAAACATCCGAAACGTTCATGATCCGGACAACACTACAAAGCTGGCCAGATTTGGCCCACAGGACAAAGTTTGACTTGTATGCCCTTGGAAAAAGGTACCTGCATCAAACTAAGATCATAAATTCTGTACTAGTTTGGTTATGCAGCGGTCATCTTGTATGTCCGTGTGCCCCCCTCTCCTTCCCTCCCTATAGGCAGAGTGAGCGCAGCGGAGCGGGCAGTCGGGTCCTCTTACCGCTGATGCACGCGTACACTGTCTCTGGCATCGGACCTCCATGTGCTTCCTGTGACGTCATAGTAAACACAGACATACATCAGGGGGGCATTCAGAGAGGGAGGGAGGGAGGGAGGGAGGGAGGAAGGAAGTAATGAAGCCGGGCTCCCGCATCCCTCATTACCGCGGCTGGAGCCTTGATCATTTTTTCCTCCTATATTCTGCCCAGCCGTCGGGATTCAAGAGGGGGGGCCCGGGATAGCGGGAGGGCCCCCCCAAATCGGGAGAATCCCGACGAAAACGGGACGGTTGGGGGGTATGCAACGCGTCTAGTGGAAACGGCCCTGAGTGCTGCAGTTTTCACATTCTAGAAATATCAGTTTACACATATCTGCATGTGGTGAGGGCTCTTTGGCAGATTTATCAAAAGCAGTGCAAGAAAATGAAAGCACAATCTTTGCATGCAGATCAGCATCTATCATTGTTAGGATTCAGCTCAGCTGCAGACCATAAACATTGTTTTATTTGTACCATGAGATATATCTGCATTTTATGGTTAAAATCAAACTTTAGGCTTAGTTCACAGCGATATTTTGCATTACGCACCGTTTACTGTAAAAACAGGCAGCAGAATGGAAAAGTCGCACCGCACATTATGCACACGTTGTGTCGCATACAGTCAATGAAAAGTATGCTTCACTGTCATTGCCCTCGTATTGCGGTAACCCATTGCATGCAGTGTGTTGGGATACCACACTCCATTAGATCGCATTGCGCAGGACACACTGTGAACGTTGCATAGATGTAACATTGCAGTGTGTCCATTGCGACACACCGCACGCCCCACTGTGAACGGGGCCTAAGGACCAATTAACACTATATCCATTGTATTGCATGCAGAATAATTCTGCATGTCAAATCACTGTCCATACAATTCTATGGACCTGTTCACAGTATTCAGAGCCGGGACAAGGTCCTCCAGCACCCAAGGCTGAGACACCAAAGTGCGCCCCTACATCCCTGCCACCCCAGCCGTCACACACTGATTGCTATTAGACTAAGAGGAGCCACAGGGCCCACAACCTCCCCAACACCTTAATATCTAGTTATCTGGCTTGCAGTCACTGCCATGTATCCCCTTTTCTTATTTATTTCTGCTTCAAACACAATTAGGAATGACAGCTGAATGAATTCTGCGCCCCCTCCTACACTGCGCCCTGAGGCTGGAGCCTCTCCAGCCTATGCCTCGGCCCGGCCCTGACAGTATTACATTGTGACATATAGCATTATTCTAACTCCACTTCATCATTATGTCACATCAATATTATGTATAATAAGCAGCCTGACACACGTTTCATGACCTTGAAATGGCAGCTTCTTCAGAGGAAAGAAACTGAAGTTACGATACATATAACATATAATGATACATATAACATAACGATACACATTAAAAAGCAGTGTCTACAAATCATGAAATAGAGTCATTTTAGTCATCTCATATAACCATAGAAGTCATTTCCTCATTGTCAGAGATCCAATGGATCCATAGCAAACTCACATGTGGAAATAGATCCTTTTAATAACACTGGATCTGTGAAGATCCGTTTACTGTCAGTTTTGCAATCTGTAAAAACGGACAAAAAATGTGTGAACCAAGCCTTACTTTCCAGGCGACTCATACAGCAATTTCATTATAGTAAACTTTGATATTGTAAACCTCTCTGGCTATAGTAAACTTTGTCCCCAGGTCCCAATTATGCACCTGTATAAATGTACAATGTATGACCAATTATATTACAGTAAACGTATAATATAGTAAAGTACTTGACCAGGTATCTTGACGTGTACTATAAATAGATTCTTCTGTACTGTGGATATTTAAGATTGATTACTCAATGATATGTATTATTTGCATAAAGTTCTCCATTAAAGTGGACCGGAACTCTAGCACAGGACAGCAGGAAAACAGAGAAATGCACCCTGTATGTATGTAGAGAGTTTAGCCTGTCTAATTCCACTTCACCTGTGTCTAATCACCACTGTAATTTGGTCTCTCAGCTGTGCCACTTAGGAATCTCCTCAGCCATGGAAGAGCAACTAATTTGTAAACACAGGATGTTGACCCTATGTCCACTTGTATGAAAGCAGGAAGTAGACACAATACAGATGTATTGCAGGATTTCTATCAGCTGTAATAAAGAAATTCTGTTGCATATCTTTTAGAGAAGAGAGGAAGTTCTGAGTTCAGGTCCGCTTTAACGTGTTTATTGCTTGAACAATACTTTTTAAATTGCTATATTTTTCTTGCTTTGAATAAAGCTTTTTGTAGAAAAAAAAAAGAAGTAAATTTACACATGAATCTCTCCACATGATTGCCGCATGCTTTCAGATTACAGCCGTGTGCAGTGCTTTCTATGGTGGTGAGAGAGGCTGTGTTTTAAATAATAGAGACTAGCAGTGCAAGGTTCTTTAAACAGCCCAGGCTGTTTATGAAGAAATAAATGACAAGAAGTGTCATTGGCACTTAATAGAAGGAGTGTATTATACCACGATAATTGCTCAGCTACACAGGACATCAACAGTAAATTCTAGGAGCATTAGAGTCCATAATGCAGTCATCTATTCCTGTATAAACTGGAACGGGGATGGACAAAGTACACTGCTGCATAAAAGCTTTTTCATACAAGTCCATTCAGACAAGCAGCTGCTTCATTAAACAGACATTCTAGTTCCCCAGCAGTGAAGTACAGCAAATGAAACTGACAAGGATCGGATGTGGATGCTAAGTGTGAGGCAGCAAGATAGAGGTAATCTATAAGCACTTCAGAAATTCTGCCTGGAATTGTTTCTGACAAGAAAAAGTCAATTTAGGCCTTACTATGAGGATGGTAGCTGTACATGATGGGGTCACTGGAAGTACAGATATTACTAGCAGGGAATATACAGTGAGAGGTGACCAGTGTAAATTACAGTTTAAGCTCAGGATTAATGCCTGTTATATAATAATCTGATTTTTCAAGAGGTCACACAATCTGGCTGGCTGGGGATGTTGGAGATTCCTACGTAAAATGTGGGGCAAGGGAGTCAGAAGAGGGAGGTTGTTACACATGGATAGGGGTGAAATTGCTACAGGAAGACTGCATTTGGAAGATAGGATGACTGCTCATGTACAATGTAGAAAGTAGAAAAGAATGGGTCTCTACCTGGATTTATGCAATTTTAGCTTAATTTATTAGTAACATAGCCATGAAATAGCATAACGTTCCGCGGCACGCAGGCCTTTCTCAAATGTTATGCTGTTTTATGGCTGTGTTACTAATGCTGGGCATACACGGGTCGACTCCCGCCACATCCCCGCTCATCCGCACGGATCGACTCCCGCCACATCCCCGCTCGACCGCGCGGATCGATTCCCGCTCGTCCCCACCAGCGCTTCCTTATCAGCCTCTCGAGTCGCTGCCATTGTCCACCGGCGGGGATCGAGCGGGCGGGGATCGAGCGGGGTCATCGGACCAGCTGAATATTATCAGCTGCCGGCATCAGCTGCTCGATACACGGTACAGAAACGTACTGTGTATCACCAGCATAATAAATTAAGCTAAAGTTGCATAAATGCAGGTAGAGACCCAGTCTTTTCTACTTTCTGCATCGGATTTCACACCCCCTGCTGGGATTCTGAGTGTTAGCTGGTTGACTCCCTGGTGGCTGAAAAGTCTGTGGATTGAACGATTGGGCAAATTTTGGTGCTCATGTACAGTGACCATATGTCCCAGAGTTAGGGTCTCTCGTCCCAGGCACAAATATGTTCCAGGCAATGTCCGCCTGAAAACATTGGCCCACCAACAATTCAGAGACTTGCTTGGGGGGCAAGTGGCCACTCTGACTACCCACCTTTCTTCTTATGTGTCCCCCAATTAACCGTTTCTGGGCAGCGTACTTAAATTTGTGATGGTGGGCTCTCACTGCTTAATTACATGTGCAGAGGTTCTGCCTAATCATATTTTGGGTTGGGGGAGGCGGCGGTACAATGATTAAAGTAAACCTGTAAGGAGAAATAAGGTAAAAGTTACTTACCTCAGTAGAGGGAAGCCTATGGATAATCATGAGGCATCCAGAATCATCCTCAAACCCACTTTTCCTGCGCAAGGGCGCTCTAAACATATCTGACAACCCATTGTTCTTGTGCTTGCGATTCCTGTCCGTGTACAAGAGCTAATGTATAGCGCATAAGCAGGTACAGTCCACACCTATGCAGTAACATGAAGCCGCTCATGCTTGAGCAGCTGTGTTACCATGGAGGTGCAGCCAGCCCATACTCGCGCAGCAGATAATATCTCTCAAAGCCATTTGTCAATGTTTTCTTTGTTGAGTTGGGAAATTAGGATGGCTCTAATGCTGCTCTGTAAAAATGATATGTATCAGCAGCAGATCTCTCTTCCTGCCCTATAAGTATATATTTCAACGTTAATCTGTGTTGTTATGAAACATAACATCCCGTGGCCGCCTCTTCCTAATCCAGCCCTGTCCTAATCCCAAATTGGGCCCAGAAAAATCTGGTCACTGTAGCTCGAGAGGCAGTCCATAGAATAGAGGGGGCTCCTGAATATAGAATGAGTCTGCTGCAGATTTAGAAAGGGGTGCTGTACATGAGGAGCTGAACATGGATTGGGAAAGCCACTGTATATAGGGATGCTCCTGCACTCAGAAGGGGAAAATCACTCCTAGAATGGGATGACATAAGATGGTGTGCCTAGCAAGGATGCATTAAATTGCAGTCGAACGGTACTTGTGGCTGGGAGTGTTCAGCCGTCTGTGGAAAAGAGGCCTAAGGGCTCAGACACAACAGAAATGCTTTTCTGCGCGTTTAACCATCAGAGCTTTCTTAGAACTTTTTTTTAAAAAATGCTCCCTTTGACTTACATTAATATCGCTGTAAAATTGTGATCACAGTAAAATCGTGTGATTTTAACCCTCCTGGCGGTTTAATTATTTACGCCAGGAGGCAGCACAGCATTTTTTTTTTTTTTTTTTTAAATCATCCCTAGGCTCGCTACATGATAGCCGCTGCTCAGCGGCATCCCCCCGCCCCCTACGATCGCCTTCGGCGATTTCCGATCAGGAAATCCCGTTCAAAGAACGGGATTTCCTGGAGGGCTTCCCCCGTCGCCATAGCGACTGGGCGGGATGACGTCACCGACGTCGTGACGTCATTGGGAGTCCCGGGCTACCACTCAGCGCTGCCTGGCACTGATTGGCCAGGCAGCGCACGGAGTCTGGGGGGGCGCGCGGCGCGACGGTTAGCGACGATCGAGCGCGGGGCGGCGGCGATCGGTGTGCTGACGCAGCTAGCAAAGTGCTAGCTGCGTCCAGCAAAAAAAAATTTAAGTAAATCGGCCCAGTAGGGCCTGAGAAAACCTCCTGCGCGGCTTACCCCGAACTATGTTCGGGGTTACCCGCCAGGAAGGTTAATGTAAATCATTTTTTAAAAAGTTCTTAAAAATGTTGATGACTAAAAAGCACTCAGAAAAGCGTTTCTAGCGTGTCTGAGCCCTAAAACTGTACAGCACTGCCACCAAATCAGTCAAGTTTATCTTGGAAAGTCTATAGCACGATAAGTAAAATGAGTCAAATCTGAAGTATGGTTTTAGAGGGCTGCTGTAGGTCGTGCGTACTTGCCAGCAGAAAGATGGAACGGGGAACGCTCATCGTCAGGGGACGTCGCTGTGATCCATCTTCCTGTGTTAGGTGAGTTTTCAGCTTTAGAATCTCAGATCTGATAGAATGAGGGGTGTTTAGTAGCATAAAGCTGAGTACCCACGGACAGATAGATTTGGGATCTCCAGCAAAAAACAATTGTTCCCCCGATCCATCTAGTCCTATCGGCAAGTGCCGTAAATGAACAATCACATAACCGATCGTTTACACTATCGTGGCAGAATCCGTGCAAGTCAATGAGGACCATAACAATCCTAAGCAATGCAATCTAACATGGCTGTCCTTCAAAGATGAACGATCACCGGGGGTGGCGTGCATCGTGAAGCACTGTTTAACAATTTTTGTTAAGTGATCTTGTGCAGTATTAAAAAAAAATTGTTTGTCACGAAAAATTGTTTGCAAAAAAATTGCGTTGTGGGTATGGGCCTTAAGTGCACTACTAACCTGTATGTGACTGTATGTAGAAGAACAGCAGAGAACCTCAACCTAAGTACAAATACTAAACAAACGTTTTTGAGTAAGAAATATTTTTGACAGAACATCATCATAGGAAACAATATGGCACGCTGTATTTACTTGCAACTACACAGTCATACATTCAGGGTAAGTTCACAGTGGGACGTTAAAGTCGCACGTTAAAACAGCATTTAACGCAGAATAACTCACTGCAATGAAAAATCAATGCCCTGTTCACAGTGCACACGTTGCGTTGGTGTCTAACGCTGCACGTTAAGTAAAAGTACTGCATGCAGTGCGTTATACACGTTATTAGCTGCGTTGGACTGTTTGCACATGCTCAGTAATGACTTGGAAGCATACTTTTCATTGCCTGTATTTTTTACTGTATCTGCTGTATGCGACGGTAACGCTGCATTGCCACTTTTTGGGCGCGTTGCGTTGTAAGCTTGCGGTGCGACTTTAACGTGGCATGAAAACGCAACGTCCCACTGTGAATCTAGCCTCAAACTTCATGTGGAAAGCCCCTGCAGTAGTGTAACAGTAGCCCCCGAAACCTCCTCCATCGCTGGGGGGCGATACTTTGGCCCCTATCACACGGGCGGGTGAATTCACCGCCTGTCAGATGCTCTCTTGCATTGGCCAGCGCTCGGTACTGGCTCTGTACAGGCGGGGTGAGATCTAAACGCGGCTGCTTGACGTGTTCCACCGCCACTCAGTAACACCACTGCATGTCAATGACTGATAAATGTGGTGTTACAACGCAATTTGGCTGCCTTTATATTACACCTGAATTGCATTGGCGGGAGACTTAACTGCTCAGGAAGTGCGCAGTTCAGCCGTCCATCTGAATGAGGCCTTTACCTTGTCTCAGCAGTTGGACATTCCTCTGTGGAGCCTATTACCTTGTGGTTCCCACATGTCAGGAGCTGCAAGGTGATAGTCTACACGGCGTGGCTACACTGAAGAGGAGTGATGAGGTCCTGTCCTGCTGCTGAGATGAGCTGCTGCTCTGCAAGATCTGGAGGAAAGGGGAGTGAAAGGAAAGTTTGGGAGCTGCATACATGTGGGGGTTTGAAGGGCAGCACACTCAAGGCAACATTTTTTTTTTACTCTTTAGTTTCAGTTACCTGGGTCTTCTACCAGCCAGTCATATTACCTAGCAAGGTGGATGGTAATATATAGCCAATTCCACATATGATAGATCATCAGCGTGGAACTCTCAAAGATCCAACATATACCGTATATGCATGCAGAAACTATGCCGATCATCCTTGGTCAGGACAGATGCACCATTTAGGGGTCAAAATATACTGCTCACACTATATATCAAGGATGAGGACATAGGGCTGGTGCACACTACAAGAGCTTTTTAAACACTAGATTAAAAGCTCTTGCTGATGCAATGCTATGGGGGATTTTTACAAAATCATAGGACAACATTAGCAAGAGCTTTTAAATCCTAAAGTGCTTAGAAAAGCTCTTGTAGTGTGCACCAGCCCATAGAAAGAGATTCAACCCCCAACCCCCCTGGCAGGAACCCGAGTACATGCATAAACACAAAGGGTACATACACAGAGCAGGCACGCAGATCCATATATGTTGCCAAATATGTTGTCAACAAGGTGGATGGCAATATACTATATAGCCAATTCCACACAGCGTAAAAACCTCAAACTAACGACCATACATATGCATGCAAAAAATATGCAATATGCAATCCTCCTTGGTCCATTGCTCCATTGCAGAGTTGAGAAATAGCTAGGATCAGTACAGGCAGCGTTCAAGAGGAACAGGCCAGGATCAGAAGATAGCTTATGTCGATGGTTCCTGTGATTATAACAACCCCAGGTTCATCTAAATAACTAAAGGAGACCAGGAGACCAATGGTGCAGAATCGTGTAAGATGCAGGAAAGCAAATTGCTAAGGATGTTTATACTCACAAAGGTGGGTTGCAAACCACAGTCAGAGCAGGCAGGAAATTAACCGTCCCCGCTCGGTTTTCCAGGTCTGTGACAGGAACTGGGTGGTCGCACTCCGGAAGTTCTTTAGGACAACTAAAAAAAATTATCACCTCTAAAAGAGGTATAACAATACACTTAAAACAGGGGTGGAGGCACCCAATGCATAAAAGATAGGCTAATAAGCTGTTAATCTTATAAACAGAGAGGGAATCTTACCTCTCTTGAAGAATTTGGACCAGTTTATTAAAAAAGGTATTTTATTCAAGCACATAAATTTAACAACGCGTTTTGTGGGTACTAACCCGCTTCCTCAGGTCAATGAAAAAACCAGGTGCCTTAACTGCTATGGCTGTGTAGCAAGCATGAGTCCAGGGTCAGGGCAGGCAGGAGACGAGCACAACCTGATGCTGCGTGCATCTGCTCACGCCCCAACCACAAAGGATAAGTCACGGCCAGGAACGCATGCGAGACCTCAGACTGATACATCGCTGAGTGCGGAAGTGGTGCACAGTGGGACCGCGGCGTAACTGATGCCGGGCAGACCCAGTAATCCCTGTACAGGCAGACCTGATGCTGGCACTCGGGCTGGACCAGCCCTAAGGCCTTGTTCACATCACGTTCCGATCGTGTTAGCGTTCTGCGGTTTTGTTTTGTTTTTGTGATTCCCAGCGCTTGGGTGGGCGGTGTGTTTTTGTTAAAAGCGATTTTAGAAGCGCAAATCAGGAAGTGAACTCAGACTCGGAAAATAATAAATACAATGCGTTGATTCTTAAAACGCAAATGCAGTCGATGCACAAAGCGATTTTGTGAGCGTGTTGTGTTTTTCCTATAGCTTCCATTGGGGCGGAATCGCCTAAAAAAAAAAAGGCAGCGATTTGCTGAGCGGAAACGAACCGCTCAGATGTGAACTCTCTCGTAGGGAATCATTGCACAAGCGTTTTTAGGGCAATTTGAAAATCGATTTCACTTGAAAAAAAGGGCAAAACGCCCTTAGTGATAACAAGCCCTAAATGAGACCGATCCTTATAGTCTTTAATTATGCTGAAAAGGTCTGCAACAGTTGTCTGGGTCCTAGCAAACCCTAATGAGGATTGCTAAAAGAGTAGTGACAAATCAGTTGTGCAATTGCAGTCGTGTACATTCACGGGTAATACAAACTTTTTTTCTATACTTACCTAAGTAATAGGAATGGATGGTTCAGAAGCGCGTGCTTGTGTACGCGTCGCTGGTGAGTTGGGCTCCAGGAGAGACTAATGACGATTCTCCCTGCTGCCGCAAAACTCTCTGGCAGCATTAAATACTATTGTGCCTCCGAGTTGTCGCAACTCGGAGGGAGCTGTTATTTGGAGCCCCGAATTACCCTTACGCACCCCGCACAGCATTACATTGCTGCTATGGGTCGCCTGGTTTCGCCACCCAGCACTGAGCGGTGACACTACCTGCTTCGTCAGAAGATTCTCAGATATTCTTCGAGCCACTCAGGACACACTCATTCTGCCTGGCACCTATCCTGTTGTGCATCTGTGAGTACGGTCCGTGCAGGCACAATAGTACAAAGCCACTCGTGGACAGAGGAAAAAGCACCTTTTTAAACATGAGTTTGTCCCTAGAAATTCTTATGGTGTGACTCATCTACTGGAGCACAGGGAAAACTTTGACTATAGTTCTGCTTGAAGCTCCAAAGGTCTAGTATGGTGCCCTGGAAAATAATATACAGCCTGGGAGCCAGAGAATGGTTGAATCAGGGAACTGAAGATGGCATTCCGCACAGATTGGGTGTTATCAATACTTCTGCAGATACATCATTTAGAAGAAGCTTTCGGGGAATCCTTGGATATGTGGTTTGAGCACATGTTCAAGGAGACATAAACACAAGTCCAGTATATAACATCACAGTTATATAAATATCATGTTAATACATGTTGTTGATCATTCCAAATCTGCAGAGAAAACAGGAATGGGTGTAAAATAACAAGGATGGCTGATTCAACAGCTTTTAACACACCAGGGATATGAATCCCTTCAAGCAGGCTCCTGGGACGATTGGTGATAGCTATAATTTATATACTGCATTTACAGACAATGCCAGAGATAGGAACTGTTGAGCCAGTGTCATATCTATCTTCTCTAAGCCACATACAGCTGGAGGTTAGATAGGGTCAGATTTATCACTTGGCTGGCACACTAGGCACGTGCCTATAGGCACCGTTTATGTAGAGGCAGAGAGACAACACAGAACTAGTCATCCAGCTGCTTCTGGGCTTCTGCTTTCGTTCTGTTGCTGCACTAGTAGCGATGTAAAAGAGGAACTGTAGTGAAAATAACAAAATGAATCTGTGCGGAATGTTAGTTGAGAGTTCTATGCACAGAGGGGAGATACTGGTTGCTTGGCAGTTGGAAAATGCTGTTATTTCTCACAATGCAATGAGGTTCACAGACAGCAAACAGTCAGGACCATGGCTATGACATCACACTGTGGGAGGGGTGTCACCACAATATCAGCCACACAGACCCCCCTGTTTATTTGTTCAAGAAAAGGTAAAGATTTCTCAAGGCAAAAGGAATTAGAGATGGGAAGTTCGGATCTTTTCAATGATCCGGATGATTCGAATCGGATCATTGAAGAGATCCGGATCTTTGATCCGAATCTCGGATCATTTTACTACAGTAAGCATTCGGGGGTGAAATGAACAGCAGGACAGGTCTGTGGACAGGAGAAGAGGAGGGGGTGGACACACAGAGAAGGGGAGAAGATGGACAGAGGGCAGGGAGTGGACAGAGATGGGAGGAGGGACGAGCAGAGAGCAGAAACGTTTGCACGTAATACCCACATGCTGCAATCATTATGCTTTACATACATTTCACCTATATGTTCATCTGTACACTTTGAAAGAAAAGGTCGCACAGTGAAAGAAAGCATTCCCAGAAGATAAGTGCAGCTGTTTTGTGCCGAGTGCAGGAGGATTATATTGCGCTGCAATCACAGTGTCTGCAAAGTTACTGAGCTGTGCTGAGCCAAAAGCTTCCCATGTGATCACTGTGCAGCACTACGGAACAGCCAGCCTATAATGGGCAGCACATTATAGCCAGTATGTGTGCTCTACACATATCTGGCAGTGGCACCCATGTCCCCTCTCTCTCATCTACCTGTGGCTGTGCAAGGCTGCCTCCCTTCCTACAGAGCGATCCCTGCTTCCAGGACCCCCGCTGCCCGCTGGGAGGGGGCGTGTCGCTCCTGGCCCCGCCCCTTTTGCGATCCGAATCACTCATTTTGATGATTCGGATGATCGACTCATAAAATAGATTCGGATCAAAGATCCGAATCGTTCATGATCCGGACAACACTAAAAGGAATATCAGCTACTAATTGGGATGAAGTCAAATGCTGGGTTAAAGTTCCTCATTACATATAGGATCACTGCAGAATCAATTTGCAATCGCTGTACAAAAGCTAAATTAAATTGCAAATCGTAATCGCTTTTGTAATCGCTACCACTTAAATAAAAATCACCACAAAAAAAACACTGGGAATCACTGCTGAAATAGATTACAGAATGCTAGCAAAAATACTGAGTTATAGTGACTGCAATAAGTGATTTACAGAGTGTCCTAGGCCAAAGTAGTTTTTATAGTGATTACGATTTTGGGATACATTTTGGAGCAATTGCAATTTTTGGAGCGATTGAGATTTTTGGAGCAAATGTGATTTTTGGAGCAATTGTGATTTTTGGAGCGATTTTGGAATAATTATGTATTTCATGCAGAAGTGAGCTCAAGATGGATGCTCACCCAGGATGAATGAATGAAAGGAAAACAAAGCTGAAATTTGAAGTCTGTGGCTTCCTTTATTTTGTAATTATCAGCTTGCATTAATGAAACTACAGGACACACTATGACATGTGCACAACCCCTAGAAACATCAGCAAGAAGAAGCCCATAGATTCATGTGCAGTATTCAAGAAGACATTTCTGCATTTCAGGACAATGTAAAAAACCCACCTGGTGTAAACATTTCTGACCCTCCCTCCTGGGGCCCAGTACTGTTACCTGCACCCCAAACAGGCACCCAGGAACTCTGGGGAAGGAGGGGCTGGGGACTGACAAGGCAGATGGAAAGGTAAATGGCTGAAAGGGGTGTGAAGAATTGCACACACCTTTTTATTTACTGTACACAGCAGTCTGTTCTGGCAAGGAATCCATTTTCTCTACATGCAGGTAGGAGGAGCCTTCTGCAGGCAGGCTAGGATATCTCTCTTTGCCTGAGCACTTCCTGTTGGATTGCCCCTTCCCCCATCTCCATAGCAACCAGACTGTTGCAGGCTGCCTCTTCATGACATGCAGTAATGTAATGAGCTTCTGGTGTCAGAGAATACTGTGGGTTGCAGCTCCATGCCCCAGATAGTGCTGGGCCCAGTAAAGTATACCCTGATATATAAAGACCCTGAGGAAATATGCTAAGGCCACACACACAGTTTTATTTTTAAGATATCTATGTGATGATTCCTATGCTCTTATACAGCTCATCCACTGATCTAGTGTCATGTGATAATGTTGTCTGTTTGTTAACCAGGAAGTGTTAAATAAAGTTTACTCAGAGAGCACAGAAAAGAAAAAAGTGAGAAAACATAATTTGTGTTCTTGAAAAAAAACTAAAAGCATGTCGGTGTGCAGTTTATCCTCAGCTGCAACTCATAAGATTAGAATAGAAAGCAACATCAGGCCGGTTATCCCATTCTCATGTCTTAAATAATATGGAAACACACTTGCATGAATCGTATGCGTTCGCGCACAGCTGCACTGCCCATTGAAGTCAATGCCCCTGCTCTGGAAATGCACATCATTGGCGTCCATTTACATTTTAATTAGTTTTTTTCCCCACATTTGCCCCTGCAAGTGTGTTTCCTGGCTCTGCAAGAGATAGCATTTAAAGGGCAACTGAAGTGAGTGTTTAGGGAAATCGCTAGTGTTTTGAATCCCCCCCCCCCCCCAAAAAAAAATCGCTCTAGTGGGTTCCAGCGCTGAATTTGATCTAAATTTCAGGATATAATAAGACAAAATCTAATCTAATAATTTTGGATTTCAGCCTGGCCACATGGAAACCAATAGAGGTCTGGTTCCTTGGCTAAACATACACATTATTGGTTCTGTTGCAATGCCCATAACAATCTCAGTGTTAACCCTTGTAAAGTCTCTATAGGAAGGAATATTCAGGCATCACTCCACAAACTTCTGCTGGATGTCAATCTCACGTGGTGTCATCAGGACAGGAATAAAATAATAAAAATAATAAAATATACCTCAATTAGTGCACAGAGAGCACAAAAACAAAACAAAAAACTGACGCTTTATCTTTCCCTAAATTTATCCAGAATTGAAAAAAACAAAAGTTTGGTATTACATTTTATTAAAGTGTACCTAAGACTATAAGGATTTATATTTACATAAAACTTCATATACAGGGCACTCGGGCACGGACCAGATTGTGTATGTTGGGGAAACCACTGCTGCCAGATTACATGTATTCTGGGTGATCTGCTGCCAGATTACATATATTTTGGGGAATCGCTGCCAAATTATGTGTATGTTTCCAGATTACGTCTATTTTGGAGGAACGACTGGCATATTATCTGTATCTTGGAAGAACTTCTGCCAAATTGCATGGATTTTTGGTGAAATGCTGTCAGATTACATGTATTTTGGGGGGAAACACTATGGCAGAACTCAAACTTCCCCAGCAGACCTTTTACACCACTGCTAAGGTCATGTATATTTTGCCCCACCCATGACCACGCCCACATTCTGTTGTGTGACCACACCCATTTTTGGGCACAGAGCTACGCGCAGCGCAGGTTTTTTTTGTATCAGTATAAAATTTCTGTTGTCAGTAAATTATTATATCTAAGTCTGTAAAAAAATAACGTGAAAGGTGGTCAACACTGGTACGGGGCCCCATAATCTCCTATTGCACGGGGGCCCCATGAGTTGTCAGTCTGCCCCTGTTCGTATAGCCCCCTATAGTTCGTCTGCTCCCTTGCTGTTCTCTCAGTCCCCTCCGTTGCGCCACTGCCAGCTCTGGTAAAGTCCCCAACTGAGCCAGGTGGGGACTAATGTGCATACGCAGTCCCAGCCACAAGCACCCCCCAATTGTGTTCTCATATCCAAGAGCGTTCTGCACATGCACAATTTGCTGTGACTGTAACTGTGCTTGTGCAAAATGCTCCAAGCCACAGGAGGGTGATCAGGGAGTGTGCTTGGCCAGGACTGCGCATGCGCAGTGGCCCACAACCCAGCTGGATTAACGACTCCACAACGGAAGAACAGAGAGGACCGGACCGACACAGAGGAAGCTAAAGCAGAGCTCCCCAACCCTATCCTCAAGGCCCACCAACAGTACATTTTTGCAGAAAGCCACAAACATGCACAGGTGAGGTAAATAGTGTCTCAGCAGAGCTGATTAAGGCCTCTTTTCCACGAACTGTTAAGCTGTGTGCTCAGCAAGCAGTTACCAGGCAGCAGTAAGCAGTTGTGAGAGTTTGAGAGGCATTTCACTGCCTAACAACAGTTCGTGGAAAAGAGGCCTTAGGCCTCTTTTCCACGAACTGTTGATAGGCAGTGAAATGCCTCTCAAACTCTCACAACTGCTCGCTGCTGCCTGGTAACTGCTCGCTGCTGCCTGGTAACTGCTTGCTTAGCACACAGCTCAACAGTTCGTGGAAAACAGGCCTCACTTCCTCTGTGGATTTCCACAAAACATGAACTGTTGGTGGGCCCTAAGGACAGGGTTGGGGAATATTGAGCTAAGGCCTCTTTTCCACGGACTGCTGAGCTGTGTGCTCAGCAAGCAGTTACCAGGCAGCAATAAGCAGTTACCAGACAGTAGTGAGCAGTTACCAGGCAGCAACAAGCAGTTACCAGGCAGCAACAAGCAGTTACCAGGCAGCAGTGAGCTGCCGTGAGAGTCTGAGAGGCATTTCACTGTCTATCAACAGTCTGTGGAAAAGAGGCCTAACGGATTACAGGGGGCTGCAGGTAAGTATAAAACCTTGTGCTATCTTTGTCTCAGGTTTACTTTAACCACCCTGGCATTCTATTAAGATCGCCAGGGCGGCTGCGGGAGGGTTTTTTTTAAATAAAAAAAAAACTATTTCATGCAGCCAACTGAAAGTTGGCTGCATGAAAGCCCACTAGAGGGCGCTCCGGAGGCGTTCTTCCGATCGCCTCCGGCGCCCAGAATAAACAAGGAAGGCCGCAATGAGCGGCCTTCCTTGTTTTGCTTACATCGTCGCCATAGCGACGAGCAGAGTGACGTCATGGACGTCAGCCGACGTCCTGACGTCAGCCGCCTCTGATCCAGCCCTTAGCGCTGGCCGGAACTTTTTGTTCCGGCTACGCTGGGCTCAGGCGGCTGGGGGGACCCTCTTATCAGGCAGCACACGCGGCTGGCAAAGTGCCGGCTGCGTGTGCTGCTCTTTATTTGATGAAAATCGGCCCAGCAGGGCCTGAGCGGCAGCCTCCGGCGGTGATGGACGAGCTGAGCTCGTCCATACCGCCAGGCTGGTTAAAGAACAAGCGACACCCATGCTAACCTAGAAATAAAAAACACATATATAAGTAGATAAATACTACTTCTACTTACATAACAGATGTATTGCGCTATCCACGTAATGAATCCTGTGAATTTTACAAAGAAAAAACAGTAAATCCTATTCTAGGCAGTGGCCATTTTGCCAAGCTAATGCTGACATCATATCCTCCCTGACTCTTGTTTCCCCCCCCCCCTCCCTTCTCTTGCTCATTGTGTATTCATTAGCTGCCCTCCTCCCAGAGTCTTCAGACACTTCCACTGAGGTGTATACTAGCAACTTCACTGTCTTTTTTTTGTTTACACATCCAATCACTGAGTCACCTCAGCCTTGCTTGTAAACACAAGTAATCAGAGGGTGTTTCTGATAAGCAGCTAGGAAGGAAAAAAATAAAAGAGGAGGAATATATTATAGATAAAAAGAACTCCCAGCATTCAACTCTTTGGCACTGTTTGGCACTAGGGCCAGTGCTCCTAAAGTATGTCATAACTCCAAACCATAACAGCAGAAACAGTTTTGCAAGTTTTAAATGCAGGATTAGCATCTTTATCACTTAATACACTCAGACCAGTTGCTGTTGAAATTTGATTCTTATGGTGACAATACCGTTTTAAGGCCTCCTTTCCATGAACTGTTGAGCTGTGTGCTCAGTAAGAGGTTACCAGGCAGCTGCAAGCAGTTATCATGCAGCAACAAGCAGTTACCAGGCAGCAATGAGCAGTTGAAAGGGTTTGAGAGGCATTTCACTGCCTATCAGCGGTCCGTGGAAAGGAGGCCTAAGTATTGCAAAGTGAAATAATTATCCTTTCGGGACCAGCAGACTCTGACCCCTTAGGCTTCTTTCCCACTAAGACGTTGCGTTAGATGCTACGTTAAGGTCGCATAACGTGCACCTAACGCAACGCATAGTGGGCTAGAAGCTGGACGTCCGATCGAGCCGCGTTAAGCGGCACTTCATGCGTCCTGTGATGCCGTGATGCGTACACTTGGATGCATGAGGCATCACGTGGTCCCGCCGGCCAATCGCCGCACAGAGCGGCGCTCCAGGAAGTAAATACTGCACGTCACACCGTGCAGTGAATATTAATTAGCTATGTGCCTGGCCACGGAGGAGGAGGGGAGACCTCCTCCTCCAATATCACTGAGCATGTGCAAACAGTTTAACGCGGCTTAGCCGCGTAGAACGCACAGCATGCAGCACTTTGTTTTTAGCTGCTGCGTTACAACGTAATGCAACGTGGGCACTGTGAACAGCCCATTGATCTTTCATTGCTGTGCGGTGGGCTGCGTTACAGGCTGCACTAACGTGCGCCTGTAACGTCTCACTGTGAAAGCAGCCTTAAAGGACTAGTGAAGTGAGAGGGATTTGGAGACTGACATATTTATTTGCTTTTAGACAATGAAAATTGCCTGGTTGTCCTGCTTATCCTCTGCCTTTACTACTTTTAGCCACAGACCCTGAACTAGCATGCAAATCAGATGTTTGACTTAAAGGGAACCTGGAGTAAAGTTATTTAAAATAAACACATGATGTAGCTGCAAATGAATATTACATACTAACCTCACCGTCAGTTCCTCACAGAGGCTCACAATTTTCTTCCTATAGAGATCCCTTTCAGTTCTGACAATATTATTATTATTATTATTTATTGTATTTATAAAGCGCCAACATATTACGCAGCGCTGGACATTAATTTAGGTTACAGACAATATTTAGGGGTGACAATCAGCAATATGACAATACAGGAATACAAGAAAAACAAATCACACAGCACAGTATGAGTACAAGGTAATGCTTAGTCAGTCACTGGATGGGAGCATGGAGATTAGGCAAGTTAGGTTCACTCAAATGCATAGCATGGGTGCACAGTAATGGAGGTGCATGATCAGGAAGGACACAAAAGGAGGAGGATCCTGCCCAAAGGCTTACAATCTAGAGGGAGAGGTAGGGACACGAGAGGTTGGGGACCAAAGTTCAGCTGTGGGTTTAGAGCAATTGTGAGGGGTGGTAGGCCAGAGTGAAAAGGTGAGTATATTGTGTCAGAACTGAAATATACCAGTTGCTGTCAGTTATATATCAGCAGCTGTCAGTTACAACTGAATGTGCAAGGTAATGTCCATGTTTCCCTATTGCTCAAGTGGGTTATATTACAGTTTAACAGTCTGCTGACCAGGAAGCGGTTATGGGGTAATGGCCATTTTTTAAATGGAGAACGGAGAATTCCAGTGATCACAGTGGACAAATAGGGCGCAGGAGAGGAGAAAGAAATTGAGAAGTAGACTACACAGGAGGGAAGTATGACCTGTGTATGGTTATTTTGACTTTTTATTTTCAGTTCAGGTTCTCTTTAAAGTGGGATAAAAACATAACATTCAATAAAATGTTTTACTTCTTTTTATTACCCATACAGTTATCATATTTGCTTTTGTGCACAAGTAATAATGTCTGGTTACAAATCCCAAAGTACAGTTTATCTAATCTGAAAGTTGACATTGCATAGCTGCTGTATTTATGTATTCAAATCGATCTAGTGATCACTTCTCATCTCTTTCTGCTCCTCAGCTCAGTGCAGCTCAGTTCTGGCAGCTTGTTTATGTTTACTAAATGTATCTTACAATGGAATGTGAACAAAACATAATGTTATCACCTCTTCAGATGTAGCTAGAAGGTTTCCACTCAAGAACAAAGTGCTGTGTTTAACTGTTTGGATGCTATTCTGCTTCAATTTTTTGTGGTAGTAGATTTTATTCTGTAAATATTTTAGAACAAAGAGGAAATGCTGAGTTTTATACCACTTTAAGTTTGACTGAATTTGCTGCATGCTTGTTTCAGGTGTGTGATTCCGACACCACTGATGCAGGAACGATCAACAGGATGCCAGGCACCTGGTATTGTTTGAATGGAAATAAATATGAAAGCCCCCATGTCCCTCTCACTTTAGTTGTCCTTGAACACTGTCACAAAAATCTTAAAATTTAAAATATATTTAAACACATACAAATAAGAAGAACGTTTCTTCCAGAGTAAAATGAGCCATAAATTACTTTACTCCTATCTTGCTGTCACTTACAGTAAGTAATAGAAATCTGACATTACCGACAGGTTTTGGGCTAGTCCATCTCTCCATGGGGGATTCTCAGCATGGCCTTCATTCTTTATAAAGACACTCCCTGAAAAAGATTTATACAAAGATGCTGGCCAGTCAGCCTGCTCACCGTATACCTTTTTGGCAGTTGAACGCAGCAAGTGCCATTCACTAAGTGCTTTTGAAAATAAAGAAAACTCTGACAACCCCTCATGAAGAGATGGGCTAGTCCAAAACCTGTCAGTTCTGTAAGATTTCTACTACTTACTGTAAGTAACAGCAACATAGGAGAAGAGTAAGAAATGTACTTCTTACATGTATAAGTTTCATATAGTTTAAATTTTAAGATTTTCACGACAGAGGTCCTTTAAAGGGACTCCGAGCTGTAAATAAAATCAAAATCTGAACTTACCTAGGGCTTTCTCCAGCCCACCGTAGGTCAGGAGGTCTCTCGGCATCCCTCTGGCTCTTCTCCCAGGCCTTCGGTCAGAAATGGCTCCAGGCGACACTGGGCCCGAGTGTCGGGCTTCTTCTTCCTGAAAGGTGACGTCAGTCATCACCATGCCGGCCGCCTCGCGTCATCACGGCAGCCGGCGTGAAAGTACGACGCATCACGCGTCATCACGCCGGCCGACGTGATGACGCAGGGCTACCGGCGTGGTGACGACTGGCGTCACCTTTCAGGAAGAAGAAGCCCGACACTCGGGCCCAGTGACGCCTGGAGCCGCCGGGAGCCATTTCTGACCGAAGGCCTGGGAGAAGAGCCAGAGGGATGCCGAGGGACCTCCCGACCTACGGTGGGCTGGAGAAACCTCCAGGTAAGTTCAGATTTTGATTCTATTTACAGCTCGGAGTCCCTTTAAGGATCAGAGCCTTTTTTTAATCTACTTTATTTACTCACAGAGATCACAGGGTCAGGAGTCAATTAAATCATCTCTTGACCGCTGCACAGAGCTCTGCTGTCATTAGACAGCTGAGTGCAGTGGCGGCGATATAGCGATAGTGATGGAAGCATGCATCAAAGGCAGACTAAAATCTACGCCCTGGCAGGGATAAGAGGAATTTATGATCTTCCCACCCCGGCCATCCCTGAACCTCCCAGATGTGCATGTCACTGTTAATCACACTACCATTGGCCCTACCTCTTAAGCCCGCTGTCTGCGTGTCACCCTGGACTCCGCACTCTCTTTCACACCTCACATCCAAAACCTCAGAGTCCTACAACTTCCACCTCTGTAACAACATCTGCTCTTTCCTGACCTCTGTCATGTCCAAACTCCTCATCCATGCCCTCATAATTTCCCGCCTTGACTACTGCAATGCCCTTCTGTCTGGTCTCCCTATGACCCCAATTACCCCGCTGCAGTCCAACATGAATGCAGCAGCCAGAATTATCCACCCCTCCCATCGCTCCACCACCGCGGATCCCCTCTGTGAATCCCTCCACTGGCTTCCTATCCAGTCAAGATACTGTGTCTGACCTACAAATCTGTTCACAAAACCTGTCCAACCTACATTTCGGATCTTACTCAGAGGTATACACCTAGCCGCTCACTCCACTTCCCCAATGAACTTCGCCTGACCGCCTCCTGCATTACCCAGTCCCATTCACACCTCCAGAACTTCTCAGGAGCTGTCTAATCTCCATGCTCCTCTCCAGTGACTGACTAAGCATTACCTTGTACTCATACTGTGCTGCGTGATCTGGTTTTTCTTGTATTCCTGTAATGTCTCATTACTGTATGTCACCCCTAAATATTGTCTGTAACTTTAGCTAATGTCCAGCGCTGCGTAATATGTTGGTGCTTTATAAATACAATAAATAATAAATAAGAGGCAGTAAACGGCATAGATTTTCTTTCAGCAGGGTCCTCAAAAGGTTAAATGCAGAAGCCCAAACATCCAGTCACATTTTATATTTTTTTAAGCTTTTAAAGAGCAAGCAGCATTCTGATTGGTTGCTATGGATGTTCCCAGTACATTTATAAGCACATTGTCCTATCTTATTAAACAGCGGCGATGCTTACAGAAACGGCATAGACATAAAATGGCCACACCTGGGCAGGTTTTTCATCATTTCCAAAGAATATGTCAAAACAAGCCAACAACTACTGTAAGTTATACTTGAGGCTGTTGCATCACATGCAAAACACTTCTAGTCCTATTCCAGGCCTCACATATAAAAAAAAAACACATGAAAGAAAATGTGTCCTTATTAACTATGACTCAGATGCTTCCTTATACAGTATATGTACTACGTTTATGTGTAGCTGTGTATACCACACTGAAACTAGAAGCTGTTTCAAGCATGGAGTATGAACTAGGCCTAAAGTAGTCGTCATGGGGGTGGATATAGCACAATAACAAAAATCAACCAATCAGATTTAACTTTCAGGATGTCGAGTAACTCACAGATAAATTCTGCTGGTTGCTGTTGGTTAAGACTTTTTGCACAGAGCTCTCAGCTATATGAAATATGCCCAGCGCATACGCTTGGAGAAACACGCTGGCATTTTATAAGGTATAAAACAACATTTATTGCCTGAAACACAAGAAAAAATATATATATTTAGTGCGTGACAGTAAAAAAAATACTTAGCGTAACTAATGGATATATTTATATAGCACTGCCAAAATTATGCATTATACTGACAATAAAATCAAGGCTATATTACCCGTGCAAGTAAAACATATTTATATATGACTTTTACTTGACTAATCCTTTTCTTTTTACTTCTGGCGCATAAATCATTGCTTCCGTCAATCTACTTCGTTTTTTATGTGTGTCGAGGAAAAATGATGTCGACAGCTGAAGTGTCAGGGATTAGTTTTAAAAGACATGTTATAATGGGATGTATGAAATGGCTGAAGTGCACGCTGTGTTATAATAACAAAAGCAATCCTGACAAGGTGGAATAAATCCTTCACTCAGATGTGATGTCAGAACTTTCACTTTACAACCTCTGCAGACAAGTAAGCATGCAATGAATGAAGAAGGGGCTGTGTCTGCACACGGGACTCAGACAAGAGCACACATGCACACGCGCTGCTGACCATACAACCCCCCCAACATGTAAAGCTGTTACAGCAAAACACTGGGCAAATAAAGACGATGCCAGAACATTCGCTACATAAAGGAAGGCGGCATAACTGCTCCTAAAATGCACACGGCGTCTGCCTCTTTAAGAGGCCTAGTCACAAAACCACAGGAAGGAAAGCCTTCCAATCCGGATTATCCATGAAAATATTACAATAAATCCATATAATATGATACATCCTTCACAGATTTGGGAACATGAACTTGCAGTGTTTCGCTTTCATTCTTTTGCTAGGTTACAGCAGAGATCACCTCAGCAGAACAGAGTTATAGAAAAAATAATGCAAATAATACACAGTAAAAAAAAGACAAAATATATATTTAGCAGGAATACGGAGAAATGGGCTTAATAATAAAGGTGTGAGCAGCTATCTGAGAAGGGAGCAGAGTAGAATGAGGCCTCTGGGGGGGTATAGCATGAGGAAGAGATATATTGAATGAGAAAATAGACCGGCATCTATGAGAAAAATGACAGCTAGAAGAAAGAGAAAAAAAATGATGAAGATAAAAAGGTTTTTTTAAAGGTGCTTCCCTGCCATTCGTCACAGCCGGCAGCTCTGCTTATTTCTGCTGGAAGGAAAAAAAATTGGGAAAGCAGATATGTAAAAAGGAAAATAAAAACATAAATAAAGAAAGACCTTGAGAGAAAAAAGAAAACCAAATAATAGTAAAATGTAAAATGCAGATTATAAGTTAATTTTATAACTGCAGTATATGAACCCAAGGAAAGAAGAAACCATCCACTGAGTGATAAAGCGATCTACAGATAAAATTCATTTATAATGGGGCCTTGCTTTTAAAATCTCTGTTAAGGGGGGGAGAGAATTTGGCGCGGGATATTCAGAGTGCTTATGTGACGGATATATTTCATCCCCTTAGCAGGGGCACATGTAAACAAGAAAGAGTCGGAGCCTAATAAAGGGATATTAAAGTGGAATATCTTGCATTGCAAGAGGGGGGTGACGAATCTATATTCCTCTGTCTCCTCCCCTTCTGTGCTGAGTGCTCATTTTTTCCCCTGTGTTTAAATCATAATCCACACTAGGGTCAATTCTAATCACACTCATCTCACAGCCTGCACACAGAGCTGGTGCTTTCCCTTTAAATGTATTTTATTTTGCCGTTTGATCTATGCTGTTTGTGACTGTTCATTTGCAGAGCAGCAGAAGAAGCAGCAGCAGCAGCCATTCATTGAAAGAGATCTGCACACCAGGCTTACCTTTCTCTATAGACTACTCCTATCCCTCCTGTCTCTTCCTTCCAGGAAATGCCAGGATGCAAGTTGGCGAAGGCTGGGTCTTCTTTGTTTATTGTTCCTATTGTTATTGTTTTGTCTTTTGTATCCTTTTCTATTATTTTGTTTCTTTCCCTCCCCCCTCCAGTGTGTAAATGGAAGCTCTGAAAGCTGATAGTAAAACCAGGAGGTGGGACACAGGGCAACAAGAGAGAGAAGGGAAGGAGGGAGGGAGGCGGAGGGAGAGGGGCAGCCCTAGCTACAGATTCAAATCTCTGACCACCTCTAGGTGGAGTTTCGGAGCAGCAGTTTTGTTACATGCTAGCTGGAGATGAAAGCAGAAAGTTTGCTGTTAAAGTCATACAGAGATAGGAAACGTACCGTGATTTCTGTATCTTGGCTGCTGAAGATCTCGTCTTTTTTTTCTTCAAAGCTGCCTTTTATGAGGATAGCTTCTAGGTGTTATATCAATTGGACTCCATACTGTTTCACAACAGTTTTTCTGATCACCACCAGCACTTTCTAGTGTTTTGAAAAGCTCTTGGACAATGAAAACCTTTGGGATATTTTACACCAGACAGAATCATTTTTAGGTTTTTTTTACACGACATGCAATTCAAATTTCCGATTTTGATGCGATTCAGATTTTTGATGCGATTAAATACAAGTTCTGCATGCTGCGTTTTTTCCTGCGTTTTTCTTCTGTGTGAAAATTGCAAATCGGAACTGATTTACAGTGTAAAACAAGCCTTATTGAAATTGCAAAACTGCTGCATGTATTATTTTTGGCGCAATTGCGATTTTGTAGCAAGTATAGAAAAGCAAAAGGCACAGTGAAAAACGCTTGTGAAAAAAATCGCTCAAAAAATCGCTAGCACGTTATAGTGTGAAATAGCCTCTTCGGTGCTGAAGGCTGCTTTCGCTTTGTAGAAGGCGTTGCTGTGTCTTCATGCTGAGGGAGGCAGAGGACAGCCACACAAACTACAAGCTTCTGCAGCATCAGAAATGGAGCATGCAGCTCAGCTAAGGTCTGCAGACAGCAGGATACATGAACTGTGTGGCAGAAAACACGCAGCTTGCTTCTACCTCAGAGCACTGCAGACACAGACTGAGGGGAGACCAGACCACTGCTGTTTGTCAATGTAAATGTTCAATGTGGGGGGAAAAGCAATTCATAAGGGCAGATAATAAGGCTGTGGAACACATTATTTTTCACCACTTTTCATAATACTTATAGGTAGATGTAAAATGACTGAGAATATATTTTCCTATGCTATTGGAATCATTTGTTTTTCCTAATTCTACCATTTGTATAAGTGGCCATCAAAATACAGAGGGGTTTTTCAACCTGCCAAACACTAACCTCCCCTCTCCTATGCCTAACACTAACCTGCCCTATGCCTAACACTAACCTACCCTCTCCTATGCCTAACAATAACGCCCCCTCTCCTATGCCTAATGCTAGGAATAGACGGTGTGTTTCTGCGGCTGAATCGAGCCATTAGATGGCTCGATTGATAATTTGCGACGTGTCCAATCACCCGCCGGATTGATTCCGCACTCAATACCGCGGGCGGGACAATGGAAAAAACGAGCAGAAGATAAGAGAAGCGGGGACGGGCGGGAATCGATCCAGGCGCCCGCGGGGATGAGCGAGGATGTGCGGGAATCTATCCGGCGGCATAATCGAGCCGCAGAAACGCACCGTCTATTCCCAGCATAACACTTACCTGTCCTATACCTAACACTAACCTACCCTCTCCTATGCCTAACACTAACCCCCTTCTCCTATGCCTAACACTTACCTGTCCTACACCTAACGCTAACCTACCATCTCCTCTGCCTAACACTAACCTTCCCTCTTTCTAACACTAACCTATCCTACGCCCAATATTAACCTCACCTCTGCTCTGCTTAACACTTACCTGTCCTATGCCTAACACTGACCTCCCCCCTCTCCTCTGCCTAATACTAATACACCCTAGCAATTTTTTCTGAGTTTCCAATCATTTTTATCATAATTGAGGAAAAAATTGAACATAGGTGTGTGGTACACTGGTCATATTTTTGAAATGTTACAATCAGTCAGAAAAATTGATTGCAATTCTTAAATTTAACAGATATTTAAAAAATTATATGTATGGTGTGTGGCCACCTTTACACTAACCTCCCCTCTCCTCTGCCTAACACTAACCTGCCCTATGCCTAACACTAACCTACGCTCTCCTCTCCTCTGCCTAACACCAACCTCTCCTCTCCTCTGCCTAATAGTAATATGTCCTCTGCCTAACACTAACCTCCCTATCCATGCCTAACACTAATGTCCCCTCTTCACTGCCCAACACTAGCCTGTACATTTAACCTCTCTTCTACTTAACACTTACCTCCCCCTCCTCAACCTACCAATAACATTCTCTCTCCTCTGACTAACACTGACCTGTGCCCTCCTCCCCCCTCTGCCTACGACTAACCTCTTCTTTCCTCTGCCTAACACTAACCTCCGCTCTCCTCTGCCTAACGCTAACCTGCCCTCTGCCGAACACTAACCTTCCTCCTCTCCTCTAACACTAATATGTCCTCTGTCTAACACTAACATTCTCTGTCCTCTGCCTAACACTGTCCCCACTCCCTTCCTCTGCCTACCACTAACCTCTACTTTCCTCTGCCTAAAGGTGGCCACACACCACACAATTTTTTAAATATCTGTTCAATTTAAGAATTGCAATCAATTTTTCTGACTGATTGTAACATTTCAAAAATATGACCAATGTACCACACACGTATGTTAAATTTTTCCTCAATTATGATAACAATGATTGGGAACTCTGAGAAAATTGCTAGGTTGTGTATATTAATAAATTGACAATCTAACACACACCATACAATCTTTAGAAAGATTGAAGAAAAATATCTGGCATTCCGGATCGATAAAAATCGAAGAAAACGGGAAATCCGATCGGATTTTTCAGTCGAATTAAAAAAAAGCTTTCGATTTTTTCGGGAGATCCAATCGTTTTTATCGAATTGCCGTAAAATCGGATCATTTTATTATATCGTGTGTAGCCACCTTAACACTACCCTCCCCACTCCAATCCTCTGCCTAAAGGTGGCCACACACGATACAATAAAATGATCCGATTTTACAGTAATTCAATAAAAACGATCGTATCTCTCGAAAAAATCGAAAGCTTTTTATTCATTGGACTGAAAAATCGGATCGGATTTCCCGTTTTTTTTTTTAATTTAAATCGATCCTGCATGCCAGATATTTCTCTTCAATTTCTACTAAAGATTGTATGGTGTGTGTTTTATTGTTAATTTATTAATATACACACCCTAGCAATTTTTTCCAATCATTTTTATCATAATTGAGGAAAAAATTGAACATAGGTGTGTGGTACACTGGTCATATTTTTGAAATGTTACAATCAGTCAGAAACATTTATTGCAATTCTTAAATTTAACAGATATTTAAAAAATGATATGTATGGTGTGTGGCCACCTTTACACTAACCTCCCCTCTCCTCTACCTAACACTAACCTGCCCTATGCCTAACACTAACCTACGCTCTCCTCTGCCTAACACCAACCTCTCCTCTCCTCTGCCTAATACGGTGGCTGGATAGTGTACTGGTTAAGGGCTCTGCCTTTGACATGGGAGACCAGGGTTCGAATCCTGGCTAGGTCAAGTATCTATTCAGTAAGGAGTTCAAGGCAAGACTCCCTAACACTGCAGGGTGGCCTCCTGAGCGCGTCCCAGTGGCTGCAGCTCTTGAGCGCTTTGAGTCCGACAGGAGAAAAGCGCTATACAAATGTTCAGATTATTATTATTATTATAATACTAATATGTCCTCTGCCTAACACTAACCTCCCTATCCATGCTTAACACTAACCTTCCCTCTTCTCTGCGCTAACCAGTCCTCTGCCGAACACTGACCTCCCCCCTTCCCTCTGCCTAACACTAATTCCCCCCTTCTCCTCTGCCTAACACTAACATTCTCTCTCCTCTGCCTAACGCTGTCTCCACGCCCTTCCTCTGCCTACCATTAACCTCTACTTTCCTCTGCCTAACACTAACTTCCGCTCTCCTCTGCTTAATGCTAACTTGTCCTCTGCCGAACACTAACCTTCCCTCTCTTCTAACACTAACCTCCCCTCTCATCTAACACTAACATCCCACTCCTCTGCCTAACACTAACCTCCCCCTTTTCTCTTCCTAACACTAATCTGTCCTCTGTCCAACATTTAACTCCCCTCTCCTCTGCCTAACACTAACATCCTATTTTCTTTGCCTAACACTGATCTTCCCCTCTCCTCTGCTTAACTTTATCCTCCCCTCTCTTCTTCCTAACACTACCCTCTCATCTGCCTTACACTAACCTTTACTGTCCTCTGTCTAACACTAATCTCCACTCTTCTCTGCTTAACAGTAACATCCCCATTTCCTCTACCTAACATTAACTTGACCTCTGCCTAACACTAACCTCCCCTTTTCTCTGCCTAACACTAATACCCCTTTGACTAACACCAACCTCCCCTCTCCTCTGCCCAACACTAACCTCTCCTCTGCCTAACAACACCCCCCCCTCTCCTCTTCCTAACATTAACCTCCTCTCTCCACTACCAGACATTAACCTTCCCCCTCTAGTCTGCCCAACACTATCCCCCCTCTCCTCTGCCTTATGCTGCGTACACACTTGCGATAACTATCGTTTGCAAGGAACGATAGTTACCAGACGAACGATATTGGAAAGATTGGAATGCAACGATGGGATGCAGCAATCATCATACACATTTTAACGATCGTTCTCGCAGAAAAGAACGATCAGAAGGATATGTTGCGTACATATTTATACAAAATAAAAAAAAAACACTGACATGGAGTTACAATAGATACAAATATATGATTGTTAACTTGAGCACAAAGTTTAATTGAAATGAGCAATGTAACAATCTTTACGGCCGCACTGCAAAGGAAGTACTGAAGCTGGGCAGAATTCAACGCAGGCGCATTGGCCCTTGTAACGATCGTTCTCGACCGATGACTGTACACACTATAGTTTTGTAACGATTGTCGGTAGATACGATCCGTCAGGTTGGATATTTCCATCTTCCCGATGTCGTCCTTTTGTCGTTCGTGTTAATGATCGTTTGGTAAAGTTCTTTCCCCGATTGTCGGCGGAACGATCGTTAATTAGCTGTTTCAAACGACCAGTGTGTACGCAGCATAACACTAACCTCAGCTCTCCTATACCTAACACTAACCTCTTCTATGCCTTAACACTAACATCCCAGCTCTTCTGCCTAACACTAACCTTCCCCAGGGGCGTTGCTAGGATCCTAAGAGATCTGGGGCACTTTTAGGCACTCCAGCCAGAAAATGGGTGTGGCCACTCACCAGAATGTGGGTGTGGTTATGGGTGGAGCCAAATTTACATGAACTTAAAAGCGGTCTAAGTAGGTCTGCTCAGCAAATTATTGGATGAAGCCCCATCTCCATGAATACAAAAAGAAAAAAAAAAATGCAGCATATAACATATGTAGCTAGTTTCATTTAAACATAAATAGGCAGAGCGGAGCAGTGCTTCTCAGCGCAAGAAGATTTTGGCGCAGCCGGCGCCACCATAGACTGTAATAGGAATTACATTTATAGCGGCGCTCAGTGAGTAACGTCGGCACCGTCAGAAGACGGAGCTGAAGTTGCTCTTAATGGCCCATACTCACGGGCTACAATTGTCGCCGCAACACGTCGCCCATTAGTATGCGGCGTTGCACGGGTGCGCACCCCGAACTGTCGCTCGTCGCTGATGTCGCCAGGCGATTGAACCGCTCAATCGCCTGGCCGCCGCAACTCCGCCGCAACTGTCACTAGTCCGCGTGAGTACGCGGACTAGCGACAGCAACAAGAAAGGAATACATTGGGCTTGCGGCGGGGGGAGGAGCAACAGCGACAGCTTCCGCCGCATCAGTTGCCAGGTCCCTCCGCCGTGTGTATGCGGAGGGACCTGGCGACGAGCTGTCGCCGGCCTGTCGCGCACTTGCTCACGTGTGCTGGCGACAGGCCAAAAAAGTTGCCCGTGAGTATAGGCCATAAAACACAACAATTCGGCCTCCAGCAATAGCTGGAAGCCGAATTATATCATTCCCCACCATCCATGGCGGCCTGGAGGGGGAATAGTAATTAACACGGCCGGGACTTGTGCAGCAGCAGGATCAGCCATATATTGGCTGTATCCTGCGCCCAAGTCTTCCTGCGCCGATTTCAAATGTATGCAGGCAGAGTTACCTGGCCTCTGTGCTGTCTGGTCTGGCTTTCTGCTGGGCAGGCTGGACTGCTGCCAGGTTATCTGGCAGTTCCCCCGTAGCATTCCCTGACCTTCTAGTGGACCCCCTCTCCTATGTTCCCATGCTTGAGGCACCACAACTCCCAGCATGCCCCCATAGAAGAACCACAGCTCCTTGCATGCCCCATAAGGGCATCACCACAGCACCCAATATGCCCACAAAGAGGCACCACAGAACCCAGCATACCCCTGATTGATGCACCACTGCTCTCAACATGTCCGCCATTGAGGCACCACAGCTGACTCTGCCAGGGCACCTCAGAATAGATCCGGGGCACGTGCCACTGATCTTTGGGGCTAGCAACACCCCTGACCTTCCCTCTCCACTGCCTAAGACCTCCTTTCCACGGACTGCTGATAGGCAGTGAAATGCCTCTCAGACTCTCACAACTGCTAACTGCTGTCTGGTAAATGGTTGTTGCTGCCTGGTAACTGCCCCCTGCTGCCTGGTAACTGTTTGCTGAGCACAAAGCTCAACAGTCTGTGGAAAGTAGGCCTAACACTAACCTCCCTCTCCTCTGCTTACACTAACCTTCCCTCTCCTTTGCCTAACACTAACCTCCCTTTTTCTCTGCCTAACACTAACCTCCACTCTCCTCTGCCTAATGCTAATTAACACTAACCTCCACTCTCCTCTGCCTAATACTAATTAACACTAACCTCCTCTCTCCGCTGCCTATACTAATCTCTCTCTCTCCTGTGTCTGACACTAACCTCCCCATTTCTTTGCCTAATACTAACCTCCCGCTGCTTTGCCTGACATTAACCTCTCCTCTGCCTAACACTTACCTCTCCTCTGCCTAAAACTAACCTCAGTCAACCCATGCTCTTTCAGCACCGACCCTCAAGCTGTCCTCACGCTCTCAACACCCTACATCAGTATGCTCTTCCAGACTCTCCATCATCCTGACAAGACAAAGGCTTTACCTACCTTGCCATGGAAGCAATCTCTAATAGCCCTCACTTTTCCCCCACCTTTTCCAGCACCCTCAATCATCGCTCCTTAACTCCTCAAGATCCGCAATCAGTACCACCTCAGTACCACTCTCAAGCAGCCCTCTTTCTCTCCTGCAGAACTCTCAATCAACCCTCACGCTCCCTTCTCTCTCTCTTCACTCATCCCTCAAAAATGATGCTGTTTATTTTCAGTTTGGGATATTGTCCTGGAAATCCTGGAAAGTTGCAACAATCAGTACAGGACAAATCTAATAATGTTACAGCTAAGTAAATCTGAAGTGAGTTACAAAAAAGGTCAGATATTTAGGGACAGGGAAGGCTCTGGATCAAAAGTGCCTTCCGTGTCCTCTCTTGCTCCCCGCGTTCAAGCATTGTCACCTCTGTCGTGTGTATTTGACCAAGTGGTAAGCACTTGGGAGACTTGGTAAGCACTCGTGTCCCAGAGTGCTTCTAAAGATGGGCAGCTCAGTACTGCGCATGCGTAAGTTTGTGCACACTCACGCATGTGCAGTACAGAGTCGCCCGTCTTTGGAAGCACTCGGGGACACGAGTGCTTCTGAAGCCTACCAAGGTGGCACATTTAAATGTGGGTGACAGCACTGGAACGAGGTGAACAAGAGGGGACAGGGAAGGCTCTAGAGGATCCAGAGCCTTCCCTGTCCATTGGTAAGTATTTCAGGTGTCACTCCGCCTTTTCAAGACTGGCATTGCATGTTTCAACAGAGATGGTCAACAAGGTGCATGTAAATCTGTTTTTTTGTTTGTTGTTTTAATTCAAACATGCAGCTTAGAATTGGGCCAATCAAAATCATCAGGAAGTGCACATTAATTGCCTATTTCCAAGCTGCATACAATTTGAATTAAATTTGCATCTCATTGACCATTTCTGGTTTACATTGGAGCACTCTTGTCCTGTGAGGTCAAATCATTTGTTGGATTTGCCTGACACACACTGCTTCTTATCACGTGGGGCCACTACACCGCCGCTGCCTGGAGATGCCAGATGCCATCAGAGGAACAAGTGAGCCACTCCACCGCCGCGTCCCAGAGGGGTATGTCCGTTCACCCTGATCCCTCTCCTGCTCCATCCAGGCCACTGTTACAAGCCAGGCATTGCCTCTGGGAGGCCCTGATTCCCTCCACTGAGTCTTTGCAGTTACCAGCAGCACAGTGCAGCCCTGGAATTCCCTCTGCTCTCCTCCACCAGGCCGCTCAGACTAGCCCACACAGCAGCCCTGGATTCCCGTAGGCTCTGGAAGGCCTAGTTAACCTCAACCAGACCTGGGCTTTGTGTACTTCGGCACCCAGGAGCACCTGGTCCCCTTTACCTGCAACCACCATCTAATGGATTGTGAGCCTCCTGACCAAATCAAACTGGGCAGCAAGCCAGGGCTATGCTTAAGCATGGCCCCCTCAGTGATCCCCACATGTTGGCTGGGAGGGCCGCTGTAGCAAATGGACTATCGGACTGTATGCAGGGGTGCTTCAACCTACAGCCCTGGGGGGACTCTGCCTCTCTCCTCTTGCTTCGTTTCTCTCTTTGTGTAATTCTTCGCTCTTATTTGTATCCTCTCTCTACTTCACTTTCCACTCTTTTCCAGGACACACTGCGGGGCATCTGAAACTGCTGCAGGGCAGTTGAGCCCCGCAGGTAGATGTGTCTCCTCCGCTCACATAGAACTCCAGTCTTCTTCACGCATCCTTTACTATAGTCATGTGTTGCTTATATAAACTGTATGCATACTTATGTATTATACTGTACCTGACTGTATGTGCTTGTACCATCACAGACCCTGTATGAGCCAAAAACAACTCCCATTGTACTTGGCGAAATAAATACATGATTCTGATGATATTTTCATCTTCTGGTGGAGGTCTTCCTTCCAGACTTGAATTTGTCTCTGCATTGAATTTATAGCATTGTTTAGATTCTATAAAAAGTAGTTATTTGGATACACTTTCCTCACAGGCAACATTTTAGCATAATTCTATAGTTTTCCTACCATACAGTTGTGATGTCACTGTTTCTCAGGCATCCATGTTTCACTCTGCAGCCCTTGTAAGTGTCCTGGGTAACTACTGTGTAGGAGCAAAAGCAATTTGGTGGACGTCTTCATTTGCTGAAGTGCATGTTGCTGCTGCTCTTGTACCATTACATCAGCAGGAGGAGACATTCCATAACAGGACACTCCTCTACTACTCTCTGAAATATACAAGCAGTGTGTAGTTCTCACCAACACATCATAACTGACAACCCTGCATTTCCTAGTAGATGCCAGAACCTCTTTAGCCACAGGAGTCTGCTTTAAAATTTTGTATACTATTATTTGTCTATAAAGTTGGGACCAATTAGTCAATACAAGGTGTACAAGAGGTTTAAGCCAGAGAACATTATCTATTTTTATCTCTTCTAGTCAGACATTTGTTTCTTTAGGTGAATTTTTGTTGCTGTTTTTTTCTTACAATCCAACTCGGTCCTGCTGACTGCCCATTTCATTTTTATAATCTTCCCACCCCATCCTAGCCCTTCTCTTGACTAATGTGCCATTGCTCAACATTCCAGATAATGGCCACCTGGAACACCTACTAAAGGCTGGGTGCAAACATAACAGAGCGTGAAAGGTCGCAATTTCTTTCATGTGCGTTTCTTTGTGTCCATTTTTCATGCGTTTGCAGGTTTTTTTCTGCATATGTGGCTTTCTAGCATTATGCGCACGGTTTTACGCATTTGCGGTTCGCATATACAAAACGCCTATGCATTTTGTATGCGTTTTCATTGCATGTTTACATTGCGTTTAAAACCGCATACAAAACGCAATACATTGCGTTCCCATTATGTGCGTTATTTTTGATGGGTTCTTGAATATTATGCAACAAAACTAGCATTTTTAAAAACGCATATGCTTTTTTTATATGTGTTTTTTCATGCGGCCCATAGACTTCCATTAGCGGCAGAAATGCAGCATTTTCCACAATGCTTGCGTTTCTGCTACGTGTGCACCTAGCCTCAAAGACTTACTAACCAAAGCACTTCAAACTAACCTCGCCCTCATATTTCCAAAAACAGACTGTCCTAAAGTGTTGGCTAATAAGATATGTGTAAAAAAAGAGATTTACTTACCTGGGGCTTCTCTCAGCCCCCTGCAGCCATCCTGTCCCGCGCCAGTACTCAAAGATCCCTCCACACCGCGGTTCCATTTCTCTACCGCCAGCTTACAAGTCGGCGGCAACTGCGCCTGCACGCCTGTGCGTATCCTCGTTCACGAGTACTAGAAAATCTCTACTGCGCCTGCGCAGGACGCTCTCGGAGTGAGAAGGAGTGAGAACGAGAAGAGAAAGTGAGCCGTGCCGGGGGGACCGGAGGATCGTTCCAGTACAGCGCGGGCACAGGACGTCTGCAGGGGGCTGGGAGAAGCCCCAGGTAGTTGAATCTTTTTTTTTTTCCCGTATATCCTTCAGATCCGCTTTAAACCACAACTCTGAATAACACCAAAGCCTGATGATGAAGTGCTGGCTATGCACTTTATTATTTGGGTGCCAGCACCCTGTTATTATATAGCTGAGTGCTGACCCCTCAAATTATACGTTATCTGGTGCTTGGATATTATGTAATAGCTGAAAAACCAATAATGTTTGAATTCGCAATGCAAGCCAATGATCTCTGTTGACTCTGTTGGCTGTACTGGGTTATTGTGCACCCATAATAACAGCTTTACTTTGGGAGACACTGAAAAGCATCTTGACAGCGCCTGGCATTTTAGAAAACTGTGTCACTTACCAAATGTAATAGTGGTTCAGATGGTAACTCTGGTGTCTCTGGTGTAACTTCATAACAAGCAGCACAGTGTATTTTTTAATTAAAAGCAGCAAACGCACCCCTTGATGTGAAACGTCACACAGTTTATGCTACATTCATTAAACTCTTATGGCCCTTTTTCACTAGAGTGAAGGAATCTGCATGCGTTTTCTGCACGCAGATTCGCATAGCCAATAATAGTCAATGGGCCTGTTTCCATGTGTCAGAAAATCTGTGCGGTGGACTGTGCAGAAAAAATCTGCACAGCAAAGCCATCAGAATTTGCACACCGCAAGACTAGTGTCCGATTCGCCTGTAATGTAATTAATAGGAAAATCGCATGCATTTTCGCTATGCGAATTTTCCATGCAAATTCGTGTACGTTTTTGCGTTAAGTTAACCACTTGCCGACCGCGCACTCATACCGCGCGTCGGCAAAGTGGCAGCTGCAGGACCAGCGACGCAGTACTGCGTCGCCAGCTGCAGGCTGATTAATTAGGAAGCAGCCGCTCGCGCGAGCGGCTGCTTCCTGTCAAATCACGGCGGGGGGCTCCGTGAATAGCCTGCGGGCCGCCGATGGCGGCTCGCAGGCTAAATGTAAACACAAGCGGAAATAATCCACTTTGTTTACATTGTACGGCGCTGCTGCGCAGCAGCGCCGTAAGGCAGATCGGCGATCCCCGGCCAATCAGCGGCCGGGGATCGCCTTCATGTGACAGGGGACGTCCTGTCACGGGCTGCACAGGACGGATAGCGTCCTGTGCAGCCCGGATCACCGGGAGGGAGAGGTAGGAGAGGGAGGGGGAGAATGTCGCCGCGGAGGGGGGCTTTGAGGTGCCCCCCCCGCAACTAGCCTGCACGCAGGAGCGATCAGACCCCCCCTGCACATCATCCCCATAGGGGGGAAAAAAGGGGGGCGATCTGATCGCTCTGCGTGCCCTCTGATCTGTGCTGGGGGCTGCAGAGCCCACCCAGCACAGATCCCTTCAAACAGCGCTGGTCCTTAAGGGGGGGTAAAGGGTGGGTCCTCAAGTGGTTAATGTAAAAGCACACAGGCACTGACATGGTTACATTCGCATACTTACAAAATGCATGCATTTTTCACGTTAAAATTCGCATAGAAATGCGAACGAATTTGCATCAGTATGCGAATTCGTTTACGCGTTTACCGCAACAGAATTGCACCGCACTAGTGGAAATGTAGCCTTAGGCTGGACGCCCACTTGCAATTACAAAATCACTCTTAAAACGCTGAAAGTAAATTTGCTACTTAAAAAGGGTTATTCCGTGATACAGAGGAAAGCGATTTTGGACCATCATTTTCCTCTACTAAATAGCTCCAAAAATGCTGCAGGTTCCGTGTTTGCGATTTCGGCAAATCAGAATCACTCTGTGGGCTCTGCTCCATTGACTTTAATTAGCTTAGCACTTTTGGAAAAGTGCAGCTAAAAGTGTTTACATGAACCTAAGTTGAGCCTTAACTTGGTTTACAGATTTAAAACTTTTTCCTTTTCAAGTGATTTTCTTAGATATCAAAGTGAAAAGCTCTTTTTTCGTGTCACTGTGATTAAAATCTAATGTTTGTTTTTCTCGATCTAATTTTCAAATTGTCAACACATGTTTTTCTTTCTTCACAGCAGTGTTAAAATAAGAGAAGAGACAATTGTATGAGAGTGACGCAATTACTAAAACTGTGGAGCAATGGGCATGTCGGCCCCTTAGTTTATTAAGCTGCAGCTGGGCTTTCTGCTGTCTCTCCTATTTAATTTATTGCAGGTGTGGTGTAGCTGAGGGGGTCTGCTGATTTTCCCCTTTGGTAGCCTGGAGGCTGCCCCGGATTGGCTCAGCGGGATTCGCGGGCTTATTAGCCGCCTATCAGGTGGAGGCAAGCGCTGCGCAACTTCTCACCTGCTCACCTTCTATCACCCTGAGAAGCAGCTTGCATGCCCCGCTCTCCTTCCCTCCCTGGAACTGTCGAGGCTAACTAAGACTTGGATTGGGGCATGTCACCTTTAACCACTTGCCGACCGCGCACTCATAACGCGCGTCGGCAAAGTGGCAGCTGCAGGCTAATTAATCAGGAAGCAGCCGCTCGCGCGAGCGGCTGCTTCCTGTCAATTCACGGCGGGGGGCTCCGTGAATAGCCTGCGGGCCGCCGATCGCTGCTCGCAGGCTAAATGTAAACACAAGCGGAAATAATCCGCTTTGTTTACATTTTTACAACGCTGCTACAGTAGCAGCGTTGTAGTAGATCAGCGATCCCCGGCCAATCAGCGGCCGGGGATCGCTGTCACATAACAGCGGGGAGCCTATTAGAGGCTGCACAGGACAGATCCGTTCCTGTGCAGCCTCCGATCTCTCGGGCAGGGAGGGAGAAGAGGGAGGGGGAGAATGTCGCCGCGGAGGGGGGCTTTGAGGTGCCCCCCCCCTGCCACCCACAGCATGCAGAAGCGATCAGACCCCCCCAGCACATCATCCCCCTAGGGGGGAAAAAAGGGGGGCGATCTGATCGCTCTGCATGCCAGCTGATCTGTGCTGGGGGCTGTAGAGCCCACCCAGCACAGATCTGAAAATACAGCGCTGGTCCTTAAGGGGGGGTAAAGGCTAGGTCCTCAAGTGGTTAAAGTGGATCCGAGATGAACTTTTACTCATTGCATAATTGTGTTCCTTTCCTATTGTTTATAGGGCATTCCTCAAGCCAAATACTTTTTTGTTTTTGTTTGAATACTCTAATTCCCTATAAACTAAACAAGCCTCGCCCACAGCTTTTCAGAGAGCCTTGGCATTTTCAGACAATAGCAAGGTCTCATGGGAGCTCAGTCTGGGCAGGAGAAGGGGGAGGTATTACTAGCCAGAGATTTAAGAGGCAGAGGGAAGGAGGGGGGAGGAGGAGGAATTATGTTTTTTTCACAGGCTGAGTGCTGAAGATGCAGATAAGCCTGCCTCTGTGTAGTGTTTACAAACAACATGGCTGCTGTCATTGTATCACAGGAAGAAATAATCATATTCTATTGAAGCTGTTTGCAGCTAGATTTGCTGTGTAAACTATCTAAACTTTAGATAAGATATATAGATAAGTTACTTGATATAGTTAGTTTTTCTTCTCGGATCCGCTTTAAGAAGGCGGATGGTATGGTGTAATGTCGTCCAGTAGCGGACAGGATCTTTTCATTTTTCATTTAATGAACAAATAAAAAAATATTTACCAAGCCCCAATAAAGCTGGCCCCGGCCTATTTGATGCATTACAATGGTGTAGTTTATTGTGTGTGTATTATTGGTAAGTTTCCTTCAACCTTCCTGGCGGTAACCCCGAACGCGGTAAGCCGCGCAGCAGGATTTCTCAGGCCCTGCAGGGCCGATTTTCATAATTTTTTTGTGCTACATGCAGCTGGGACTTTGCTAGCTGCGTGTGCACACCGATTGCCACCGCTCCGCGCCGATTCGCTGCTACCCACCGCGCCGCCGCCCCCCCCCCCCCTCCAGACCCCTTGCGCAGCCTGACCTATCAGTGCCAGGCAGCGCTGAGGGGTGGATTGGGACTCCCGATGACATCACGACATCCCGCCCGTCGCCATGGCAACGGGGGAAGCCCTCCAGGAAATCCCGTTCTTTGAACGGGATTTCCTGATCACAGATTGCTGGAGGCGATTGGAGCGGGTGGGGGGATGCCGCTGCTCAGCGGCTGTCATGTAGCGAGCCCTGGGCTCGCTACATGATTTAAATTTTTTTTTTAAACTGCTGCGCTGCCCCCTGGCGGTTTTTAATAGACCCCCAGGAGGGTTAAGTATGGGCGTACATTCCCATGAAAGATTCTGTTGTGCTTCATTGTATTTAATAGTAATGCTGTATTACATTACAATACCCTTATAGATATGGTAAAGGCCTGGGTCACACTACAGGTGTTATGTGGGAAATTGCAAAGTGCCTACAAATTGTCAAATCGTGGAAGTGCCACAATTTCACCATGATTCCCAGAGCTATTGCCATTTGGCTACTGCAGGCACATTCTGCAAGCAGCGAATTGTGATTTTGTAATCACAAGGCTACAAGTGGAACCACCCCCATTGGGTTCTACTGTTACAGGGCTTTGCTGATCGTCGGCAATTATCAAACACTGCGGAATCGCTGAGTGGGTCCCAGGCTTTAGTATGATTAAGTGGCACATATATGCACAACTGTAAAACTGCATTGCGGTGCAGTGAAGAGGTGTCCATTTCTGTGAAAGGAGAAGATCCGCTCACTGATGTTCCATATAAGGTCCAATTCTCTTTGTATGCTTATTTTAGAACAAGTGCTCCTGCACAAGTATTTGCTATCTTTGGGCATGTGCGGTAGAGAGCTCACACATGCCCAGTTCACGGGAGCCTGGGAATTGACCTGGGTGCCTGGGTTCCAGTCAGAGGATCAACTGGTGGTGGGGGAACCGTGTGCAATGGGGGAGGGGGGGGCAGGTGGAGACAGACACCCCTCCAAAGGTATCCATAAGGAAGAAAGTAAAGTACTATATGTGATTTGCAACTTTGTAGATAAATACAGGTGTGCTTTAAATCAATTAAAATGAATTTATTAAAGTCGAATTGAATTGAGAGTTGAATTCACTAAAGAACACACATGAGCTTATAATTGGGTATGTGTGATTTATGCTGTCATTTCTATATGATACCTATGCTGACTGTTTCCATGCCGTGTTATACTCCTGGCAAGGGGATCATTTCTGACTGCAACAAAGGGTTGAATAGTCATCAAAATAAAAAAAACATGGAAAATTTTATTTCTTGCAATAAAATACTTGCTTTAAAATATGTTATTATATTCCAGCATTCCCATCTACTTTCATTTTATTTTTTTCCTGTTTTCTTCCTGGATTGCAGAACACCACCCTGCTGTTTGTGTTTATCACTTCCCCTGCGCACACTGCCCCAACATAGGCATATTTGAATTTCCAACCAAGGCTTCCAAATGGTCTATCCAAACAGGCCTTCGATGTCCAACTCCAGTTCTCGAGGGCCATATCCATGCCAGTGTTTAGGATGGACAGAGAAATGTGTTCTACTTGATGAACCACATTTTTCCTGATTTAGTCCCATCAATTAATTTGAGCCATGCCAAGAATGTGTGAGGACCTCGGCCCTTGAGGACTGGAGTAGGACATCCATAATCCAAATTCAGATAAACCCTAGTGGGATATTAGAATTCAGACTTTTTGGCAGGGCTTATTTGCCAGTTCTGTAATGATGATAATAATAATTTGATAATAATGAATAATGAGTCCACAAAATGGTGGTCATACGCTAAAGAGAAATGTACACTATAGTTTATTTCTATAAATGGGGGCAGATTTATGAAAACCAGTGCAAGTAAAACTGGAAAAACACCAATGTAAACATGGAGCAGATGCCCTGATGAAGAATTCTAATTGGTCACTTTGAAACACTTTTGGACCTGTTTTGCTCCAATTCCTCTTGCACTGCTTTTGATAAATCTGCCCTAGTTCAGAGTACTGTTCACCAGCATTATACATTATAGATATAGGTTCCAACATTTTGGCTTCAATTCACTAAGTATTACTGCATTTGGTAAAGCAGTGAACAACTGATTTTACCAAAAATCTTGTCAAATGTCAATTCACTAAGGCTGGTACTGTGTGGAATAGTAAAATTACAGAGTAGTGAGGTAAATTACAGACTTGTACAGTAAATACCTCAATAAATGTCAATACAGAAAGATTAGAGCAATTGGACAACAAGAGAGATGTTAGATATTTTACCTCCAGCCTGGAGCTGCCAGTAACGGTAAAATGGAAAGGCAAAGGAGCCAGCCAATCGGAGGAGTCACCCTGTCTAACTACTCAACCCATTGGTACCAATGTACTTCTGCGTGGGACAGCAGAAAATAAAACATGAGATGAGGGGAACATTCATAGAGGTTTCCACTGTAGCCATTTAGACACAAACAGGGAAAGACTAATACAGAGAATCAAAAGGGCTAGATGTGGCAAGTAGATCTAAAGGGAAGCCAGAGATGCCTTTTACTCGTGTATGCTGTCACAAGCAAAAGCAGCAACTTGCAAAGGAATGGCTCATGTTTTAGGCAAGACCACTTGTACCAGAAGAATCATCACAACTCTGGCCAGAAACTAGAGAACATCATCGTATTAGAACATAGCTTGCTGAGGACGGAGACCTACTCCACAGCTGGTTAGACATCTACTTTTTATCCGATCAGGTCTTAGTGAATTGAAGCCATATTTTGGAGTAAATTGCTAAACTATTACCGCATGTAGGAGAATCTTAGTAAATTTGGAAAAAAAGGTCTAAATTACAGAATGCAGTATTTTCCCAAACTAATATTTCTTGCCAAGCAGGTCTTGGTGAATTGAAGCCTTTATAGATATTGCTAGTACATTGCTAGTTACATGGCCATTATACGCATTATCCAGCCAGTAAGCTTCACTGCCATCTACCTATTACAAAGTTACATAGTTCATTTGGTTAAAAGATACCTGTCCATCGAGTTCAACCACCCCAAATAAACTGGTGCAAAACTGTCCTGCAACTACAAATTAATTAATGGTGTCGTCACTCAGTAGGTAAAGTGAAAAATATGCCAACTTGTATTAGTACAAAAGGTGATACACTAAACACTTAAAACCATTTAAAATAAGCGGAACGCTCCTTATATACAGACAAATTGCCCATCCACAACTCACACTCACCCACACATTGGTACCCGTACCACACAATCCGGATTAATGCAAGTGGGGTGGGGGGGGGACAATGTTGAGGCGACACTATTAATTAATTTGTAGTCGGATGTGTCTATTTGGGTGATGTCACTCCTGCGATTTAGCAGTAGTTTGGATCAAACTACGAGGTTGAGTAAGTGCATATATTTTTACTGCGCATGTTATTGAATTTTTGCATCTTCCTGTTTGTAGCCAACTGAGAACAGTACCTTTTGTGTGCAATCCAGTCAGTCTCTGCTTTTTACTCATGGCATACATAATATCTGATGATATTGACATAAATATACAATCTGCATTTAACACTGGTGCAGCCCCAGTAGAGGCAGTTTCTGATGTAGAGAAGGATATCAAGAAATTATGCTGACAGCATAGGAAACTCACACTCAGGCATTTGAGGAGGCGATGGAATGAATCGACTCTGGGGTCATATAGGGATGCTAGGGTATTGCCATGGGGAATAAGGGAGAAGATTATTCCCGCTGAACACTTGCGCAATTCCCGTTTCCTCACGAAATGGAAAAACTCATTGTTTAGATCATGGATTTAAAGTGTTGGGTATAATAATTGAGGAAGAGACAATTCAGTTAGAAGAAATTAAGGGCCAGGTAGAATTGAGCATTAAAGTCTTGGAACCCTACAGTGAACATCATCTCTTCATGAAATTAAATGATCTTTTGAAAAAAGAGGTAGAGAGAACGCAGTGAAAATTAAAAACCACCAAGCAGGCCAAATTTATAAAAGACCTGGAGGAGTGGAAGGACGGTGAGTTTTATCATTATTTAAAGGAAAGAGATCGCGCACAGGAGGGAAAACACCCCCAGCCTCAGGTGATGAAGGTAATAGCGTAGGCACTGACTCCCCTGTATCATCCACCTCGGGTAAGTCAATCACTTTTTTAGAGGAAAGCGGCGATGAAACAACAAAGAAAAGAAGAAAAGGAAAAAAGAAAGGGAGGAGGCAAAGAGGAGGGAAGAACTTGAAACCTATTTTAAGGGTTCAACCTCCCAGCAGGGGAAAGAACCAATAGGTAACAATATGTGTCCATCTAACTGTGATGGGACTTCTATGTTGTCTAATACTCAGACCCCCCGGCCGACCCCTTTAAGTGAAAACTCTATGAATATTATCAATTTGTCTGATTTCCCTCTGGGTCCAAACCACATTTCCCTTCTTAGCAAGGGCCTCTCGCTTTCCCCAGTACAGCGGGGAGATGAGTTTGAAATCCAAAAGCATCTACAATTATTTGCCTGAAAAATACTATGAAAAATGAAGTATGATTCTCAACTGGCAGAAGGGGAAAGACTAGATGAGGGAGAAACTGATGCCCAAATTCTGACCCTGAAGATCCAAGATCGTAAGTTGTTGAGAGAATTAGAGGCCCTGAAAGATGAAACGTTTCAGACTAGCTGTAAACGACTGGTATCAGATAATTTTGGAGAGGTAATACATACTTCATTAAAGAAAACATTTAGTTATATGCCATCCCCCCAGAGTAATACAGCCCTGGGAATTTTTTTGAACCTAGTGTCTGAAGACATAAGGTCATTAAAGTGTGATTTGGTGGGGACGAGACAATCTAACACAGGGTGAAAGAAGGGCACTATCTGAGTTAAAAGAGGCAAGAGATATTGTTATTAGATCTAGTGACAAGGGGGGAAATGTGGTATTATGGACCAGAGGCATACTATTTGGAGGCAAATAGACAGTTGATAGACACAAATACTTACGTGCGACTCCGCTCAAGTCCTTATGAAAGGGTGATGGAAGGAGTAAATCAATTAGTGGATGATGCAGGAGAACAGGGCATTCTAACTAGGGCAGAAAGAGGTTATCTAAAAGTGAGCACATATACGGTCCCCCTGCTGTACCTTATTCCCAAAGTCCACAAAAACTTGAATCACCCCCCTGGTCGCCCCATTGTAAGTGCCATAAATGGCCCCACTGAACGTTTGGGGAAGTGGGTGGATGCTAAATTGCAGGGAATAGTGTCCTCCTTACCGTCTTTTGTGTTGGATACTAGAGATGTATTGAGGAATTTGGATGGGGTGGAGGTTGAGCCGGGGGACATTCTTGTGGGGATAGATGTGGAGAGCCTTTATACATCAATTCCCCATGAGACAGGTATATCTGCCCTAGAATTTTTCTTACAGGATGCCCATCCAGATATTCCAGTTCAGAATCAATTTGTGAGTCGGGCTATGCGATATATACTGGAGCATAGTTGTTTTGTGTTCAGTGGTCCCACTATAGGCAGGTGCGAGGCATGTCTATGGGGGCGGCCTGCGCACCTGCCTATGCCTGTTTACATCTGGGTCTATGGGAGCGCCAAGATGTATATACCTGTGATCTGTTCAACAAGCATGTCCAGTTGTGGCTAAGGTACATGGATGATCTGCTGGTGGTGTGGAGGGGAAGTGAGAAGGAATTGGATACCTTCATTGGGATACTCAATCAGAACCAACGCAATATAAACCTAACTTATGTGTGGAGTGGTTCGGGAATTTCCTTCTTAGATCTGTGGATATGGAAGGAGGGAAAAAGCCTTCATACAAGGACCTTCCGTAAGCCAACTGCAGGGAATACCCTCCTCCATGCCGCCGGAATTGTTCACGTGAGGACGATTTTTCTCGAGAGGCTCGCGAGGTGTACGGATGATTTAGTGAACGTGGGTATCGACACAAAACTTTATGCTCCAATTTGGAAAAAGCAATGAGGGTCCCACATAGGGACATGTTGGGGGGCAGAGTGAGACACCTGGATGAGAAGAATCTAGTGTGTTTCATTAGCCCCTTTAATGCCCAGTGGTCCCAGATTAGGGACACTTTGGGACGCCAAAGGCCAGTCCTAATGACGGACCCCAAAATCGTGGCAGCTGTAGGGGAAAGACCCCTGATGGTGGCCCGTTGAGCCCCCAGCTTAAGCCGTGCCCTAGTTCATTCCCAGGTTTTCCCCAGAGTCGATGATAGGTGGTTAAGACGTGAGCCCCCAAATGGTATGTTCAGGTGTGGTGACTGTTCAGTATGCCATGTGGATGTCTAAAAAACTTTTGTCAATTCAACAGGAGACAAGGAATGGGAGATACGCAGCTTCATAAACTGTAAATCTGAATGGACGGTATAACAGCTTATCTGACCCTGCCGGAAGATCTACGTAGGTATGACTACGAGACTTTTGAAAAAGCGTATTGGGGAGCACCTAAGTGACATTAGGACAGGGAGACAGAAAAATTAAGAATATCTCAGTCTGGTTGCGGAACATTTTTGGGAAGCCCATGGGGAAGTCCCGAAGGGACTAAAGTTCAGAGGCATATACAGTATAAATTACTGGATAAAGGAAGGGGGGGAGATAAAAAGAATGCACTCCTCCAAAAAGAAAGCCGGTGGATCTATGTTCCGAACTCATTGGAACAGTTAGGTCTGAACAGTGAATTGGATTACAGCCCATTTCTATGTTAAGATACAGTATGCTTTATAAACAGGGGATCATAAATTGTCCCAGTCTTTGATTGATATATCTTTATTATAAATTGGAAGCCTCTTTTAACCACTTAAAGAGACTCTGTAACAAATTTTTCAGCCTTAGTTCTTCTATCCTATAAGTTCCTATGCCTGTTCTAATCTGCTCTGGCTTACTGCAGTCTTTCCTAACTGCACTGTCTCTGTAATAAATCAATGTATCTTTCCTCTGTCCTGTTTGTCGGGCTAAGGATTGATTGTGTGGAATGTGCAGGGCTGCTTGTGATTGGTAGAAGTGATACACACCCTCTGCAGGCCCCCTGCACACTGTGAATGACTCACACACTATGCTTAGCTGAGCCTATTAGAAGCTGGTTAGTTTGTTTGTAAACACTGCCTAAAACTGTTAATTACAAGCCAGGATTGCAGCAGAGAGTGGCAGAAACAGCACAGAGGGGCACAGGAGAAAATAATGAATAGAATGGTATGCTTTTTATTGTAAGAATATTAGAGTACAGATTCTCTTTAAGCTCTCAGTCGTTTTCACTTTATGCATCCGAGCAATGTTCACCTCCCATTCATTAGCCTATAACTTTATCACTACTTATCACAATGAACTGATCTATATCTTGTTTTTTCCGCCACCAATTAGGCTTTCTTTGGGGGGTACATTTTGCTAAGAGCTACCTTACTGTAAATGCATTTTAACAGTAAGAATAAGAAAAAAAATGAAAAACTTCATTATTTGTCAGTTTTCGGCCATTATAGTTTTAAAATAATACATGCCTCCATAATTAAAACCCACGTATTGTATTTGCCCATTTGTCACGGTTATTTCACCGTTTAAATTATGTCCCTATCACAATGTATCGCGACAATATTTTATTTGGAAATAAAAGAGCATTTTTTCCGTTTTGCATCCATCACTATTTACAAGCTTATAAAAAAATAGAGAGAAATATTTCATCTTTACATAGAGATTTAAAAAGTTTAGACCCTTAGGTAAATATTTATGTGTTTTGTTTTTTTTATAGTAATGTTTTTTTTTTTTTTTTTATTAAACATTTTATGTGGGCATTTTTGGGAGGGTGGGATATAAATAGTGTTTTATTTGGGGAAATATTTGTGTATTGTAATGTTTTTTTACTTTTACTTCTAGTTTTACTTTTTCTTGATTTTGTTTACATGACGTCACTCTAAGCGTACAATGTACGCTTAGAGGGACATAGCTTCAGAAAAAGCGTAGCTTCCGAGAGAAGCTGTCGCTTTTTCAGCAGGGGAGAGGAATCAGTGATCGGGCACCATAGCCCGATACATTGATTCCTGGGCTACCGAATCCGCGTCCGGGAGTGCGCGTTCACGCGCGCGATCGGCCGCGGGAGCGCGCCTGTCCTCTTTGACGTTTTTATATGTCAAGGAGGACAAAGTGGTTAAAATTATTGTTATTGGAGTTGAATTATATGCTGTTACTAGGGACGCAATGAAAAGGAAGTAGGGGAAAGGATGAAGTGATGTTGACCCACCCACTTCCGTTTAACCAGCCTGGAATGCACATAAATAGCAAGGTGATCGAGCCCCTGCCACGCATACCCCGTAGAAGCTAGCACAGAGCGGGCGCAATGCGTAGGTGGGCGGGACTACATCCCGTGCATACTGTGGAGCGCTCCATGTCTCCGCAAGCCGGTGATTAAATCCTTGGTGGACCCAGCGTGCACGCTGACAGCGCGACTTACTGGATCAGCGAGTCTACCCACTTGCAGGGTAGAGACTCAGAATGGATCTGTCGCGTTGAGCTGCAGTGAATACCGCTGAAGCCTGGGTAGTAAGAATACAAGTGTCCGTGAGTCCTGCAGAGACACAGGTGAAGTTGGATACATGTTGTTAATGACTGCCACAACGGTCTCCTCTCAGTACACACAAACGGCTGTACTTGCTTAGACAACCTGCTGACGATTTGCCTCAACATTGTTCCTCTACCCCCCCCCCCCCCCCCCACACACACACACACACACACTTGCATTAATCCGGATTGTGTGGTACCGGTACCAATGTGTGGGTGAGTGTGAGTTGTGGATGGGCAATTTGTCTGTATATAAGGAGCGCTCCGCTTATTTTAAATGGTTTTAAGTGTTTAGTGTATCACCTTTTGTACTAATAAAAGTTGGCATATTTTTCACTTTACCTACTGAGTGACGACACCATTAATTAATTTGTAGTCGGATGTGTCTCTTTGGGTGATGTCACTCCTGCAATTTAGCAGTAGTTAGGTTTATACTACGAGGTTGAGTAAGTGCATATATTTTTACTGCACAAAACTGTCCTGCACCCTCAGATATGCACCCATGTTTATCTCATGTCACACGTCAGTTCTGGTATGCTTTCAACTTTGTTCTTCTGTAGAATTCACCACCATCCACATTTATACATACGGGTAGTTGCCGATGATGAATGGCAATGACTGAGAAGGAATCTGCATAGGTTCACTCATACTCACTCATACTCACTCAATGGATTGATGCCTTTTTTCAACAAATAACTATGTAACTACAGTAAAGGCCCCCATATCCAGAATTCAGGCATCCAGCAATCTCAACCAACTGGCATGCCTGAGTGGGAGAATGGGTGCAGACCTTTAGTGTTTTGCAGAGCTGCGTGCAGCACAAGCGAAATACAAAACCTCTGGCCGCCGTCTTCCACACTTCCTGCAGCTCCCAGCTGCTGTGCAACATCCATGTACGGCTACTGGTGGTATGTCACCTGAAATGCATCGGGTCACATGCACGCTTCAGGAGTTGTGCACAGAGGGGGCAGCAAAGCAGCCAGGAACTGTGTGTAGAAGTGTAGAAGATGCCACCCAGAGGTTTTGTAAGTTGCTTCTGCAAGGGGGGAGGTTAGTGTCATTTTAACGCAGGTTGCTTGAATTCTCAAGCAACCAACACGCACTTATATCCCGGCATCAGGCAATCACCACCTGTGGCCAATACTGGGGATCTTACTATATGTAACTGTATATAAACTAATCCATAGGTAATACGGCCATAGAATAAAGACATCAGCCACTGAACTGGCAACTCTAAGCAGCCATGTCAACCCCAATATTTTGACCATGACAAGCAGAGGAAAGCTAGTCAAAATCTGGCAAAGACTCATAAGTGCAGCACCGACAATAAATGCTTGCCTTAAATAATGGCAATTGCAAGTAGTCCCATTTAATGCAGTCGTTACAAAATAACAACAATCACGAAAATAGCTTGACAGTTTATTCAGTCAGCCGTTGTCTTTAAACAATGAAAAAGGTACTTTAAAAGTTTTACTAATAAAAAAAAAAAGAAAAAGAACAAAATATATACATCAAGTAATGCTGAATTACAATACTGTACTCTGAATATAGGAAACACTCTAAGGTATAAAAGACACAGCTGTGAAAGTGACATTTTGAGATTTACAGGACAGAAAAAGAAAGAGATGAATAATCATAGAAAATCCATCACACATTGCATTTCTCTGAGCTTAACCTTCAAATAAAGGAGACTTTTGTGGCAGATCCTTCATTTAGCACAACTTACGAGTGTCATGTTTATTGCTACACATATATTTCTATACATAAATAAAAAGGTACAAAAATGGTTTTCTAAAGTGGAGGTCAGCGTCTCATCTGTGTCACAAAGAAAATGAAAACCCCTAACTCAATGGCTGTGAGGGAAATAAAAATAGGAAAAAAAAACAAAACAGAAGAAAAGGGAAAGTGTATGCTCAGTGACCATGGCACCAATCAACTGATTATTGTGGCCTTTTTCTTTACGTTTTCCAAATTGGGAAAAACCTTGACGATTGCAGAATGATTGCTGTCCAGTTACTATAGCTGTGACCAGAATGTAACTACCAAGCACACTGTGTGGTGATGTAATGAAAGATAACAGAACATGGGCAGCACGGTGGCGTAGTGGTTAGCTCTCTCGCCTTGCAGCGCTGGGTCCCTGGTTCGAATCCCAGCCAGGGCACTATCTGCAAAGAGTTTGTATGTTCTCTCCGTGTCTGCGTGGGTTTCCTCCGGGCACTCCGGTTTCCTCCCACATTCCAAAAACATACAGATAAGTTAATTGGCTCCCACTAAAAAAATTGGCCCTAGACTACAGTACTTACACTACGTAATATAGACATATGGCAATGGTAGGGATTAGATTGTGAGCTCCTTTGAGGGACAGTTAGTGACAAGATATATATATACTCTGTACAGCGCTGCGTAATATGTCGGCGCTATATAAATACTAAATAATAATAATAATAACATGAGAAAATTGTGCTATTACCCATAGCCTACAAATACTAGATCGTATTAAACTCCACCTAGAACATTTACTAAAACTTAGGCTACAATGCACATTTCCCCTTTTTAATTTTAAACCACGCCCTTTGGCTTATACTGCAGGACTACATTTTTGGGGACATTTATTTAAGGAAATATGTCATAAAGAACAGTGCACATCATCATTTTTCAAATGCCCAATCGGGTTTAGAGACATGAAAATGGTTACACACTGAATCCACTGTGATGTGCATGTGGTGCATAGCAACAAATGTTCAAAACCAGCAATGCATTGCAACGTGGCACTTTGTAGCCATACATGTTCAATAGCACAAAACTTGGTTTTCATTATTATGATGGGACCTGGATCGTGGAGGAAATGCGCAGAGGTTAGTGAAACCACTGGAAGCACTTGCTAATATTTTTACAGCTGAAATTTTCGAACCAGGTGTTTTTTTTGTTTTTTTTTTCAACAAAGTTACTAACTTCTTTTTGAGTTGTTATTTTATTATTATATTATAAGTTATTTTTGTTTATAATTTTACTAATTTACATAGAGGTTTTTTCTCAAAGGGAACATAACGCCATTCATATCACTTATTTTCTGCAAATACTAACAAGCACAATGAACCTATTAAGCCTCAGAAAGTGGGATTCTTCACTACCTCATCAAGCAATCTCAGCCACCAGTAGCCACCGTGATTACACTTGTACCCAGGACGCAACCTTTCCTGGTTGTTTTTTTTTTGTATTTTTTACCCTTTGGGGCACTTTGAATTAATGTAATTAGATAAAACAGGAGACTCTTTTCCAATTTAACAAAAACAGCACCATTCTGCAATAACACCAAGCATTTTCATTCATTATTGATTAAAAAATGAAATGCTAATACATTCCAGATCCTTAAAAAAGTAAATAAAACTATAATGAAAAAACAAACATTTGACAGTAACGAAAATATAGCTGAATATAGCTGAAGTTGACCTTAAAACACAATAATTATAAAACATCTAGAGAGTAAATTACAAACAAAATGCCCTCTTTTCACTTTGCAATACATGAAAATTAAACTATCATACAAATACACTGAATATAATACAGCTTTGTTCATTTATCATGATAAAAAATACAAATGCTATTGTTGTACAAACTGAGGAACTGTATACAGAAGTGAAGATAATGCGCTCTGTTAAATGAAAAGGAAATATAGTTATTATATTCCCTTTAAATGCCACTTTTGTGAAACTTTCATTTGATTATTATTGCAGATTAACATAGTATATAATAACATTTTGCTAGTTGGCACAAGAGCATGAAAATAGAAACTGATTAAAAACATTTTCAAACTGACCTTTTCTATATGCAGCTGTAAAGTAAATCAATATCTGATTCATTTGCAAAAAATAAAAAAAATAAATACAATGGCTTTTAAAAATGTAATGGTTTTTGAATTTTCACTTTAGTATATTAACCTACCTAATACACCATGTAGCAATGGCCTAATAAAAAAAAGATTTAGATGGACTCGGGTAAAGTAAATGGTTTGGAACCAAAAAGAATCAGAGGTGGGGATTTGTATAATTTTTAAAACAGACTTTTGGCTTTAACCACTATCTCCATGCTCCAAGTTGTCCTGCTACGCATCTAGGATGGCTGACAGCAATTAATGGCAACATTGTTCACTAGCAGTGTGGTAACACATAGCTCACAGCAGAATATGATAGCCAAAGAAATGTACAAATAATCCTGTGCTACAGCTAGGTGAGATGCGCCCGATGTCACACGTGTGCTGCTCCGCAACTGTGGGTCAGTGTATGGATCTTGAAGAAAGTGGAAAAGCACACTATCGTGTGTTAACCTTTTCATAAAAATTTGTAACAAAAAGTAATGCACTCACAAGATAAAAACTTGCATCAGGTATATAATATGTGTGGATCACTGCTCCCTGGTCATGCCGTCCTGCCTTCTCCACAAGAGCCATGGCCAGCAGCTTGATGGAAGACGGGATGTGCAGGCAGTGGGTGTCCTAGGAAAAGCATGTTTGTGGCATTATCACAATGCTCCTGGCCACGGCTCACGGAGTTGTGATCCTCACGTTATCTGCCTGATTCAAGTTTTTGTCTCGTAAGGCCCGGTGCACACTTGCGTTTGAGTGGCAAACAGTCCGTAAAAAAACGGATCTGATCACCGGTCGATCACATCCATTTTTACTCCGTTGCCGCTCCATTTCCATTCTGCTTATCCCGTTCCGTTTCCCCGCATTCTCCCCCCTCCCCCCAAAGTTTATTTTTCTATTTAGGACGGTACGTTTCTTCACTAGTGTGAAGAAACATTCTGTTTTCTCATTGCCCCCAATGCAGAGCTTCAGCTTCTGTTTTCGTTCTGCTGGGCTCAGCGGTCAGGAAAAAATTGTGCTGCAGGAAACTTGCATTCCATTCAGCGGATTGTGCAGAATGGATCTGTTTGAACTGACGGTTGTGAAAGGATCCATAGGGTAACATTGGATCTATTTGCATCCATTGGGATCCGTTCTGGGAATGGGACATTTTTTAACGCCAGTAAGTGCATTACTTTTTATCACAATTTTTTAATTAACAGGTTAACAGACAATAGTGCGCTCGTCCTTTTTCTTAATATATGTTAGCAGTGGTCTACACACTGTGAATTACTTTTATGGCTTATATCTCTATGGAGGGGAGAAAAAACTGGTATAAGTATGCCTTTTATATTATAGTTTTTAATATTTTGTATTACTTGCCCAAGCAGAAGGCAGTACATTTTATATGGTTTTCCTCCAGATTTCCCTTTTTTGCATTCTTGTGTACCTAAGCTTGAACCGGAAGTAATCAATCAGAATAGATTTTTTTAAAGAAAGAAAAAAGTACTTTATGGTCTTAAAAACAGTAATATTATTTGGTAATCATGGCATATGTCCATTTTTTATGTTAAGAGTTAAACTGTTAAATGACTGCTATTGTATTATTTTCTCCTTTTATCGGTCTACAGTTAGGTTTGCATAAAGTTTGCTTTGCAGCCTGTGCCTAGTACTAACACTGCTACCTCCAAAATGATGAGTTATTTTGCCTGTCACTTGACAGTCAGCCAATTGGGCCAATCAAAGTGCAGGAATCTTGCCCTTTGAAGCAGGTTCAGTGGAGCTCTTGTTAAGTGCTTGTTAAACTATAGGAGCATAGCGTAATTTAGCAGCGCGCCCTATGGCTGCATAGTGTGCACTGGGGATTATTACCACACGCTGCTGTCATTAAGCTACACTGCTTAATTTTTGGTATGTAAACAGAAAGGCAGCATTGTATCAACATAAAATTTACTAGGGCAAACATTTTTGATAGAACACATTGCAAAAATTGTTGCAGGTCCGTTTACATATACATGTACATTTCCAAGTTTTAACACTGTACAACGTAAAAATGAGAATGTGTTGATTTGCAAATCATGTTAAATAACACAAATGTGCCACAAGCACATTTCAAAAAAAGTTATGAATGCTATGAATATTTATGAACCCCCACACCATATTACTTGCTGGTATTTTACTGTGCATAGATAATAAACCAAATTAACCTTTTCCTAATTTTACCCAGGATAGTGTCCCTGATCTCCACAAATAATTTATTTTGTTTATTCCAACTCCACAACTTTCCACTTTGCCTCAGTTCATCTTCAATGAGCTTGAGCCCAGAGAAGGTAGTTGTGTTTCTGGATCATGTCTATATATAATCTCTTTTTTGCAAGCTTGAATTTTAGACCTCGTTCAGATAATTTAGCGGAGATGGCTGTGCGATGAGAACGCAACACGTACGATCGCAAGCCATCTGCACTACTATGCGCAGCAGATCCCATTCACAACAGTGAATGGATCTAAGCTGTGATTCCTGAAAATGCATGCAGCAACGCGAAAGCGCATCGCACTGTTGTGCAGCGCATATGATGAGAATGGTAGAAGGGCTGTCTATGCCCTTCTACCGTTCTTGTGGTGTCGCACACTATATGCGCTGCTAAAATGCGCAGGGCAGCACGTATAGTCTGAACGAGGCCTTAAAGTAAATTTGTGGATGCAGCAACAAACTTTGTGCAAATACAATATGTTTGGGAACTGTTTGTCAGCCCATGCAATGATCTCTACTACATAATCATGAATTTTTGATTAAGTGCTGCCTGAGGGCCGAAAGATCACAGCCATCTATAGTAATATTGGCTTTTGGTCTTGTCCCTTATTTACTGAGATTTCACTGAATTTTATTTTAATATTGTGCATTGTAGATTATTTCTGGTTCAAGAATTTTAATTTTTTTTTTCTTAGTAATGGTATTCTTAAAAAGTTACACTGTTTGCGCTATAGTTTGCCAGAGTGGTACTTTTCTTATACCCAATCATGTTACTGACCTGTGAGATGTTCCACTGATTGCCTTTTTGGCATTAAAGGGACTCCGAGCTCACAATAAAAAAGAAAGTTGAACTCACCTGGGGCTTTCTCCAGCCCAGTGCTGGTCGGGAGGTCCCACGACGGCGTCCTGGCTCCTCTCCAACACCCCGATCCGGAATGGCTGACAGGCCACAGCCCGGGCGACACTCTCCCGAGTGTCGGGCTGCTCCTTCCGCGTATGACGCGGATGACGTCACACGCCGGCCGCCTCGCGTCATCACGGCGGCCGGCGTGAAAGTACTGCGCATGCGCGATTAAAGCGCGCATGCGCAGTACTTTCACGCCGGCCGCCGTGATGACGCGAGGCGGCCGGCGTGTGACGTCATCCGCGTCATACGCGGAAGGAGCAGCCCGACACTCGGGAGAGTGTCGCCCGGGCTGCGGCCTGTCAGCCATTCCGGATCGGGGTGTTGGAGAGGAGCCAGGACGCCGTCGTGGGACCTCCCGACCAGCACTGGGCTGGAGAAAGCCCCAGGTGAGTTCAACTTTCTTTTTTATTGTGAGCTCGGAGTCCCTTTAAACAACTTTTCCAGTCTTCTATTTCTACTGTCCCAATGTCTTTGAAATGTAATGCTGGTAAGCATATATTTTTCATAAAATACCATTTCTTTGTTTCAATGTTGTCTTTCTACTATTTACAATCCAATGCTGGTTTTACATGATTTACAAATCATTGCATTCTGTTTCTACTTGCATTTTACATAGTGTTCCAGCTGTTTGAAAACAGGGTTGTGTATATTACACATTCCATTAGCTTCCCTGATTGCAGTAAAAATGCTTTCTGCAAAATACTGTTAGGCACATTCGGATACCGTTTCTGCTATGAAGATGCTTCCCCACAACAGAAACATAAATGTTTACTGCTATTCTGTAATAAGATCAAATTAGTTTTTATGAACTGATAAAATTTGTTACTGAAAAATATATTTTGAAACTTCCATAGCAATAAGATGCAAACTGCACACCCTTCCTGAACCTGTAGCTATTTAGTATGTAAAGTTAGAGAAAGGCAAATGTACACTATGTTACAGTTTGTAAATGTGTTTTTTTTTCTTCACAGAATTGTGTAATAAAATGTAAGAAATAGAAATCTGCAAAGCTGCTAAAAAGTAAAAGGAAATATTGGGCCTGATGCTTGCTATTCAAGGTGATAAGTAGCTTGCAAGATGCGAGCTACTTATCACCTTGCCATCGCACGAGGATTACCGGCAAATCCTATTGCCAGTTTCACTGCGCACACCCGCCGAACATCCGTCACTATCTTCCGTCACTTTATCTGGGGGTCTCCTTTAATAAGGAGACCCCCAGAGCTCCCTGCCGGCCGCCGCTCGTCTCTGCAACCCCCCACGTAGCTGCAGAGATACTGTGAAGCAATTACCGTCCCGCTGCTGAACACCCGCCGCAAGTCCCTAACGTGTAATTACAGTGTATCAGTCACTGTAATTACTCTCGCTATAGCAGAGTCCCAATGAAAATGGCTTAGACTATGAACCAATGGGGAGCCCCAGCGGCTGATTCAAAGATACTTTGCCGGGACTCTGCTATAGCGAGAGTAATTAGTGACTCATACACTGTAATTACACGTCGGGGTCTTGCGGTGGGTGTTTAGCGGCAGGACGGCAATTGCTTCACAGTATCTGTGCAGCTATGTGGGGGGTTGCAGAGACGAGCGGCGGCCGGCAGGGAGCTCTGGGGTTCTCCTTATTGAAGGAGACCCCCAGATGCAGAGGCGATGACGTGCGTTAGCATGTTTAGACCTGTTAATTGTAGGTCTAAGCTAACACTCATGTCTGCAGGGAAGCATCACTTCCCGGAGGCATGCAAAGTCTAATAGGATAGGCCCTATCCTATTAGACTTTGCATGCCTCCTTATACCCTATCCGATAGGGTATAAGGAACTTGCTGGGCGATATCGCCCAAGCAAGTTTTTTTAACACCCTGCCTAGGGCTAAATGTAATTGGATCAGGCGACTTTATTGTCACCTGATTATCGGACTCGCCAGCGTTAAGAGTCTGACAATTGCATCATGCCCATTGTGTGCTAGAGGTCTAACTTTTTGGAACCCAATGGATGATATGTACTTAGCCCCTAACAGCTTCTTGTGGTAGGAGATGCAGCTATGAAAACACCTGCAGGAAAAACTGAATTGGTTTCTGAATATGTAAAATATAAGTTCTCTCTTCTGTTAGATGAAGTAAGCAGTGGGTGGGCACCGAATTAGAGAATTGATTTACTAGCTTCAGTGGGAAGTTCCCTGCCACTGTGAATAAGCAAAGCATATGTCTGTTCTTTACATTGGAAATCCTTCTTGAAATATTTATAAGCCTTAGCAGTGTTGAACATTATGGGATATGTATGAGAAGTTAGCATTTTCATATCCAGATTGGATATTATTTTCTAATTTGTACCACAATCAAGTGTCAGTACATGTAAGAGACTTCACTATATATGCTATATATTACATATAGGTTATACTCAACCTATACAAACTTGGCTTAAGATGCCACATTGAGTTCCTAAAGCCAGCTGAAATCACACCTGAACTGATCCAATTTCTTGTATTCATATAAAATATGGATACAAATGTTGGGCTTAGAGGGAAAATGACTTTCTGCGGGAGGACTACACAGAAAATAAGATCTCAGATAATGCTATGTAAAGTACTAAGGTAGGGTGACTAACACATTCAGCACTGAAACTACACTATTGAAAAACGAAGATTAAGAATAAGCATAGCATAATGATCGTACTTTTCAAAATCAATGTGGCCATTGTAACACATGACATGTTCCTTCAAATTTCTAGATCGATTTAAAGCAGATCTCCAGCCAAATTTCAGAAACACCAGTTAGTGCATTTATAAATAGAAAGTCTATTTATAATCAGACTACCCAGATAGCTCATGGTGACTCAGAACCACAAGGAGAGTGTAAGGGGCTGAAAGAGACTGAAAAGCCCTCTTACTAAAAAAGTGATGCTAAATATAATTTTCCCTTCTTAAAACAGAAGGTATTTGCTATAATTCAGCTTTGAGTGAGCAAGTGTGGTTTCCCATGATGCATCACTCCCAAATATGCAAATCATCTCTTTTTCCCCTGAAAGCCAGACACACATCCAGAAATCACTGGTGTATAATGAGCCTATAACTTATACATTTTATGGAGCCACACTAATCCAACATGAATTCAGCCGTTTTGGACTTTATGGTCCTCGCTCATTTATAATTGAATTTAAAAAATGTTCAGTGGAAAGTTGACTTTTTTTAAGTGGGATAAACCTCTGTTAGGATTTTTATATTGAATCACAAGAGCACCCAGACTAAACCAAGAGCAGAAACTACAGCTTAGAGACGCATACATTTCAAATGTGGTCATTGACTGGATTTCTGCTTTAAGAAAGTCATATAGATTGTAATTTTCAGAGATATGCTATTTTTCACTATGCATAACTCCACAACTATAATGTTAAAATTCATCTTTTAAGTCTAACTACTTATTTAAAAAAATGTTTTTAATTAGATAGGATTGCAGTTCAGTAACTAGAGTACCTCTCAGATGCATTGTTTTTATGCTACATGTCAAGTAAAATACAGTTTTTATTTGTCGAGAGGACAAGGCCAGCTGAACATAAATCACTTGAATTATAAACCTGAAAAGCACCATTGACAAAATGAAATGTAAAAGGAAATTCAAAATGGAAAACCAAACCGCAATTGAGCTTGTTGCATATCAAGGTGTGTTTGGTAACATATTATAAATATTTGATGACATCATGATATTTACATTTTGATGTAAAAAGTCATATTGCTTACAGCTCTGGTCTGTAAGCTAAAAAACAAATAGACAAAAAGTAGCACAAGGTGACAGACATGTAAATAATAACCCTCACCAACCTGCCAAATTTCTTCCAAATTTAATGTAAGTCAAGACCCCCCCCCCCCCCCCAAAAAAAAAGAAGAAAAGAAGATCAGTTGAACAACTTAACAAGGATAATATTTGCAGGATGGCTAAAAATACCTCCCAAAACATCTAGAGAGTTTACAGTAATATGGACATTTGCTTTGAGGGTTCCTACTTGATGATTCTAACTAATATACATTTATTGAAGCTTATTGTCTATAATTAATGCAAACCCCTTTGTGGAACAGTGCATGGCTAGCACTTATGGCAGTGAAGGGGTAAAATGGAACTCATTTACTGTAAGCAACATCTGTATATGGAACAGGAATTAGATAAAACATTGTAGTGTCTCTGAAACTATTTAGGACTATTATTTTTCTTCATGCAATACACCGGATTAGACTAGGCACCATAGATCTACCGATATACAATTTATAAGGAATGTATTTTTTGCATATTTGTTTTATTTATTAGGTGTAGTAATACTAAAAATATTTTATTTTAAGCATGATGTTACTTATAAAAAAAACAAAAAACAGTTTTTATTTGGCTGCCCACCAGCCAAACAGTCAACTAGCCTTGCAAGTTATACAAAAGGTGATATATATACAGTATATATGTATTGTACTGTAGTAAAGGCAGAGAACAATAGGGATCCACTTATCAGTCAGTAAGTCTGGTTATAGTCTGCTGCTATAATATTAGTGACTGACGAACCACCACAACAATAAAGAAATGTTCTCTTCTGCCAGCTAGAAAAAAAAAATTTAGCTGAGGGAGGCAAAAACAAAAAATAAAGGTAATTGTAATATTCTGTAAGTTCCTAAAGAAAAATATTTTTAGTGCTGTCCATAATGAATAATTACCACAAATATGAAATAAACACTATACATTCCCTTTATCAAAATGCAGTACAAAACCAAATACCTACTGCAGACACAACAATATATTATAGCTATCATACATATGTGTACTATACATACACAAAATATTGTGCAACCAATATTGAAATTATAAAAAACAGTATCTCCGTAGATAAAAGAGAACAAAGCTAATAAGCAATTGGAATTCCTACATACATATAAAAAATAGTTTGCAGACTGTACAGTGGGAGGTGGGAGGGTTATCGCGGAATCATCTATAAGTACTCATTGGGGATATTTTCTGGTCATTCTTTTCAATCTTCAGATTTCCCCCATCATTAAAAAAAAATTCTCCACAGTATATCTTTGAGTTCATTTCATGGAATAGTCCCATAGAACAAGTTTGTCCAATCCTTGCTGACTCTACGGTCACAGATACTGGACCTATGGGAAACCTCTATAGAACACCATCAATACGGTGCAACATTCCCTTATCTTGGTGACCAGCTTTCTTTATGGAAGAAAAGTTTTTTCTAGTGTCAAAAAACTCGTTCCAGGTATCTAATCTCCTTAGGTGAATCCAAAGGTCACCAAGACACTCTCACAAGAAGATGGACTTCAGGAAGTCATCAAGTCTAGGAGACACGTTCATCTTCTTCGACAATTGTAGACCAAACTCATATTTACTGCATACCGCTCAGCTTCATTTTTTGGCTATTAGCCATGGAGTCTGGCCCTTAAAGTACCAAATGAAGGTTCTTTCATGAGTAAGCCTTGGCAAGCATAGCAGCACTGACAGTGTTCCATACCAGGGAAAAAAACTTAGTGTTTTATGTTACTAGAACAATTTCAAAAACAAAGAAAAAAAATCTCTATATAGGCTGTAAAACATATTTTATTCCATATAACTCATAACTAAAATTTTAATTGAAATCTGAGTTAGAAAATCATTAGGCCTGATTTACTAATGAGTCTCTAGAGGTCTCCAGGCTTCTCCAGCAGGGATATCCTACGTGATCCAGAAAACCTATACTAGATTAGTTCAAATGTTTCAGCTATTATTTGGTCACCAGTTTTCCTGGATTACTTAAGATAAGATGTATGGTTATCTTTGGTGATGTCCTTTCTGTATTTTTTTTTAATACTGACTTTAAATATCCTGTTTTCTGCTGTGAAAATCAGTTCAATAAATAAGCCTAAAATAGCGCATGGTTCTATAAAATGTATTACAAAGGAAGATGCATTTAATCAATGGAGATATAGTATTGCTAGATGCATCTACCAATATATGGCTTAATTCCTGCAATTAAAGATGTCTTCAACAGGAGGCGTTTGCATTTTCTATGACTCTCTGAAAACTAAAGACCTTTTATTTTTTTCACCTTTTACTTTTCTATATGAACAGGACCAGAATATTATGTGCTTTATTTCATCTGTGATGTGTGCATAAGTGCAATGTAATATGAACCTCTTGGTTTTAGCTTCTTTGTATAGTATAATGTAAACATTCAGTGCTACTTTTAATTATAGCAATTACTGTATGTTCCCTTTTAAAAGATATATGCTCATGGTGAATCAAATTATTTTAGTACGTTCTGTATTGAAGAGCTATGTTTTTTCTTGATTTTTTTTTTTTTTATTACAGCAGTATTATGCAGAGTGTGATCTATCGGTAAAGATAAACCTGGTAACAACAACATTGTCAGAGCTGCTTTAAACAAAGTAAAAAAAAATAGACAGGGGATTGGAGTACATAATTACCAGTCACAATCATGCATTACAAGCAGGGCACACAATATAACAATAACAAGCGGGTAATCATTACAAACACCTCTAAGGTTCATTAAAATATTTCTGAACTTTGGTTTTCCCAAGACCTCAGAGCAATCCACATTCCATGCCGTCTCTGTGACAGATGGTTCTAATTTACTACAAAGTATTTTCAACTTATAAACTATGCAGGGCTTGTTCTATGTCAGGGTCTATCACACAACTTAAAAGGTAAGATCCTTTTCTCCACCCCCAGCCCTTCAAGAATGGGCTAAAGTAAATCATGAATTGTTTAATTAAATCTTAATGACTGACTAAATCTAGAAATTTGGTGAAGATCTGGACCGCCAATTTACCCTTAAATAGCCAGTAAACTTAAACTGAAATGTGTTTGCATAACAGTAATTAATACCATTCATCGGTGTATATGTAGGATTTCAGGAGATTACTGGAACTTAAATTATTTGAGAAACGGTTCTTGTCTTGGAGTGAGAAATGTTTCCATATAATGTTGACTCTCCTTTAAAGTGGATCTCCAGACAAAAACTGTTACCTTTCAAATGTGGATATACGTTGCATTATGTTAGCTATTAGTTGTATTACTTCTATTACATTAAATATCTGCACTAAATTCTTGTACATGCTACATGGTTCTTGGCCAAAACAGCCAGTTGGGGTCAACTCTGCCGAGAACCTAGCATGTATGCGGCAGCCTCGATGCAGCACTGAGAGTTCTGGAGTGCCAGATAGTCTCACCCGGGTGTAGGTTGAACCCACTACTCTCTTCCTAACTTCTTCTGCCCCTCCATGCACAATGCCATCGTCCTTCTGCCCTGCTCTATTGCAACTGCAATTGTCGCAAGCCTATAGGTAGCACTGCATTTGCACAGTTCTCCACCCCAAACTGTTAGCTGTGGATTTGAGTTGTGACCCTTGTGCTGAGATTTCGGGATTGGTGGCCTCTGGTGTGGGGGAGAGTTGTGGCCTTGAGAGGTTAGTGCAATGCTCATTCCTTATGCACTCACCTCCCAGGTAATTTTATGATATTTGTTGTGCTTGTCTATATCAAGATAGTCTCTCAGATTATGTAAATGATTGAGCTAGTTGGCACATTCCACCCTCCACTTTCTTCTGCTCTAAGCTTTGGTCAGACAATTGGGGTGCTGGTGGAGGTACATCATGTGCCTCTTTTTCATGTATCTAAAAAGATTGTAACCACTGCTGATTTTGTTTTTTCTCGCTTTATTTACTTCATGCAGCTGTTATGTCACTTTCTGCCATTGTTCATATGCTTCTTCTAATAAAATTTATTGAAACCGAGTATTGACCCTTGTGGGCAACAGTAATTGTGCATGTATTTGTGCCTTATTGCATATCAGGAAGCCTCTAGAATGATTCACTTAACCTTTTTAGAATAAAAAGGCAAACAATAAAAAAGATGGTATAGCAAATGTAGATGCAAGCCAAAAACACTTGTATAAAACATTTCTGTATTTTAGGTTTACTGGTCATTTAAAACATATAATACCTTTTATAAATACAAATGTATGTTTGTTTATAAATTTAGCGTTATCGGGCCTGTAAAACAGCTAACATTTTTGTTACAAAATTTACTTATCCCAAATACATGTGTAATGGTTAAGGGCTCTGCCTCTGACATAGGAGTCCTGGGTTCGAATCTCGGCTCTGCCTGTTCAGTAAGCCAGCACCTATTCAGTGAAGAGACCTTGGGCAAGTCTACCTAACACTGCTACTGCCTATAGAGCGCGTCCTAGTGGCTGCAGCTCTGGCGCTTTGAGTCCGCCAGGAGAAAAGCGCAATATAAATGTTCTGTGTAAATGTTCTGTGTTAATGATAGGGGTCATTCAGTCTGACATTAAAAAAATGTATGTATGTATTTTTTTTAATAACACAGGAAAATGGCCATCATTTCTCTGATGTACTTTTGGCACCAAAGTATTAATAACTTAAAGAGCATTATTTAATATCTGTGCACAAATATCATGCAAATACAGCAGCATTTTTCACATATATTAGAAAAGCAAATATGAAAAATATATACAAAATTATTCATATGGAAAATATTAGTATTTATGTACAAAAATGCATAAAGTTTGGTATGTCTTTCTTTTTTTTTTCTACAGAACACTGTATAAAAATAAATATTTATGTACAGACACACAGGACAATCCCAGGTTAGAACGATCACTGCAAAAGAAAACATAAACCTGGTTAGTTTGGTATCCCAACACTTGGTATTCAAGGAAACACATTTTGACAGGAAGAAATAAAGGGAGTGATTTTAGCATCCTTTCCTTTCATACTTCTACCACTTACTCAAACACCCCATCTACCTATACCTCAGATTATCACTGATGTAATCCTTGGCAAATTTAAAAGACCACTATCAAGAAAATTTCAAAAATGTTTACACATATATAAAAAAAGTACATTGCTCCCAGAGTCAAATGTACTATAAGGCCTCTTTCACACCAAGACGTTGCATTCTAGGGGACATTAAGGTCGCATAACGTGCCCCTAACGCAACGGATGGTGGTGTTGAAGTTGGACGTCAGATTGAGCAGCGTTATGAGGCTCTTGGTGCTATCCTGGGAAGTCCGGATCTTTTCAATGATTCGGATGATTTGAATCGGATCATTGAAAAAATATGGATCTTTGAACCGAATCTTTGAATCATTTTACTAGGGAAGCATGAAGCAGGGGTGCAACAGAGTGAGAGGTGCAGGAGAATGAGGGCACATTGAGGGTGCTAATGGGGAAGGGAGAGATGCAGCAGGAAGATTGTGCTTGTGCACAGAAGCTGCAGTTCCGGTTTCTTCCAGACATCCACTGTAAACCGAATCGTTCATTGTGATGATCCGGATGATTTGACTCACAAAAAAGATCCGGATCAAAGATCCGAATTGTTCATGATCTGGACAACACTACAGTGCAGTGAATATTAATTAGCCATGTGGCTAGGAACAATAGCGGACTCTCCCCTTACTGAGCATGTGCAAACAGTGTAACGCAGCTAAAACCACCTATAACGCACAGCATGCTGCACTTTCTTTGAACGTCCAGCGTTACACTGTAACACAACGTGGTCACTGTGAACAGCCCATTGATTTTTCATTACTGTGAGTTGGGCTGCGTTACAGGCTGCTCTAACGTGCGCCTGTAACGTCCCACTGTGAAAGCAGCCTAAATGACCCTTTTCCTATGCCACTGTTACTTATAGAGGGTAGTAAGAGCCTCACAGATCTGTCAGGGTTTTGGACTAGTTCATCTCCTCATGGGGATTCTCTGTATTTCCTTTATCCTTTACAAAAGCACTCACCGGAAACAATCTATACAAAGATTCCAGCTGGTCCCCATACACAAGGCCTTGAAAGATGCTAGGTTCAATCACACCACGTGAAATGGTCCTAAGGCTGTGCACCTTCTAGCGCCCACAGCTGCCTCCTCCATACTCAGCACAATTACATACGATAAGTATATCCATTTGTTGACTGTACCAGGACTGTTACATGCACTGGATCTGCAATTTATTGTTCGTATACAAATGTTACTTAAAGCTATAGGGCCAGTCTTTTTCTACTCTTGAATTAGTTCATTGGATTTGCACTTTATAGTCCTCAAGGCCCACCAACAGTGCATGTTTTGTAGAAATCCACAGAGGTAGTTAATCAGCTCTGCTGCAACACTGATTACTCCACCTGTGATTGTGTGTGGTTTCCTGCAAAACATGCACTGTTGGTGAGCCTTGAGGACAGGGTTGGTGAACATTGGTCTAGAGCACATAGTTGCCAGCTGAGTAGCACCGCTGCAGCATACTGTGGATTTATCCTTTGCTAATACAGCTGTGTTTCAGTGCCCGCCACCCTCTATTATGATTGGCCCCCATACTTTCTAGAACACAATTTTTTTTTGCAGTTGGATAGGCAACTGCCATTCAGTAAGTGCTTTTGAAAATAAAATAACCCCTGATAATGCACAGTAAGATGTACTAGTCAAAACCCTGCTAGATTTCTCTGATTTATACTACCTATTGAAAGGTTGACAGCAAGATAGGAAACGTGATTTATAGTTCATTTTATTCTGGAATACATTTTCATCTATATATCATCAATATTTGTATATACATATATTTGAAATTTTACAAATTCTAGTGGTCCTTTTACCTCTTCCTGCTGCTGGGTATTAAATAATGTTCTGCAGCAAATAACCCATTCTAAATGATTGTACACTTCCCTATGGGCAGCTGTCTACTGACTCCTGGGCTGTGCTGCAGCTCATAACCTTGGTATCCAGGCCATCATCTGATACCAATCAGATTAGTCCCTGATTATGTGGCCCACATCCCGCCTACGATGTCCACAATTTGCCAATCCCACTGATCATTGCAAAAAACGAATTCCCTTGTCACTTACATTTAACAGGTGGTGCAGCGGGAAAGGCCCAACCTGTACATGTGGCCATATCCCTACTGAGCTTGCTTTAACCCAAACATCAGAAATTGAGAATATTTAGCTGTGTGAGAATTTGATCAGATATTCCAGATAAGATTCTGGATTCTGCCACCTAGATTGTGTTGAGCAATAACAATGGTTGCACTGTGGCTATATAATCACAAATAGACTATCATTGGGCAACTATGTTTTTCTTCCAGCCAAACTGAAACTTGGTAAGAGATAGAAATGGTAGAGTGGGCTATCATTCCTAATATATGGTTATACTATCAGGAAATAACATCTAAAGAATTGACTATATCTAGTTCTGTATGAGTGTCAGAATTTTAACACCTAAAAGTTCTTAAAGACACATTAGACTGAGGTTTGTGACAGTTTACTGAGCTGTGTCTGGTACTAAAAAATTTAATATTTTACTGGCTAAGGCTTGGGACAAGTTCAGCCTCTGATATGTCAACCATTAAGTACCTTATAGCTGCAATATAATGCAGCCAAATGGAAGCAAAACTAGTGATGGGACAAACAGTCCACCAATAAACAATAGATGTGGTTACTTCCAGGTGGGCAATGTGTTTAAGTAATGCGCAGGAACTGGCTGGCAGGTTGTGTCCTTGAACATGGGTCCGTGGCTAGGAGCGCTCTGCTGACATCATGACTACGTACGACAATGCTGCAGAGTGCTCCCGGCCACGTGCGCAGGATCAAGGACGATCAAGGTTGTATGCCACCGGTCAGCGCATTTCTAAAAAAGATCTTGCAGACCTGGAAATAGCCACAGGTGCTATTCGTTTGCAAACAGTTAGTCACAGGGTCAGGCAAACTGTTAGTTCCATCTCTATTAATAACCACATTTGTGTCGGCACTTGACAGTGTGGTCACCACACAGAAAAAAATGTCATTTCTGTGTGTAGCGGCTGCCATTTTCAGAAGTGCCTCAATAGGACAGACACCTCTCTGCTGCTTGTACTGAGCGCTTGCATAGGGATGATCAATGAGCGCAAATTGTTCCAAAATTATGCACATTTTTATGCAAATGTCTGCAGTTTGGAAATGGACCAATCAATTTAAACCCAGGTTTAAATTGATTGGTCAATTTTCAAGCTGCATACATTTACATAAAAAATATGCATACATTTGCATCAACTAAGAACAATTTTTATATCTGTGATCATCCCTACCCTAGTCATTAATGTACTGCTTGCGTGAAACGAACCTTCAGGCTACTTGCACACCAAGACGTTGCGTTAGGTGCCACGTTAAAGAGACTCTGTAACAAATTTTTCAGCCTTAGTTCTTCTATCCTATAAGTTCCTGTTATGATCGCTGCTGCAGCAGGTATTGCTGGCAGTAGTAGTGCTGCTGAGGCAGTTCTGATCTCTTTCCATGCAAGCTGCATAGCTTTGTCTGCCTTTCCCTGCTGTCAGCTTGTGACTGATTATCATTCACCTGTGTGGGAATCTGCATGTCTGCTCCCATTGGATGACCTCAGTATAAAGATCTGCTTCCTGCAGGGTTTCCTCGGGCTATCATAGTTTCAGTGTAAGCTAGTCTTGCTGTTGCTCAGCCCCAGACCGTGTTTCTTGTTCTAAAGATACTTTGCTGGTTTTGCATCATATATTGGTTCATTGCCCATATATATGCATACCAGCACGTTTATTATTTTCCTTGTATTCGTGTTACGTTGATACATCAGTGACGCTGATATATACGTACACGAACTGTTTATATCCTGTGTTCAGTTAGTCAGTTCCAGCACGTTTTGGTGGATGCGCGTATCGTGATCACCCGTGCTGAGCTAGTTATCCTGTTCCTGGTCCCGTTTGTGGATTGCGTTCATCTCTGCGAAGAGATAGCGAATCCTTCTGAATCCTGTCCTGTTTCCGTTTGTGGATTGCGTTCATCTCTGCGAAGAGATAGCGAATGCTTCTGAGTCCTGTTCCCTGTATTGCTCCAGTTCTAGTCAGTGTTCCTGCTTATGTCATATATCGGTTCATTGCCGATATATACATATGTTAGTCAGACGTTACAAATAGTTTTATTGATAGCTGTAATTGTAATACGCTAGGAAAACATACTTATTGTATATTTATCTGTGTTACGTTCATCTATCTTGATCCTGCTATTTCCTGACTATCCTGTCCTGGCTTTGTGAGGCACGCCATCGCTGCAAACGCATTGGCTGCCTCATTCCAGTCTGTTTTGTTGTGGACGCTTGCTGTCACTAAGTAGTGGCTAGTTAAGCAAGCGTTCATTCTGTCTACCTGTCCTGATCTCCTCAGTTCTGGTTTATGCGCTCAGCGCTACTTTGCGCTGAGACGTTTTCACGAAAGTATTGTTTGTGGCTGTTCGGATCTGCATCGGCTCTGTGCGCCACAATCTCCTATTGGAGTCAGTCCTCTCCTCCACTAAACTGGGGATATCCTGAGTCCTTGTGCTGGTGTGTGTACCCCCTTCACGTCAGCTTATGCATCGCGTGCTGACCGTGGAGAATACACCTCCAAGCGTGACATTATGATAGCCCCATTACCAATCCCTATTGTGGGGGGGATTTCCAGAAATTATGACACTGTTTGTCAGGGGTCCTGCTCCTTTAAAAAATTTGAAAAGCTTGGTCCTGAAGTTACAGACAAATTTATATCAGAATTGGTTAAAGTTCTGGCCAATCCCGACTTTCGGGCTTCTGCAATTTCTACCTGGTCTGATTGGATCGTTTGTGCTCTTTTTAAGGGCAAACTTTTTGATTGGGCAATCGATGTCTTAGATCACACTCAGTTTAGACAAAGTCCTTTGCAATTTATAGCTTTTGTAATTCACAATTGGTTGCGCATAGATCCATTGCCTTTTCCTCTTAATGAACTCCTGGCAGCAGGCCAATCAGCTGCTCCTTCAATTGCTTGCAAAAATGATCAGCAAGCAGAAAGTGTTACTGATAATTTTCCTGCAGCTTTGAATAAATCACCAAAAACAGCAAGGTCAAAGGCAAAACGCAAACGTTCTAAGAAACGTGTCCAATCTGCAGAATCGTTATCTTTAGCGACTGCGCATCAGACCTGCAATGAGATTCTGCCATTAACAGATAATGAAATGCAATTGTCTTTCAGGGGAGTTAAATGGACTTATGAAACTACTAATGAACTTTCATCACTGGCTAGGGAAAATAAAGATTTTTGTTTAAAAGAATTATCTGAGTATGATTATGAGGATATATTACAGAGTATTGAACAAATCAATCTATTCGTGCAGCAAGAAAAATTTGCATACACTACAGTCCAACACTTGCTACAGGTATTGGAGATCCTTAGGAATAAGAAATCTGCCAATCACCTGCTAAATAATCCAATGCATGTTTCTGCCATAACCACATTTGCAAACTGTGATCTGCCTGTTAAGTATGCTTGGAATCCTCCATTTGAGAAAGGAGAGATGGAAGCTCTGGTCAATGAATGGAAGAATGATTCAAGTTCATTTTGTCAATTTTACAGTGCAAAAAGTGAATTAGTATTGAATGCATGCATTAAGTTTGCCTATAACCTAATAAAAACTGGTGTGTGTGGGTATGACTTTGTGGCTCCATTGATCGATGTGTGGAAAATGATTTTGGACGATTTTTATGCGATTCAATCAGTTGATACCAGGGAAGACACACTGTCAATTGGAGACTGTCCCACTTCTCCAGTTACTGAGTCCCTGCCATGTCTTGTGAATGTTCCTGTAACTCCACCCTGTACCATGGATAACTCAGTGTTACATCCCAGTAAAACAGAAGCCACTGATACTTTCTTAACTTTGCCCTGCACAAATTTCTCAGCAGAGAATCCAGAGGTCCTGCTGACTTCTGAGTCCAGCCTAGCCAGTACTCATGAGTCTTTGTTCAGTGAAACAGACACCAGAAAAAGCTTGCCTGTCTCTGCAAACACTTCTGCAGAAATTACCTGTGTTAATAAAGTTCAACTCCTGTCTGATCCAGCAGATGCCAATAGATGCACTACATCAGTTTCCGAGTCCCAGCAATCCTGTCCAGAAACCTCAGAACCCCAGCATCTGAATTTTCCAATTTCACAATTGAATGGTGATTCAGATGTGCAAACATTGTGTTTTGATCTTCCTGTTTCTACACCTCACTCTAGTTTCGTGAATAACTCAGAGCGTCTGCTATGTGAATACGAAATCGCAGAATTATTACCGTGTTCAGAAAATGTTCCAGTAAATTTGCCCTGTACCATGAATTGTGCAGTAGATCTCTCCAATGAAACTCAGGTCACAGAATCATTATGCTGTCCAGCAGGTGCTTCCATGGTTTTGCCCTGCAATATGGACTGTTCAGTGATCCTGTCCAGTGAAGCTGTGGTCGCAGAGTCTTATGCTTCACCCAGTACTTTGGACACTTCAAACCCTCTAGCAGAGGAGTCTGAGGCACTGAAAAACCTTTGTACTGTGCGCTCACTATCTCGATTATACTTTAAATCTAAACAGACATATAGACATAGTCCATAACCAGAGTCCAAACGGGTTACTTATGTGTCCATGGATCGCTGCATCAATCACCAAAAGCATATGATGTAACCGGATTCCTTTTTCAAAAATGCTGCGCTCCCATGTATCCCAGATTTTCTTGTGATGAATTGCTCAAAAGAAATAGAGAACAAAACAAAGCATAGTGTGATACTGCTTCAAACAATTTCCTTTTCACACCACCCAGTGTTGTGACCAATATCCCATACACGTACACCACGGCTCATAGGGTTATACAGGTCCTCACCATGTGTAATGACTGTCAAATCACAGACAGCAAACCAGCACCATATATAATCTCCCAGGGCATGCAGATATCCACCGAGTCATGTGTGGCCTCTCACCTCACTCTCAGCTGTCCAGATTATAAGACAGCAACAGCGCTCAGTGTCTCAACCGGAATATTCCAAGCAGCTCCCCCAAACGATACCACTCCTCTATAGCAGATTCCTCATATCAGCCTAATAACTGAAGGACTTGACATAGCGTAAAACCATTAACATTTATTAAGAAGATAAAAGTAGTGCACTCACATGTAACCAATAAAATCAGAGCTCTTTCTCGCCAGCCTCGTACGCCTGTAGCTCCGCTGGGCGGAGCTACAGGCGTACGAGGCTGGCGAGAAAGAGCTCTGTTTGATACATGCTTGATTTTATTGGTTACATGTGAGTGCACTACTTTTATCTTCTTAATAAATGTTAATGGTTTTACGCTATGTCAAGTCCTTCAGTTATTAGGCTGATATGAGGAATCTGCTATAGAGGAGTGGTATCGTTTGGGGGAGCTGCTTGGAATATTCCGGTTGAGACACTGAGCGCTGTTGCTGTCTTATAATCTGGACAGCTGAGAGTGAGGTGAGAGGCCACACATGACTCGGTGGATATCTGCATGCCCTGGGAGATTATATATGGTGCTGGTTTGCTGTCTGTGATTTGACAGTCATTACACATGGTGAGGACCTGTATAACCCTATGAGCCGTGGTGTACGTGTATGGGATATTGGTCACAACACTGGGTGGTGTGAAAAGGAAATTGTTTGAAGCAGTATCACACTATGCTTTGTTTTGTTCTCTATTTCTTTTGAGCAATTCATCACAAGAAAATCTGGGATACATGGGAGCGCAGCATTTTTGAAAAAGGAGTCTGAGGCACTGCTTACCTCAGTTGGTGTTGCAGTAATATTCACTTGTCTAGCAGCTGTTTTGGATTTACAGTCTGCTCTAATAAAACTTGATGAATTTCTGCCCAGCGAAGCAGAAGCCATTGAAATATTGTCCTCGTCAGCAAGTGTGTTAGATACCTTGCCCTGTACACAGTCTGATTTAACCAATGTTGTTGAGTCCCCCTCCAGTGTTGTAACAGCCGAGGAACTCCAGCCCTGTCCTCTGAATGTTTCAAAAGTCTTGCCCTGTAACATGGATAATTCTGATTCTCTGGTCAAAATAATAGAAATCTCAGAATTTCAGTCCGGTCTAATGAGTGTTCCTGAAACCCAGCCCTGTATCCTGAAAGATTCTGGTTCTCTGATCGCTGTGGCAGAGGTTCCAGAGTCCCCTTCCTGTCCAGGGAATTCCTCAGTTTTGCCTAGTCCAGTGGGGGCTGCTGCAATACTGACTTGTTCTGCAGCGCCTCATGAGCTCCAATCCAGTGTATTAGATGAGTCTCTGTCCAGTCCAGAGGTAGTTGTGGAGTCCCTATCTGGTTCAGTGCATACATCAGAAGATTTGTCCTGTCTTGTTAGTGCCCCTGAATCTGATTTGCTACTGACTTTGCTGGAATCAGCGACATCTAAGTCTGATCCTGCATTCTCGTGTAAAAGTCCAGTAGTTGCGAAGTCTAGTCATGATGATTTTTTTTTGGCCTGTCCTGGTTTTGGTCCTGTCTTGGCTGACCCTGAGGCTCACAGTTCCTTGACATGCCCAGAGGTTTTTCTTGTGCCAGTGTGCCCAGATGTTCTTTGTGTGCCAGAATGCCCAAGTGTGTCTAAGGTGTTAGCGTGCTCTGATGCTTCCTTAGTGGGAACATGTTCTGATGTTGCCAATCTGCCTGCATGCCCAGAGATGGTTCTGGTCCCTGAAAGCCCTGATCTTGATGTTTGTCCTTGTGGCCCTGACTCGGGAATTGCCCTAGGTTCCATAGGGGTTCTTGATAGTTCTCCATGTGAGCCTAAGGGGCGTTCTGACCTATGGGGATCTCTTTGGAGCTTCAAGGTGTTCTGGGAGGTCTCTGAGAAAACTTGTCCTGGTGTCTTGGACTGGTTCAACAGTGGGTTTTGTGTTGGTAAAGACAGTCCCGGTGGGCATTGCAAAGGCTTTGGCGTTTTTGAACGGTTCCTGGAAGACGGTGGGTATCGCTCAGGGAGTTTCGGAGGGCTTTCTTCTGGAAATCATGGTTCTGATGGATGTCACACTGGGGCTTGTAGTACTGATGGGCATGGTTCTGTAGGTTCTGGTTCTGATGGGTCCAGTCTTGTGGGGCCTGATTCTGGAATTTGGTCTTGCCGGGCTGTCCCGGTCATCATGAATTATCAGTCAGACTGTTTTGTTGGGAATTTCAGTTTTGAAAAGCGTCTAGAATCCGCTTTTAAGGGGGGGGGGGGTACTGTTATGATCGCTGCTGCAGCAGGTATTGCTGGCAGTAGTAGTGCTGCTGAGGCAGTTCTGATCTCTTTCCATGCAAGCTGCATAGCTTTGTCTGCCTTTCCCTGCTGTCAGCTTGTGACTGATTATCATTCACCTGTGTGGGAATCTGCATGTCTGCTCCCATTGGATGACCTCAGTATAAAGATCTGCTTCCTGCAGGGTTTCCTTGGGCTATCATAGTTTCAGTGTAAGCTAGTCTTGCTGTTGCTCAGCCCCAGACCGTGTTTCTTGTTCTAAAGATACTTTGCTGGTTTTGCATCATATATTGGTTCATTGCCCATATATATGCATACCAGCACGTTTATTATTTTCCTTGTATTCATGTTACGTTGATACATCAGTGACGCTGATATATACGTACACGAACTGTTTATATCCTGTGTTCAGTTAGTCAGTTCCAGCACGTTTTGGTGGATGCGCGTATCGTGATCACCCGTGCTGAGCTAGTTATCCTGTTCCTGGTCCCGTTTGTGGATTGTGTTCATCTCTGCGAAGAGATAGCGAATCCTTCTGAATCCTGTCCTGTTTCCGTTTGTGGATTGCGTTCATCTCTGCGAAGAGATAGCGAATCCTTCTGAGTCCTGTTCCCTGTATTGCTCCAGTTCTAGTCAGTGTTCCTGCTTATGTCATATATCGGTTCATTGCCGATATATACTTATGTTAGTCAGACGTTACAAATAGTTTTATTGATAGCTGTAATTGTAATACGCTAGGAAAACATACTTATTGTATATTTATCTGTGTTACGTTCATCTATCTTGATCCTGCTATTTCCTGACTATCCTGTCCTGTCTTTGTGAGGCACGCCATCGCTGCAAACGCATTGGCTGCCTCATTCCAGTCTGTTTTGTTGTGGACGCTTGCTGTCACTAAGTAGTGGCTAGTTAAGCAAGCGTTCATTCTGTCTACCTGTCCTGATCTCCTCAGTTCTGGTTTATGCGCTCAGCGCTACTTTGCGCTGAGACGTTTTCACGAAAGTATTGTTTGTGGCTGTTCGGATCTGCATCGGCTCTGTGCGCCACAATCTCCTATTGGAGTCAGTCCTCTCCTCCACTAAACTGGGGATATCCTGAGTCCTTGTGCTGGTGTGTGTACCCCCTTCACGTCAGCTTATGCATCGCGTGCTGACCGTGGAGAATACACCTCCAAGCGTGACAGTTCCTATGCCTGTTCTAATCTGCTCTGGCTTACTGCAGTCTTTCCTAACTGCACTGTCTCTGTAATAAATCAATGTATCTTTCCTCTGTCCTGTTTGTCGGGCTAAGGCTTGATTGTGTGGAATGTGCAGGGCTGCTTGTGATTGGTAGAAGCGATACACACCCTCTGCAGGCCCCCTGCACATTCTGAATGACTCACACACTATGCTTAGCTGAGCCTATTAGAAGCTGGTTAGTTTGTTTGTAAACACTGCCTAAAACTGTTAATTACTAGCCAGGATTGCAGCAGAGAGTGGCAGAAACAGCACAGAGGGGCACAGGAGAAAATAATGAATAGAATGGTATGCTTTTTATTGTAAGAATATTAGAGTACAGATTCTCTTTAAGGTTGCATAACGTGCACCTAACACAACGTATGGTGCTGCAAGAGCCGACGGTAGAGTGAGCCACGTTAGGCGGCTCTATTCCGATAAAGTCTCCCAGAGTGGCGCTGATTGGCCGGTGGGACCACGTGACGCGGAGCGCGACACTCCGCATCACGTGGTTCCGCCGGCCAATCAGCGGCCGCCAGTGCAGTGAATATTAAGTAGCCCTGTGCGCGGCTACTGTAGCTGGCTCTCCCCGCCTTCTCTCCGCCCCCTACTGCGCATGTGTAAACAGTCTAACGCGGCTATTGCCGCTCTAACGCCGTAGCATGCTGCACTTTCCGGGCAACATACAGCGTTACATGTAACGCAACGTGGGCTGTGTGAACAGCCCACTTGAGTTACATTGCTGTGCGTTGGGGGAGCGTTACAGGCGCCTGTAACGTCCCTGTGTGTAAGCAGCCTAAAGCTACATTTCATCATTTGGGCTTCTACTTATAGCGCCATCTGGGATTATTTATCAGCAATTTTGATACTTCTAGGAAACTGGTGCCTTTTGGGTCAGTAAATGGGAGTATTTAACCTTCCTGGAGTTTAATTTCCACACGATTTTTGTACCAACAGTGGTACAATTTTTTTTTAAAGTGTTTCTTTATATTGTAAGCATTTTTGTGGACCACTTGCAAGCTGCGGGCCTGCAAGCTGTCCACAAGCATGCGTACAATATAAAAAAAATGAAACAAAAAAAAAAAACACTTTTTTTCATCTTTATTTTTTATTTTTTTTTACTACACCCAGATTTTTTTTTATATTGGATCCAATACAGATGTTTGTATTTAAACCAATATAAAAAAAATTGAATTAGCCACTTGATGTGATGACGCCCAACTCCCTGGAGCACTGGCAGCATCATCAGAGGGACACACCAGGGGATGTGATTGCTGAGGTACAGGAAGCGACGAAGTGCTAGGCCTGGTGGTGCGCGTCATTGATTGCGCTCCTTCCTACATGTTGACTCGTAGTGCACATGCGCAGATTGCTCCCGGCCACAGGAGTGCGATCTATGATTCTTGCCACCGGACCTAGCGCTTGCGCACTGCAGTCTACCCGGCCGGCCCGGAAGCAGCTTCTGCTGGCTTTTAGGGGAGGACAATCTTACAATCTTAGTGCTAGTGCTCATCAAAAATCGCTAGTGTAATTGCAAGCTCTTAGCGTTTTTTGAAGTGATTTTTATAAGTGATTCCAGGCATGTGCCTAGCAATTTTCTATTTATGCCTAGTGATGTTAGGAGCATTTTGGTTTTGCATTTTTATACTTTTTGTACACTTTGATCTGGAAGTGAACAGCTTTTGCAAAACAAGTGCTAGGAAATTGATATGCTCAGCGCTTTTTAGAGCAATTATTCACTTTTCCTATACTTAACATTGAGGCATAATCGCCTTCAAAATGCTGGAAGATCCATATTTGCAAAGGATAGATACCTACCTTGTTAGTGGGAAGACTCTTATGTCTTGTGTCTATTATTTGTTTTTTTTGTACGACTTCAGGATTATCTCAAGTAATTTACATAGATCAGCAGCAGAAGGAAAAGCTGAAAATAATCTAGCAGATTGATCATCCCCAATTTAAAATCTATGGTAGTGCATGCATAACTAGCACATTCGCAAATAAGTCACTTCCTCTTTCTACCAAAAGAAAGAAATAGGTTAAATGTTTCCATCACTGATCCATGCAAAACCGCATCTTGTATGTGTATTTCTGTGTTCTGTTCACAGACAAGCCACATGCAGGAGACTACAAGCTTACACATACTTCAACCCCCAACAAGTCTCACATGTGCAACACTTGATGCAAAATTCAAAACAGTGTTTACAGATGCATTCGAAAGCAAGTGTTACCTTATTCCAACAGCCTTGTACTGGTAAACCATCATCTCCCTAGGGAAACAGAATAATACTCTTTTATATCATATAGTATTATAATAAACCATGCAGCACAATTAAAAAGATTTACATGCACACGTTCCCCTCTCACTCCATTATAGCTGGATTCTAAAAAGTCATGTCAAATTGAGAATGTAATGCATTGCTTTTTAGGCCAGCTTTCAGAACATTCATTTGAATGGGATTTGCATTGGATAAGGACAAGCAACAATGGGCAAATGTTTGCCGTGGATCGGTCAGCCTGGCAAAGTGTTTTGCATAAAGCACACCTGAACTAAAGGGATAATAAAACCTTCAGTAAGGACAAAACAGCCTCGGCTATCAAGCTGTTCTCTGGGATTCTCTTGTTCTTTATACATTTAGTTATCAGAAATGTTTGATTTGTTTTAGTTTTTTTTAATGTAATGAAAACTATTGATGCAAAGTGAGATATTAATAGTAGCAAGGCTTTCCACATCATACTCAATGCCTCCATTAAGAGAAGCTTTATGTATGGAATTAACAGAACATCATTTTAAAATAATTATACATAAAAAAGTTTGAAATAAAAAACTGCAGCCTTTGCAAAACATTAAGGACTCTGCCTTGCTGACACCAAGTCAGTCTCCATTCCCCACCCCACCTTATATCACATGGGCAAGAAGGGGGAGGAGTGATTTCTCTATCAGCTGAAGCTGCGCCTCCCTACTGACAGAGGCAGGGGTCACACCAAGCGCTGTAAAAACAGAGCAGAAGATATGGGAATTACAGCTATAGTTGCGCTCAGTGAGTAATTTGGGCACCGTAAAAGACAGAGCGCAAATTGCTATAAAACACTGTAATTGGCCACCAGCAATGGCTGGAAGCTGAATTACATCTTTCCCCACTATCCATGGCGGCCTGGAGGGGAATAGTAATTAGTAGCGCTGGGACTTGTGCAGGAGCAGGGTGAGCTGTTTTATCCTGCGCCCAAATCTCCCTACGGCTGATTCATATCACACTTGCCAAAATTGCATATAATGTTTTCCTTTGGGTGAACTGCAATTCCGCATTTTGGGGATGTGATTTTGGTCCACTTAAAAAACTGGCTACATCCGCTACCTTTTCACGTATGTTTGTGAATCGAACGAGAATTGCATGTGATTTGCACATGTTGCATTCAAATGGTAAAAACTGCATTAAAATCACATCACAAAAAGCAAGCGCATTGGAAAACGCACATACACGTTAGTAGAAAAACGCATGCATTTGGCTTCCTGCAAGTTTGACCCCTGCTTGACAGTCTATGGGCTAGTTCACATCAAAAATCGCTAAGCGAAATCGCAAATGCTTAGCGCTTTTTGTGGCATTTTGCAGTAGCGATTCCTGGCATGTGCTTAGCAATTTTCTATTTATGCTTAGCGATTTTGGAGCGTTTGCATTATGCTTAGCGATTTTGTAGTTATTGTGGCAAAACAGGAAGGACATTTTGACCTTGAAGTGAACAACTTTTGTTAAAAACCACTTTGAAAATTGCTCTGTTCAACTATTTTTAAAGCAATGTTAAATTTTTCCTTTATTTTATATTGAGGTGTAATCGTCTCCAAAATGCTACAGGACCTTGTTTGTGTTTGGGGAAACACTCACATTGCGCTGGTGTGAACTAGCCTATACAAACACACTTGCAAAGCACTTTAAGGGCTCCTTCACACTAGGGGTGTTTTCAGACTTTTTTTAAGCGCAGGCGATTTTTAAAATTGCCCACAAAACACTTTTGCAATGAATGTCTATGAGAAGGTTCATATCAGCGCGGTTCGTGCGCTGTGCGTTCAGCAAAGCGGTGCCTGGACCACTTGTGGGGCATTTTTGCTATAATGGAAGGTATAGAATGAGCTCTAAATGCTCACAAAATCGATTTCTGCACGATTGCGTTCGCGTTTTTTTTAGAATAAATACATTGTATTGATTTTTTTCCGGGTCAAAGACTTGTGTCAGGGAGTGAATCTCAAAACCGCTCTGGCAAAGTGCTTAGAAAAGAGTTTTTTCAAAAAACACAGTGCGCAGTGGAGGGTCGAGAGGGGGGGGGGGGGGGGAAACAGCGCACAAAAACACGTTTTCGTTTTTACACCACCAAGAGCACTTTTGAGTACTTTTCAAAGTGCCAGCACTTTGAAGAGCGCTTTTCAAAGTGTTTGGCCAAGGAAAGCCTCTGAAGGTGTTCCCACAGAAGCATTGTGATTTTTTAAAAACATGCTGTATGTAGCATTTTTTGGAGTGATTTAACATAAATGAATGCGCAAAAACACTCATTCATTCAAAAAATCAATGTCCAAAATCACTTTAAAAAATCGCTATGCGCTAGTGGTTGCGCTTTTGGTGTGAACCAGCCCTCACATGCACATAGACTGACCGGAAGGAAAGTTGAGTTAGGGCTAGTTCACTCCAAGAGCTCTTTTCAGCACTTTTCAAAGCCCCAGCTCTTTGAAGAGCGCTTTTGAGCGCTTTGAAAAGTGTTTGGCTACTGTAGCCCTATGAGGGCTCCCACAGAACCGTTTTTTGAAATCGCAAACACGCTGTATGTAGCATTTTTTGGAGCGATTTAGCATAAATGAATGTGCAAAAACACTCAATTATTCAAAAATCAATGTCCAAAATCGCTTAGCAAAATCGCTATGCGCTAGTAGTTGCGATTTTGGTGTGAACCAGGTCTGAGTAATCAGGAGGCTGCTGAGGAGGAACTGGAAGCAATGAGTTGGTGCAGCCGGTATTTATCCTTTCTGTCTTGTAAATACTGCAATGTTTTCACAAAAAAATGTTTATGCACAATTCATACACAACAATGTTCTATGAAAGAAGCAATCTACAATCTACAAAGCATTAATAAAAGCATCCCCAAGTTATATCGGATATTACAGTTTAAAAACACTTTCATTTGGGAGGGGTCCTGACATCACACTGTGGGAGGGGTTTCAACACAATATCAGCCATACAGAGCCCCCTGATGAGCCGTTTGTGAAAAGGAATACATTTCTCATGTAAAAGGGGGTATCAGTTACTGATTGGGATGACGTTCAATTCTTGGTCACCGTTTCTCTTTAATTCTACCTAAGCTGTTCAGTTAGCATTAAGTTTGATTTCAGATTCAAGTCAATTTTAATTTCATTAGTGCAGCTTGGATATCAATGGCAAAGTGAAAACATTAACTGTCACACAAGCCTCCCTTTACCCCACCCACACAAATGGTTGCTGGTCACACACTGTGAGATTGGATCTGAGAGATATCTGGGCAATTACAGAATTTAACAGTATACAGGTAGGTGGTTACTAAAGGAAAGATGCAGTGAACACTCAGCAGCAATGTTTCCTGTGGTAAGTTTGAACATGGTGCAATAAGCTTTTTATTTTTTTTGTAGCACCTAGTTGGTTGTTTAACCCTCTGGGCGATACAATAAGATCACCCAGGAGGGGGCGCAGCACTATTTTTAAAATTTTTAATTTTTTAAATCATGTAGCGAGCCCTGGGCTGCCCAGCGGCATCCCCCCACCCACTCCGATCGCCTTCGGCGATCAGAGTAAGCAGGAAATCCCGTTCAGAACGGGATTTCCTGCTGGGCTTCCCCGGTCGCCACGGCAACCGGGCGGGATGACGTCACCGACGTCATGGACGTCGTGACGTCAGAGGGAGTCCCGATCCACCCCTTAGCGCTGCCTGGCACTGATTGGCCAGGCTGCGCAAGGGGTTGGGGAGGGGGGGGCTGCGCAGCACGGCGGCGAGCGGCGGATCGGCGGCAAGCGGCGGCGATCGGAAGTTACACGCAGCTAGCAAAGTGCTAGCTGCGTGTAACAAAAAAAAAATTATGCAAATCGCCCCACCAGGGCCTGAGAACTCCTCCTGCGCGACATACCCCGAGCTCAGCTCGGGATTATCGCTCAGGAGGTTAAAATCAACACAGTGAAGATTCATGACAAATTTGCTTCAGTAAACCACCTGCACTTCTAGATATCTCTCAGATCAAATCTCCACATGTAACTACAATGTGAAGCATATGAGTTGATTTATCAAGGATGGAAAACAATAGATAAAATAAATTCTAACAAATCTGCCTTTTTTTTGTTTTCTATTACAGCAAGGGGGGCAAGTTTGCAATTCTAATTTACAAAATGTAATCAGCACATGCACTTTGTGTTTTTTACTGGATACATACGGTTTTGGATTTATTTGGCCTTTTTCAGTAGGATGGCTTGAGAGTGAGCTTTCAGACGACAGAAACTACCCCACTACCTGTACTGCCTGTTAGGTCTGGGACCCAATGGCAATGCTTTTGCAGTGCTTACCAATCGCTGCTGCATTAGTTTGCTGGTGATTGGCAAAGCACTGCATCAGTGGAATCCTATGGAGGTGGTTCTACTTGCAATGTTGCCATCACAGAGCAATCACAGAGCACAGTATGCAGCATTTTGGAAGCGATCCCGTTAATGGCAGCGGAGTCAAATCGCAATCACTCCAGAAATTGCATTTAAAATCGTGGCACTCCTGTGATGCAGGAATCTTGAGTGTTTTGTGATCTCCTGAAAAGTGCTGTCACTACTTTTAAAATTTTAAATTTTTTAAATCATGTAGCGAGCCCTGGGCTCGCTACATGATAGCCGCTGCCCAGCGGCATCCCCCCCACCCACTCCGATCGCCTTCGGCGATCAGAGTAAGCAGGAAATCCCGTTCGTGGCACTCCTGTGATGCAGGAATCTTGAGTGTTTTGTGATCTCCTGAAAAGTGCTGTCAGTGGGGCCGGGCCTAATATCTGGCTTGCTCACGAGAGCAGCTGACAGGGGGTGGACACATTGCATGTCAGCTACCTTTCTGAGGGAGGCCTTAAAAATCACTATGGTGAAAATAAGGTAAAATGTTTAATACATGTACATATACGCACATACATTTGTCCCAGAGTAAATGCACTACATTTATTTTACTTCCCCTGTAGCTGCCATGTACAATAGGTGTTATATAATCTGACAGCTCTGAGCCTGTTAACAGCATGTTTGGAAAAGTCCATCTCCTCATGGGGATTCTCAAGGTTTTTCACTGCTTGAAGAAGCAGGAAATTTGGGCGCATATACTACCTCAGAAAAATAGGTTCCTCGTTACTTACAATATAAAGAGCGGCAAAAATGCACCCATTGGGATTTGTGGGCAGCCGCTATGTTATTAATTATAAGCAATCCATTTGTATTTTAGCAATGCAGTGGTTATCTTTGTGAAATCAAAAATGTTTCTACAAGTCTACGCAAGTAATGGAGGACAGGTGAATTGCGGCATTGGACAGGACTCTTATGGAAACATGGAAGCTGGACATAACAGCAAGCCCATGCAACTCTATTACTGGACAGGTAAATTGCGGCATTGAACAGGACTCGTTGGTGCTAAACATAATGGTGAGCCCATAGAACTTTATTGCTAGTGGGGGGACTGGCCTATTACAGAATTGGAGTCCTGTCCAATACCCCTATATACCTGTCCCCCATTGGCAATAGAGTTGTGTAGGCTTATGGAAAAATGTGTTTTCCATTAGAGCCCTTTCCAATTCTGCAATAGACATGTCCCCCATTAGCAATAGTGTTGTGTAGGCTTGTGGAAAATGTTATCTTCTACAGCCGTGACTAAACATTTGAAAGGCTTTATCGATAACTGTTTGGCTGCTCCATAGCCTTATGTTTTAAAAGACAATTCATAATGTAGCTAAATATGGATATATGAAAGAGTACACAACAATGCAAACTTCATTTAATGGCTATATCCTGAGTCCTTTTTTCGCACGTTTTTTACATGTATGCCGCCCTGACATGGACTTATACAAAGATGCTGGTTGCTATACATACTTACGTGCCACTATACAAGCATTCAAAGCCAGCATCTTTTTATAAGTCCACACCAGGGAGTGCTTTTGAAAAGTATGATGGAAGCCTACCGACTACCCTATAAGGAGATGGGACAGTTTTAATTCAATCAGCAAGTTCAGAACCGTTCAGATTGAAAATGCCTACTGTAAGTTGCAGCTTTATAGGAAAATAAGTCCTTTACAGTGCAATGTAAACTTACATTTTATATGTATGTGTATATTTCACAGTTTTTTTCTATCAAAGTGCTCCTTTAAATACTGTATTTGTTCTTGCAGTGGGTGCTTCCGGACTCTACAATAGCATACAGTCCAAGTCACTAACTTTCAGTTATTTTTGTTATATTTTAAAATGACCCTTGTGTAGGTGGTAAAACTAATCCATAGCCATTTTGTATGCTCGCTTTGTTGGAAAACCAATACTTTACACTGTTCTCCAGCCTTAGTAGATCAAACCCATAGTATTGTAGGAAACAAACTATCTTTCATGCATATTATCGCATTCAGTACACAATATATCCCCAAAACACCAATGCTGTGCACATGCATGCCCAGATTCAATATACTTGCCAAGACGTCTGACAAAAAAAATTAAGAAACTCAACATGTTCTGATAGACCCCAAACAAACTTAGAATTGATGAAAATACCAACGTTCCACTCTGTCTATTTGGTAACTATCGCCGGGTCACATTTGGTAGAGATAACTTGCCCATGCCACATTAGGTAGTAATGATTTACTACTTGCTACTTCTGACAGTAAAAAAATGAGCATGAGAAAAATAGCTACCGGTATGTTGGTGCCTATGTGCCTATGTACAGTATGTACAATATAGTAAGACAAAACACCATACATATATTTTTTTATTTTCAAGTTTGTGGCATTTGCCTGTATTGTTGTTCTTTCTGTGAAGACATAGGCAAAAACATGGTCAAGTAAAGAGAACTATGTGGAGGGCTTAGCTTATCACTTATTACTAGAATTAACACAACTCATTTTCAAAATGAAGTGCCTTTTTTACACACTGTTGATTGTTTCTTCAAAGCTGATTTGTGTAATTTGGTGACCTGGAGAAAATTAAGTGAGCCGTATTTTATTTGCAAGACAGAGACTCGTTATTTTATTCAAACCAATGCAATTGTTGCATCAGGTAGGAAAACACTGACATTTATGAGAAGGGTGCAGAAGAGAAAGGTTTGCTTAGCAAGTGGAAACTGTTAAAGTGGTCAGCAGGAGGGAGTCTGGAAAGTTCTTGTTAGCATCATCGAGTTAAGAACACATTCCTGTATATATATTGTCTCACAATTCTTTTTAACTCAATATTATAGGCTAATATCTCATTATGTGCCAGTTGCCTCTAAATCCAGATCTTGAGACTGGGTGTTTTCCCTAGTGGGGCTTGTATACTGCAAACTGCAAAGGGAAGTTATTTTAATCCATTTGCGTTCCGTCGTTTTCACTTGAGAAATGTTTACCTCCCATTCATTAGCCTATAACTTTATCACTACTTATCACAATGAACTGATCTATATCTTGTTTTTTCCGCCACCAATTAGGCTTTCTTTGGGGGGGGGGGGTACATTTTGCTAAGAGCCACTTTACTATAAATGCATTTTAACAGGAAGAATAAGAAAAAAACGGAAAAAATTCATTATTTCTCAGCTTTTCAGTTTTCAGCCATTATAGTTTTAAAATAATACATGCCTCCATAATTAAAACTCATGTATTGTATTTGCCCATATGTCCCGGTTATTACACCATTAAAATTATGTCCCTATCACAATGTATGGCGAGAATATTTTATTTGGAAATAAAGGTGCATTTTTTCCGTTTTGCATATATCACTATTTACAAGTTTAAAATAAAAAAAATATAGAAATATTTCATCTTTGCATTGATATTTAAAAAGTTTAGACCCTTAGGTAAATATTTACATGTTTTTTTTTTGTAATGTTTTTTTTTTTATATTAAACATTTTATTTGGGTAGTTTTGGGAGGGTGGGATGTAAACAATAGGTTTATAATGTAAATGTGTGTTGATTTTTATTTTTTTTTTTACTTTTAGTTGTAGTATTACTTTTTGGCCACAAGATGGCGGCCATGAGTTTGTTTACATGATGTCACTCTAAGCATAACATACGCTTAGAGAGACGCATGGGGAAGGTAACAGCCAGAAAAGGCGCAGCTTCCGAGAGAAGCTGTCGCTTTTTCAGCGGGGGAGAGGAATCAGTGATCGGGCACCATAGCCCGATTCACTGATTGCCTGGCTAACGAACCGCGGGCCGGGAGCGCGCATGCACGCGCGCAATTGGCCGCGGTAGCGCGCATGGTTCCTGGACGTAGTTTCTACGTCCAGGAACTAAAATAGGTTAATGAATCTGAATATGGATATATAATAAAACATTCAAAAGGGAGTAGGTAGTGAACTAACTCCAAAAAACTCTAGACCACTAGGTCAAGTAAAGTTATATTTATTGATTAACAACTACACATTTTGTAGTGAAAACATCACTTTTGCAGGTCAATCACTAAAGTCTAAAAAATGAACATGCTTAGCACCTCCGTGAAACGCGTAATTGTGAGTCAATAAATAACATTTTACTTGTACTTGTGGTCTAGTTTTTTGTTTTATTTTACAGTTTACTGCCTTCTCTTTTTTAAATTTATGATTATTCAAAAGACAACAATCAAAGAAACTGTCATTTTGTAAACCCCACATACCTATAGAGCTTTTAGCCAGTAACAACAGAAGACTTTTACTGTGTCTTTTATGACAGCCTGTGTGAAGGAAATGCCTCCTACATCAGAGCCCGGCTTTCTGAGCCGGCGACAGATTGCAGGACTGTACCATGTAGACAGGTGCCATTTACCTGTCATTATGTATTATGTATGTGGCATTTAGAATTTTAGTAAACTTTGATAGATGTCCTCTAATGGCTACTCATCCAATAGTAGATGATAAGGCGTGCAGAAAATCTTTTCCTGGACACCACAGGATATTGGATTCAAAAAGGACGTAATGATTCGCACCACCTTCAGAAATGTATCTTCATTTATTTAATAAAAGACATGCAAATGTAAAAAGAACTGTCGCAAGACATTTCTGAAGGTGGTACGGATCTGTACATCCTTTTTGACTCTAATATATATATGTACAGTATATACATACATATATATATATATATATATATATATATATATATATATATACACACACACACATACATACATATATATATATATATACCTCATTTTTGGAGTACCTAGTATCTCCTATATATATTTATCATATTCACCCAGACATACTTAACAATTTCAGCAAAAGTATTGGATTCTATTTATGCTGGTCATGGTACAGAGCAGTGCACATTGTATGGCCTCTTGCCTGACACCCAACCACCCCCCCCCCCCCGCCCCTTCACTTTGTATGTCATCACTTACACTGCACATGGTGCATCACCATAAAAAAATATGCCTAGGTGCATTTTGATGGAGCTGTCGGGTGGCCCCTTTCACTTCTAGTGCATTGAGCCATGCTTTTCCACATCTCGCTGCATCCAGCAGCAGTGAAGAGCTGTATGCAGTATTGCTAAGTCCCGCCCTACACAATAGTTATGTTGTTTCTATGTTTTCTAAATCATCTTATTTTCCCAGTTTTTTTTTATAAATACGATAGCAGATGGGTAGCAGTTTGGAAACAACTGCTGTACAGACACTGCTCAATTCCTCACTCTCTGTTCAATGTAGAGTAATAGGGAAATGGGTATGCAAGTGGCACAAGGCTTCAGGATGTACTGAAATCCCTATAGAACATAAAACTGACATCCGTATTACTTTGTTATACTGTATACATATTACTGTATGTTTTTTGGATAACATAGGTGTGTTGTGGCATTATGGAAAGTAGGATATCAGTTACTAGTTCAGTATATGAGAGGGGGAGGTATAATAATTAGGAGAGAAATGGGGGTATAATAATTAGGAGAGAGATGGGAGGTATAATAATTAGGAGAGAGATGGGAGGTATAATAATTAGGAGAGAGATGGGAGGTTGGGGAGAGGTAGAGGGATAGACAGGGAAGGTGGGAGAGAGTCAAAACATGTGAATATTTCCAAGCAAAGAATAGGTATTAAAGAACTCAGCATGCAGGAAGAAGGGTTGTTAAAGCCATACCAATGGGCAAGGGGCATCCAGCCCATCCAGCCCTGGTATCCCTGGATCACCATTTTCTCCTTTAAGACCACGATGCCCCTGTTTGCAAAATCAACTTCTAATTATTCCACTATATGCCACGTTTTTGATTTATTGGCATATTACGTCAACTAAAACTGCAGGACGTCTGTATTTAATATATTTTATGATATTTAAGGGCTTTGCGTTTCACACTGCAAAAGCCTGAATTAATTCCCAGGTCAGAAAATACCACAGTTCATATCAGATTTAATTATACATACATTGTCCAAAATGGGGTCCAAAGACTCCAAATCAAAAATTGAGTATGGGGAGCATAACCCTTTTTTAAATTGAAAAGATTTACAAAAGTCCGGCAGCTTTACCAGTTTAAGCTATAGTGGCACCTACTGGCGTGAGTCTTGAGGAAGGGAAGAAATTTTACCAAAAATAGATGTCTTCACAAAACCTGCAGCAAATCTCAAAATATACTCTAGTCACAAGTAAGAACATGCGTGAATAATAAGCATTTATACCATCAAAACTAAGCAAAACCTCAGAGTAAATCATCATCAGTTAATGTAGAATTTTGCTTAAAAGTTCTTCTTTTGCTCTTCCCATCCTCAAGTCCTACATAAAATACATTTCAAAAATCAAACATACCAACGGGCAGGGTGCATCTAATCCAGGCGCTCCTTGGTCTCCCTTATCCCCTTTAGGCCCCCTAGAGCCTTTCTTCCCCCTTTCCCCCTGCAAATAATAATTAAGTTCAACAAAAGATATAATGACTTGCAGGATCATCCACTTCAAAGTTGTTTCAGACAATAAAGAGCAGAGTTATATATATATATAAAAAATCTAAAATAATTATACTTTATGCTTTTTTTGTGAAATGCATAAAATATCTTACTACATATACTTTTATGTGATTTTTTTTATATGCAAATGGAGGGAGGGGAGTTGTATTTTAGTTACTTGTGTTGTAGTTTAATTATTCATATGAGCAGGAAAACCGAATCTTATTATGTACAGTATTTTCTGCTGCTCTAATTTAACATTAAATATAGAATTTGGTTACTTATTAAGAACTGAAAAAGTTAAAGTTATTAAAGCTTGTCTAAGAAAATAAAAATGTACAGGTAACTACCAGACCAAAGTAAGCATATTAGTAAACGCTGTATAGAAATTTAAGTCCTAGTAACAATTATTCCAAAATCTGTTCATGTACAAGTGATAGTTTTACATCAGTTTGCTTTTAAAAATAAGGAAAAATATGAAAACATCCATAAGCTACAGAGACAAGACCCTTGGCCTGGTCTGTTAAAGCTACACTAAGCATTCAATTTAAGCAATTTGGGAGAAATCCCAATTGCCACATTTGTTAAAGTAATTTAAGCACTATACAAATAAAATATATAAAATTAACCTCCCCCTAAGAGATGTTTGTAAATAGTGTTGGTCCCGGGAGGGGAGGGGGGGGATCGGTGAAAGGCATTACCTACCTTTGAGGGGGGGGAGGGGGTTGTTCCCTAGCCCCCATCTGTATGCTGGCCCTCATCTCCCTTTTCACTGTGCCACAGTTAAAGCAGTTTCAAGCTCCCGCGAATGGCCGCTCAGCCACCAGAGAGTTAGTCCATCACTGTGTCATTGTGAGTACATCTCACAGCCAGGAACGTGTGACACCATTGCGGGAGCTTGGAACTGCTTCATCTGTGACACAAGGAGATGGAGGCCAACATACCGATGGGGGTTAGGGGGAGGTTTGTTTTATATATTTTATTCATATAGTGCTGAGCTGCCATTAAGGATGAAAAGGCAGCGTGAAAGCCCATAGTGAGGTGCCCTTGTGACCTGTGGTCTCAGTTCAGAGATTTCTGTTATCCTGACGTCTTTACGGGCGTTTATACCCCAGATAATGGCTGCAATTATGAAATTGCTTGTGATGTTGGTTTTTAGCATCGATTTTTACAGGAAAATGTTTATAAAATAACACCTTAAATAAATATTATATGAATATCTGGAGTGTACCTTATGAGAGACAGAGGGAAATTCCTTTCCTCCCCCCAATGATGTGACACAAAAAGGTCTACCTCACACCTCTGTGTCCATCAAACATGAGGCTGGAATAGATAATACATTAATAAGTGAAAGGGGCCATTTTATGATCTATTTCCAATCCAAACAAACTTTCATAAAACCCACACATTAAAATATTTAATCAAAAATTACACAGATAGATGGTTTTAGGGGTATTTAATAAATGTCCAGCATCATAATCTATTTTCTAAACTTTTCATCTTATTTTCTTCATCTGTGCTGTTTATCTGTAATATGTTTATATTACTAAGGAACTACCAGCTTTCTTAGTTCAAATTGGTAGGTTTTGTGTGGTGTGTATATATATTTTTTGGTCATTTCCTCAAAAGTGAATAAATACCTGCAGATGCAGTCAGGCTAACTGGGCCTAAGTTTCCTCCTAGGAGATAATTTTTCATGTTCTCTTTAAAATAATTTTTTAACACTCTGCAATTGAAAAAGTACCAAAAAGTAGGCAAAAAAATACTGAAAATACAAAATTATTCTGTGTTTTTGCTTGCGGTTGACTTAAAAGACATTTTATTATTAAGATATAAAAACTATCACCTAGGAGAAAACGTCCATCACATTACAATAATTACTATATTAAAAAAAAAAGAACAAAAGATATATACAAATCTGCCTGCTAAATTAATTTTTCTGCTGAGGAATATTCCAGAGCTGCCTTCTTCACTTGTGCTGGTTTTCCACTTCTTTGTTTATTACTAAAACATATTATATTGCTGTTTCCTTTGTTTTTGGTAGTTACCTGTACAGCTCTTTAGTAAAAGCAAAGCAGATCATGTGAAGTCTGATTCCTACATTATAAGATAAGATGCAGTTCAGCCTGCTCTTTTTACAACAAGAAAGACATTCGGCTTCACTGTGCTTATGATTGATGGAAGAATACCGCATTGAACTTGAACTAGTCTTCTGAAGGTGCTGAACATTTACTTTTAAATGGATGTAAATCAGTATTGAAAATTATGTGAAATAAAGTGAGCTCCTCTCAGGTACAGTTAGTGCCAAGACTAGCTGTAGACCGTGGGACTATAGAACAAAAAAATATAAAAGGTCACGTGCTTAAATTCATGAATCTGACAACTTTGCTGAAATAAATATAAAGGAATATTTTTTTCTTGGAGCAAGGTTTTTTTTTACAGTACATAAAGGGAGCCATGTTGTCATACAATAGTTTTCCAACCTGAAAGGTTAGATTGATCAATAAACATATGATGTCTATAGGTGAATTAGCAACCTACAAAAACATTCAGAGTAATGTACCTCTTCCTCTTATCAATGGAGACTTGTGCAGATTTCCTGCTCTCAATACTAACATTTAGCTTAAGACACTTTTTTTCTACACTGAGGTCTCAGTGGGTGAATGAGTTGTCCATCAAGGTCCTGATTTAATGCCAGTGTATACAAAGCATAAAAGTCCTACTTCTTTTGCTAGATGGATCAGGCACATAGGCATAAAACAACGAGCCTTTCAAAATAGTCGTTTAGTTTAATTAACATCAGAAACAGTGTAGTCTAAGTCTGTGATCTATGTAAACAGTTTAGAATCAGACAACAAATGATGTGTTAAGCTAATAGTAACACATGATAGATGTAAAGCATCACCTCATTTTTTATTTTACTAGTTGTGTTATGGAGAGTGTTTTAAAGTCTACAGCAGAATAAACTTATTTAATATGTGTTTGAGATAGATTAGGAAATCTGGTAAATGATTAAGCAATTATGAGGCATGTAAATTGGGGTAAATTCGGGTTGGCAATTGTGAGGCACAGTAAATTGGGGTTTGCAAAAAAAATGATTCTAGTGGAAGGATGTGAGAAGCAGAGGAATAAAAAAACAAGGAGAAGACATGTCAACAAAGAAAGGATAATCCGGGAAAAAATGGAACAGGCTACAGAGGAGGTTGGAGGAAAGACCCAGGTAAAAAGGCACGAGTTAAGGAAAAGGATAAAGGGGACAAAGGTGAACCTGTGAAAAGCAAAGAAAATACACACACAGTAAAAGTGAAGAAAAGGAAATGGAGCAAGGCATCATTGCACAAGAGTGATGAGAGCACTTTTCAGTTGGTGTTCTCTATGTAATTACTTTGTGGCTACAACAGACCATGTTGCACAAGAGCATATACAATTAGTCATGGTTACGAAAGTGCTTTCCTAATAGGACACTATATTTTAACACTATATTTTCATGTTTGGAGCATTGCTTTTCTGATGTGCATCTTGTAAAGTCAAATGAAGGACAGACCAAAAAATTGATATATAAGTAAATATAAATATGGAAAGGGTGGAGGCACCAAGGATGTGGGTTTATTAGTATACTACTTAAATCAGAATGGCAGATTATTTATTATTTTACCTTCCGTGAGTGGTAGCTATTTGTATTCTAGAAGGAATAGCAAGTGATGTGGTGTTTGAGAAAAAGTATGCCTTCAGATCTTCTTCACATCGAAGCAACCAAAGTGAATTTAAGTAATAGCTGAAATGGCTAATTGTATGTAGATTTCTTGCAAACTTTCTACATTTCAAGTTTCTTTTTTCAGGCGCGATACAGAGCTGGATCAAAACCATACATAACCAAAAGTTATAAGCTTATATATGATCTTGTCGGTGTCTTAGGCAATCTGGCACATTTGGTAAAATAAAAAAAGTTTGGTAAAATATCGCATTCTGTGTAGTTTTTTTTTCCTCCAAATTCACTAAGATTTTCATACATGTGGTAATAGTTTGTCAATTTACTGAAAAAGAATGACAATCCACTAGAATGTTTACCTCATGTGGTATTTGATTTGATATTATAAGAAATCAGGCAGTATTTCATTTGGTATTTGATGGATTTTTTTGTAGTGCATGGAAAGTGGATGGAAGATGTGATGCAGATAGCTTTTTTTTTGTATCATACTGATAAGTAAAGTGCAAGTCCAAGGTACTTAAAATTAACAAAATTTATATCAGCTCAAAACAGCTAGGATCTTATTAACTATTTTTAATTACTACATAATAATATTGTGAAATTAGAGAAATATGTTCGTACTATTAACTTTCCTATTTTCCTGAATAGATTAATTAGGTTTCACCTTTTGCAGTGCTCCGTTTCCTCCGTTCTGTAACTTTCTGAATGGCTGTTCATTTGGTTACCGAAAGCTTAAGGCTGGAGATTAAAACCAAAATCTTACTTATTTTACCACATGCTCTATCCTTGGTGAATTGACATTTATGGGGTATTTACCACACAAGTTCGTCATTTACCTCACTAGTCGGTAATTTTAGTTTCCCATGTAGTTACATCCTTAGTGAGTTGACATTTCACAAAATGTTTGGTAAAATTGGCTGTTTTCTGATTTACAGCGTGTGGTAACGGTTAGTAAATTGAAGCCTGTGGGAATAAATTAACCCAGAGACAGACTGCAGTAAACACCTACAAATTCATATGTAACAGTCAGTTTTATTCAGTTCTGATGCAGGAATATCATGCCAGAGAAAGACACTTAAAAGGTACCTGTAGGGGGGCTTACCCCATCCTCCTCCACCAGGTCATTCCAGGGCTGTGTCCCCTGAAAGACCATCAACAAGGGTGTGTTGATGGCTCCTGCATGCGCAGTAGCATGGACCCATTTGGGCTTTGGTGGAAAAAGCTGAACCCGATTGGGTCTGAACTGTCTGCTCCTGTACAGTAGCTCAGATCATGTCGGGCTTGGCTTGTGGGGCTCCACGCCCACAATCTTCGGGGATTGCAGCACTGGAACAGCCTAATGGAGGAGGACAGGGAAGCTTCTTACAGACCCAGAGCCTTCCCCTCCTGAGGAAAGTATCTAATGGCAAACCTCACAGGTTTGCTTTCAAGTTTTGAAAGCTTGCAAGAAAACTATGGACAGTTAGAGAGTAAATGAATTACTGAAAGGGAATAGTGAGTTGATCAGGTTCAGTGCAGAGATCATGTCAAAATGGGGTTTTACAACATGTTGTTTTTAGAAAAACAAAAACTGTAAACCAGTAGTTCAGCTTTTAAAGCTGTCTTGTGCTATTATGTTATAGTGTTGGAAGGTAACAGTCTACAGTTGTTCTCTAGTCCGATGGATTTTTACTTTTTTGTATCCTCTTATAAGTTTTGAATTTTTTTTTTTTTACAGTAAAGAGAGAAACCGAATGAGAAGTGTCTACATAGTTTTATTGTATGCGGCAATTCAAACCAGTACATATGAATACAACTTTTATTAACCTTAATGGAGAGCTGTCATGATAAAATATACTTTAAGTGTCTTGTAGATAGGTACATTTTTAACATAATACTTTGCTTCAAAGTTTATGTAACATGATAGTGTAAATAGCCCAAACATAGTGTAGCATGCTCATGAGCTTCACTAGAAATTGAATTTGCCACCTTAATTCCTTAATTTCAATATGAAGACAGATGTAACATGAAAATACACAAATCTGCTGTCCAAAGCCACAAATATGTGCCTCCTCTGCACTGAATCTTAAAGGAGACCTGAAGCGAGAGGAATGCTATATTTTTTTTTGCTTTTAAACAATATTAGTTGCTTAGTTGTCCTGCTGATCATTTGTGCATCAGTGTCTGGATCACCCAGATGAAAAAAACATTGTTTCTCCATGCATGTTCAGGGTCTATGACTAAAAGTATTAGAGGCAGAAGAACAGCCAGGGAATCTGGATTGTCCATTTTACTGACAACCAGTGAAGAGTTTGCAATACTGGGGAGCTCAAACCAACAAATGTTGATTCCGGTGATACCTTTAATGACTAACTGTATTCCAAGCTTTTGAAACATTTAGTTTATTTTTCAGGCATAATACAGAACTGTATCAGAATCATACAATTGATACAGTTCTGTAGAATGCCTGAAGAAGAAACGTAACGCTTTTCGAAAGCTTGCAATAAACCATGTGCAGTTAGTCATTAAAGGTATCACCGGAATCAATGTTTGTTGGTTTGATGTCTGCATTTCTGCTCCTCGACTAACAACAGACCACACTTCACTTGCAATACTGGGGAGATGTGTAAGTCGTAGGGGGCATTGGTTATTTGTCTGGCTGCTGCGTTCTGTACTAGTTGTAAAGGACGCGACCCAATGCAGAGGGCATTTCAGTAGTTCAGGGGGTAGCATACAAATGCCTGAACTAGAGTAGGTGGGTCTTCAACTGAGATAAGGTGTTTAATTCTCACTGTATTTCTCAGATGGAAGAATGAGGATTTGATGTCAACTGATACCTGCTGACTGAGACATGTACATACATATCTGATTAAATTATTCTTGTTTTACTGATACTTTTAGAGTGCAATCTAAAGTGACCTATGCCCTTCTACTAGACAATTAGGTTGTCGAATGTAAAAAGCATTTAGAAGCACAAGACGCATTTAAGGAGATCATTTTCATGACAGCTTTCCTTTAAGTCCTTTAAGATGGAATGATCACAGTTGGCTATGTTCTCATAACGTATGTTGCGGTGTGATAAAACATGCTTACATGTAACTAACATAGGACTGGCCCTCTTATACAAAAACTGCAGGAACAAATGAATCTCCGCTACACTAACAATATTCTTCTGTCTTCCTCTCTGTTCACCTCTTCTCACTCCCACTTGCAAGACTTCTATCGATCCTCTACCTCTACCCTCATCTGGAACTCTTTCCCCAGCACATTTGCCACTTTCCCTTTTTATGTGCAACCTGAAAACTCACCTCTTCAGGCAATCATACTCTCCTACTTAGGACACCTTGACCACTGACCACCATTTTCCACATACACAGCTTCCCTTCACCTACTGTCTTATCCCTTAAACCTTTAGACTGTAAGGCCTTTCCCCTTCTGTCTCTCAATGCTGTGTATTATGTGCACATATCTTCCACCCCGTGTATACATTTGTAGTTGATTCATTCATTGCATCCGCGGTAATCCACCACTGTCTTGTTTTGTTAACTCTGGTACAGTTAATTTGTATTGTTATACTCTGGATTCTGTTGTGCAGCACCACGGAAGATGCTAGCACTTCATAAATCAATGATAATAATAATGAGATTATTGATTGCTGTGGGCAACAAATTTCCACCCGTGCAGTTTTCATACAAACAGACCAATGTTCTCATAAGTTCCCACAGCACAAGCATGCAGCATATACATCTCAGGAGAGCACATTTTTTTTCATTGTTTTACCCAACAACACCCAACTTACTTTAACTTATATAATGGAGCATAGCATATAGTAGCAATCTAAGTCTTGAGCGTTCAAAAGGATGCAAAACTGCAGTTAAGGTTCAAGCAGTGCACTTTGTACCAAAGTAGTATTTTCTATGACAAGCCATAATCAGTGAATCATTCCACCTTGTTATGTAGCCACAGGTTAGAAAAAGTAAAGAGTAACTCTACATTCTTACCCGGCTTCCCTTCTCACCAGGTGGACCCTGTAAAGACAAATAATATAATGAGCATGCCCTTACACAGGGCTGGATTTACCATAAGGCACTGTAGGCATGTGCCTACAGTTTCCTGATGATGGTAAGACGGCTCACTTCCCTCCCTGAAAGGCTCCCTCCCTCCTTCCCTCTACAGAGTCCTGAGCAGAGTGAAAATGAGAGGTTACTTGCCTGGCTTTCCACTGACGAGATCTCCCTTCAATCAGAAACACCTCTAGCTACTTTATACTTACAGTACCTCTGGCTACCTAATAGTAAAGGGCACCTGTGGCTACTTACACAGGGCAGGAGAAGTAGGGGAGAGGTGACAGCTGGGCCAGCCAGCACACTTGTGGTGCAGTTCGACAGGGGTTTGTAGGTCCATGGAGGGCGGAGTCTAAGGTGCCAGGATATATGTGCTTATAGGCTCCAGTGATGTAAATCCAGGCCTGCCCTTACACGTGATATTTTTACCCCACAACACTTCTTTGTTATCTGTATGTATTTCTCCATTCAGGGATTATCCCTATTGTGTGCACTGGTCTCAATCCCAAATACTTCACCATCACCATACATCTTTTTGCAAAACTGGGCCTGGGTCAGTATACATCATCACTAGGGATAACAGCAATTATTTAAAGGGGGAAGGGGAATGTTGTGGTGATAGTGCTACCTATGATTTACTCTTTAACTGACAGAAATGGTAGTAGGGCTCTGTCTGCCCCGGTCCCATACAGACTCATATGTACTTTAAAATGTATATAGCAAATCATATTTAGGCCTCTTACATACTACATGCGATTCCGATTTTTTACAAGATCCAATTTTTGATTCCGATTAATAAAAGTAGCAGCATGCACTGAGGTACTTTTTTTTAATCAGAATAAAAAATTGGATCTTATAAAAAATTGGAATCGCATGTAGTGTGCAAGAGGCTTTAGTCATTAGATAAATAGATAAAGGCCTCATACAAACAGTCTGCCGTAGTACTACAGCTGGATCACAGACAACTCTTTAGGGCAAGGTATATACTTTGGGTAACATTGGATGCAATGGCCAGGACATATTGCCAGCATTGTATAGCTGAAATTTAGCCAACTGCCTACAGAGAAACACCTGCTGATACCTTTACATGAATATCATTTCACATTATGTATTCATAATTTGTTTAAAACGCTCATATTTCCAAAATGTTTTTAATTATTTGCTTAGGGGTGGAATAGAGTCATTTCCTATTTTAATTTGTCCAGAATTTCCACTTAATTTCCACATTTGCTTTAATTCAGTAAATATATTTATTATATTTACATTAACTGTAAGTGCATCAATTTAGACATTAACCTTAGATCAATTTAGACATTGGGCCCCATCCAATTCACTGTTACTCCAAGTTCCCGCCTAGGTGATATTTTCACATCACAAATAAAATGCTGTTTAAGCCACCAACGAGTGCTGAAACATTATTTTAAACAGAAGATGAAAAATATCTCCTAGGAGAAAACTTAAAGGGACACTATCGATGAACATGTTTTGTTTTCAATTGAGATAGGAAATGTCTGGGAAGTGCTGCTAAGTACTGGTGTATACATTTGAATCCTTTTCGCTCTGTATGACACCTGACAGGCTTTTGTTTTCATATAACTCTGATTCAATATTACAGTGTTCTTAGCATGTCAGAGTGCAGAGATTCATACTACATTATATTTACTGAGGCATACATTTTTTGTAACAAAATGGGCAAACAGTGTTTGCAAAAGAAATCACTCCCTTAAGCCATTACATGATAGGACCACCTTTGGCTGCACTCACAGCTTTACCGCTTTTGGTCTAAGTCCTTCAACTTCTGCCCATTTTTTTCCCTAATCGAAGTTTTTTTGCTGAGCAAAACCTTTATTGGTGCATTATAATACTCACAGGTGGCCCTGTTGGTCCAGTTGGTCCCGGTGTACCTGTATCTCCTTTATTGCCCTACACATGAAAATAATGGAATTTTAGTTATAGAGAAAGAGAAAGACCAACCAAGCCAATAAGTTTCTACAAGACTTCTGCCTTCACTTACCCTATCCCCTTTTGGTCCTGCTGGTCCTGGAACTCCTATTGGTCCAGGGGTCCCCTAACACATAGAAGAACAATAAACTCTTTAGACTGTCTTCTTCTGGTTTTCACTCATGACAATCAGGAAATAAGCATGTGGAAAAGAGACCATGTGTGCAGGCAGTATAGTTATCATTTGCTTGTTACAGTTTTCAGCTTTGAGTCAAACCAGATCTTCAGACGCATTGTGAAGACATTATAGATAAGTAACAATAAAGCCTAAGATATCAAAAGTGTTTTAAAGCAGAAGCCAGATGTATTTAGTGAATGGTCATCTTGCAACTCAAGGCTGAAAGGGGTAACTTGACAAAGAAATACTGGTTTAGTCACATATCGAAGCATTGCCACCAATACAATCTGAATTGGATTAAAAAGGGAAAGGATTTGCTTGCATCATTTCAAGAAAGTAGCCTAGCATGCAATTTGTAAATCACCATGCTGCAGAAATGGATGCATTTACAGAGATCGAGAGGCCAGGCCATATGATCGGTAACCTCTGGTAATGAGTGTCCTCATGGTGGTAGGAAAAAGGCCAGTTATACAACCTGACTAATAATACTGTGATATAGTTGCAGCTGTAGAACAAAGCTGTACTTGGGATCATAAATATAGAATTCATCATGCACCTTCTCTTTTGGCTTAGACAAGCAGCTAGGTCACATATGCACAACACTAAGCCTGGATACTGGACTTCAGAAACAGAATATTTAGAGCCAAACTGTATCTTCACATTCTTGTACAATTTGGACAAAGAGGGAAAATGTGAGAAACATCAGTTTGTTTTGCTGTCTGCATCTCCATGGATACAAATTGCCCCCACTTTCTGAAATGGTGACCATTTTCATGTAATGTCCATCCTGACAATCACCACCATTGATGAGAGAGAGAAAGGAATGAAAATAGCAGCAGTACCAGATCTTATGCACTGTAAAAAAGTCAAATGATTTGTAAATATTATGTTAATTGTTGCCTGCTAAAGAGCAGTACCCCTGTCCCTGTAAGGAACATAGGGGTTGATTCATCAAACGCCAATAATACTGCATTGCACACACAGTGCACAGCAATATTAACTTAACTTCTGCATGCAGCACCAAAAGTTACGCTATTAGCGCGACTCAGTACTGGAGTAACGCAACCGATACTACAGTAATGTGCGTTAGTAATGGTGACGCTCATTAGTAATGAAGTGAAGTGAAGGTAATATTGCCATGCACTGTGTGCACCGCAGTATTATCAGAGTTTGACTCCACTCTTTCAAAAGGAGACACAAACAGCAAAAGAAATCCGATAGAAGTTCTTACCCACGATCTATCCAAAGAAAAAAAACTGCTCTGGCTTGTGTTGGACCATAGGAACATAATCCATACTGTGTATAGCATCATTTTATAATAAACTGGCGCTATCTCAAGTCTGTCCTTTTTAGCTCGGACATCCTTTAAAGTAAATCAAATTGACAGGTAAGTGGACAATTCTTTTCAAAGGGGGACTGCACTGGTTTTTAGTCACTTCTATTTGAGCTTTAAGAAGTTCACAAACTGTTGTTTTGTATTGAATCATTCTAATTAAAGGTAAACTGTGACAAGGGGGTTAAAGGAATTGATACTTACCTGTGGCTTCCTCAAGCCCCATCCTCCCGGGACAGCGAGGAAGGCAATGGTGGTCATGGGGCTGGAGGAAGCCACAGGTAAGTATCAATTTTTTTAACCCCCTTGAGTCAGGTTCTCTTTGAAGTGTACCAGAGACAGTAATATAGAAAGATTTGATATGTACCCGGGGCTTCCTCCAGCCCCATAAGCACATCCCTCATCGTCCTACCGCGGTCTGCTGTTCAGCCGCAATCAGCATCGGTGACTGGTTCAGTCGCGTCAGTCGAAGTCTTCTGCGCATGCCCAGAAGACCCCAACTGGCACGACTGAACCAGTTACCGGGGCTGATTGCAGCTGAATGGCAGACCGCGGGAGGATGGCGAGGGAAGTGCGTATGGGGCTGGAGGAAGCCCTGGGTGAGTATCCAATCTCTGGTTTACTTTAAACTTTGTTTAACAATACAAGTTAAATACAGAATTTAGTTTAGATAGTTTGTAGCTCCATCTGCTGGAGTTATGTGCCACTAACTAATATTTCATATTATCCCTGAAAATCTATTTTTTTAGTACAAATGTATTTTAATACTGAATGTAATAACCATTGCAAACAATAAACACTTGCTTTCCCATTGGGCAATATCATATTAACTTTTCTCTTGAGTTTTCTCCAAGTAGATGTTTTCAAACCTATAAGGAAGACATACAAAATGCTCACTAAAATAACTCAACTAAGGTCCTACTTAAAAGGGAGTCTACAGTGGACTTTCACTTATTGAGATACCCAATGAACCTCACCAATCTATCGTGTGTAAGCATGATCTGATGATATGGAGAAGGTTGATCAATGTTCACCTTCCTTAAAACAGAATGAGGTAGGATAATCCACATTTCATGCCAGAAACTCTGAGCTTAAGTAAAGCATTTTCTAAGATAATGTTATTTTTGGATTATGCAGCTGAAACCAGCTTTGCAGCTTTACATTTCTTAGTTGGTCTAGTGTCTTCCCCTTAGTCCTCTTTTTGCCCATTTTTCTCACTCTGCAAGTGATAACTTTCACTTTATAGGCCCCAATGCTCAGTATAACTTCAATATTATCCATTAGGTTTGTTTTTTAGTTAAAACATTTTGACAGCATTGAGCTACGCATGGTTGGTCCAAAGGTGCTCAAACATTGAACATGTCCATCGGACTTGGAGACATGATGCAGATACCTTCAGACAACTTAGTCTGTCCCCATGCATGTAAACGTGAAAGCTTAGCTGAGACAAGCATACATGTTAAGTCAGTGATAAACAGTAGCTAATGGAACAAGATTCTTATTCTGTTTAGTTCTTTCCCTAAGATAAAACATAGATCAGGATATGTAACTGGAAGATTATGCCCATAAGAACCCCACATCCTCTTCTATGGATAAATAAAAATCAACTAAACCAATAATCAAGGAGCAAATAAACAAAATACTTCTCTCCCAACGCTTCTCCTAACTTATTCTGCATATCAAAGAGATGTATACAAGTGTAATAACTGACTGACGCTGTAGAGACTTGATCAAGCCCTGGCATAACTGCAAAAACATGATTATACCTGAAACAGTTGACCTATTGCACTAAATAGTAGCTATTTATATGGTATGTATGTTTCATTGCTTAACAAGTCGTTCTGTAAATTAAAGAAAGTTGCAAAGAAATATTTAGGAAATGAGCATAAATTAGCTATGACTATGATGCTGCTTATTGGAAAGGGGGTTAATCTGGTAGCAGACAGGCTAAGAACAGGAGCAGATGGGGCAAGACAAGGTAACTGGAGAGATGTAGGTTAGTGTAATGGAGTTAGGACTCACCGGTGGACCAATTCTGCCGTCTAAACCTGAAGCACCCTGGACAGCAGGGCAGAGTGTCAATACACATGGAGGGGGTAGGAAAGGGAAGGGGAAACAATTAGGGAGGGGAGAGGTGAGTGAAGCAGCAATTGAATACATACATACATTTTAATTCCCTGATGATCGCTGACAACATGGGAAGGGAGACATGTTACAAGGAAATGTGTTGTTATGGCACAGTGACACAAAAATCTGACATGTTATAATAGAACATTGATCTTGTGATGTAACATTGTTGCTTCTTCATTTTTTGCATAGCCCAAACATCAATACAAAGAAACCAATACTAAGTGCTCAAATTCAAAGTAGGAAACCGTTGTTGTATTTTCACATTTTTAGTGGCAAGTTTAGTGATCATCTAAATGACCAAGATATAGCTTGAGAATTGGCTTATTATCTTGAGTTGTACCCTGGTGCCCAGTTTTATACTCACAGCGTCTAGAAATGTGATTTTTGGGGTGATATGCTCTGTAGTGTTGATTCTCAAGGAACAATGGTCCAGATATTAAATTACAAAGTCATGTCATTCAACGATACAGAAATGGAGGCTCATGACGTTGGCTTATCTCCAATCTGCCTCTAATTTGCTTTCACAGATCAGGCTAATGAGGTCACCAACACGCCAATCTGAGAGGGTAATTCTGCTGTGTGATTGGTCATCTGGCTTTCCCACAATGCAGCTGTGGAGGATTTACTCTGATCTACAGGCTAGTCTGGACTAGGAAGCAGATATCTCTATTTCAACATTTTATCCAGCAAAACAATGTAATGGGAAGACCTTTTTGTATATCATATCTAAAATGTTTCAACACATTAAGCACTGAAATACAGTAGATATGCCACCATTTACTGTAAACATGTTTATTAAATATTTTTACATACATTATAAGACATTTTTATATTGCAGTCATTTTGGTAAAAGGTGGATGTTTGCCTTTGTGAGGGAGTTTAGAGCAGCTCTGAGGGATATGCTTCTGGGGAAAACAAGGAGGTCTACAAGAAGTATATGGGGGTGGAGCTGTTCACTCAAACCAATATCTGCTGGAGGGTATTTACCGCCTCATGGCCCGCAATCACTACATAGTGCAGCATAAAGTTCAGTTTATAATATTCTATGTGTTATTTGAGCTACAATGAGATACAGCTAAACAAGAGAGTATCAGGTTTAACTTTAAAGGACAACGATCACAAACAAATGTGATTAATTTTTAAAATCTATATAAAATGTATATTTCTCCCAGAGTAAAATGCACTATGAATTACTTTTCTCCTATATTGCTGTCACTTACAGTACATAGTAAAAATCTGACAGATCTCACAGGTTTTGAACTAGTCCATTTCCTCATGGTGAATTCTTATGTATTTCTTTATTTACAAAAATCACTTACCGAATGGCAGTTGGTCAGCCCAACTGCCAAAATAGTGTGCATATGAGTAGGCAAGTGGACTAACATCTTTATATAGAGTGTTTTTGTGATGAATAAAAGAGATACTGAGAATCTCCCATGCGAAGATGGACAAGTCCAAAGCCTATCAGATTTTTACTGCCTAAGTAACAGGAGCATAGAAGAAAAGTAATATTTATAAAGCATTTTGCTCTGGGAGAAGTGTACATTTTATATGTACTTCATTTTTTTTCACAACAATGCTCCTTTAAATGTAATAATAAGAGACTACACATAAATGACAAAAGTAGCGTGTAACATTACAATATACAATCACCTCAGCTTTGGCCATGTAGGAAATGCTTCCTGTCCTGTCTCAGTACATCTAGGCCAGAGGGCACATGTGCTCTGTAATATTCCTGCCAGCTCCACATAATCTCCCAGCAGCCCTCTGTTCTAAACACAGCAGCAAATGGCATTCTAGCACTTTTGGATGCACACATTGTCTGATGGTTGTAAAAGGAAATTATAGCACTATAACCTTCACGTTAGTCATTAATTTACACTGCCTGGAATTTTCCTTTAATTAACATACATAGCTAGTGCTATTGACGAGCTGTTAACGAGTGAAAAATGAAAACGCTACCTTACAGAGTGACTACCAAAAATGTCAATTATTTAGTAATGTTTTTTGTGCACTACTTACACTGCGTGAGGTAGATTACATAGAAAGCACACCAGACAATACACAGAAAGTAAAGTCTGACATTCTGACAAGAGCAGTGTATTGCCTGGCTTCACGGGCATAACAAGATAATTTGCATATTCATTTGTGATGCATTGTGGGTAACCACAGTTGCTTACTTAAAGCTGAATTATCGCTAATACTTTCTGTTTAAAGAAGGCAAATTACACTGAGCGTTGCTTTTTAGTAGGAGTGCTTTTCATTCTCTTTTAGTCCCCTATACTCTCCTAGTAGTTTTGGGTCACCCCGAGCTGCTTGGGTATTCTGTTGTATTGTGGTGACATTGCTATGCTGAATTATTATTATTAATAATAATTTATAAAGCACCAACATATTCCGTGGCGCTGAATGCATATTTGTGCACTCTCCCATTCAACGTAATACATTGGGTCAGTGTTACAGCCCACAGGTGGCCACTCATTGCAGGACAACGTACACCCAACTGCATTCTATGTTGTGTGCAAATCCAAAGGGCCCGTTTCCACTTGCGAATGGGAGCCGATGCGGCTACACATCACTTCCGCTCCTATTCGTGTCACTTCCGCATCTCTCGATGCAGAATTGTATTGGAGAAGACGGCGGGTGGATGCGGCCATGTGAGAATCAGCAGCAGGCTGCAGATTCTCTGATTGCTCCGCATAACCAGCACACAATGGAAACTGTTCCATTGCCGTGCATTGGTTACAATGCAGCCGCAGTGTCATGCGTCTATGTAGCCGCATCACACCGTGTGTAATGGAAACGGGCCCTTACTCCTGCATCCCAGAGAGCAGTGTTTCTCAGAATTACTAAAGCCTGTACCCCTTTATCAAAGGTAGTGTTCTCAAAGTACTTCCTATTGTAAGAAACATCATCTCAGGTACTCTTTGATGCATCTATATTTGTTAGGAGTACTTCAAGCAAACCTATGATTAAAAAAAAATAAAAAATTAACTTAAAGAGAACCTGTACTGAGTAAAAATATTTAAAATAAACACATGAGGTAACTTCAAATGAACATTGCATAGTTACCTTGCCATCAGTTCCTCTCAGAAGCTCACCATTTTCTTCTGACAATAATCCCTTCCAGTTCTGACAATATTTTGTCAGAACTGAAATATATCAGTTGCTGTCAGTAAAATATCAGTTGCTGTCAGTTACAGCTGAGAGGAAAACTGATGTACCAGGTAATGTCCATGTTTCCCCATGGCTCAAGTGGGCGATGTTACAGTTTAACTGTGTGCTGACCAGAAAGCTGTTATGGGTAATGGCCATTTTCAAAATGGAGGACGGAAAATTCCCTTGATCACAGTAAACAACCAGGACGCAGGACAGGAGAAAGACACTGAGGAGTAGACTAAATGGAAGGTAAGTATGACATGTGTATGCTTATTTTGACTTATAATTTTCAGTTCAGGTTTTCTTTAAATACTTCAGTAGTGGAAAGCCTTTAGATCCTCCAAAGGCATCTCCATTCCTTCTTGAACTCCCCACTGGTCGCTAGGACGCTTTTCTGCTTCATGGCTGTACGCCCATCCATGAGCATGGCTGCACTGTGCAGACACACTGACGGCCTGCACCTGCCCAGTAGCACCGAGACACTAGTGCATGGAGGAAGAAGCCATGCATGAGTGTCTCCATGCTACAGTGCAGGCACAGGCTATTTTACCCATAATCATACTAGTCCTCAATATCATGGAATCTAGCTGTAAGTTCTGCTACAGCTTAAATCTCTGCATATATCAGCACTTCTCATTTACCACGTTGATCCATTTGTAATAGATTTTCTTAGAAGGTTACAGAAGAGAGGTATACTGTTTCATTGCAGTCACTCCCTTAGCCTGTTCATAGGATGAATAGAGGTGAATAGACTTTGGCACCTTCAAGGTGGTAAGGCTGCCCTTGTGCAGAGCAAAGTGTCTGATGGCACGTGGCTCTGTTATAAATAGTATTTGCTGTTTTAGCCTATGTATTTCTGCACTGTCAATGCTGTGAAATAGCATAAGAGAAGGATCATCTGAAAAGTACACATCCCAGCAATTGGGAGGCATTATAAAGGTTTGATGCTAATTTTCGGTTTTACATAGTAGGGGAAACTGGAAAGAAATGCCTCTGACTCAAAAATAAGTAAACATAAAAATCAATCTCAAAGTCACTCATTAAAACAAATGTTTTAACGAGTTAAAGGTGCTTGGTAACTTTACAGATTAAACCTAGTTATATATATAACCCTAGAATGATATGTAGAGTATTTTACTTTCAAACTGTCAAAACTAATTACAGTTGCATGCAAATATTGGCTGCAGTTCCACTTTAATTACCAAGCAAACAAAAGCATGTGCACACACCAAATTACTAAATCATTCATAATAATTAGGAGGTAAACCACAGCAATGCACAAAACATGCTCATAATTAGTGGAATATATGCTTACCAAAAACCAAAATAGCTTAGATAATAAAAAGGACCACTATTGCGGAAAATTGTAAAATTTAAAATACATGTAAACATACAAATAGGAATTACATTTCTTCCATAGTAAAATGAGCCATAAATTACTTTTCTCCTATGCTGCTGTCACTTATAGTCGGTACTAGAAATCTGACAGAAGATTTTAGACTAGTCTATCTCCTCATAGGGGATTCTCAGCACGGACTTTATTCTTTATAAAGACACTCCCTGAAAAGGATTTATACAAAGATGCTGGCCAGTTGGATGATGCAATTGCCATTCACTAAGTGCTTTTGAAAATAAAGAAAACCATGAGAATCCCCCATGAGGAGATGGGCTAGTCCAAAACCTGTCTGTTTTGTCAGATGTCTAATTTTTATTGTAAATGACAGCAACATAGGAGAAAATAAATGCATGTCTCATTTTACTCTGAAAGAAATGTACTTCTTATTTGTACGAGTTTACATGTAATTTAAATTTGACGATTTCTTGCAACAGTGGTCCGTTAATGCACTGTTTGCTCTGTGTTACATTCGAGTGTGCACCATTGGTACAGGCCTACTACCCAGTGGGATTGATTCACTATCCTATTGTAAGTGCAGACAGCACACTGCAATTTTACCAGTACATACACCACTAAAGTAGTTCACTATCAGCACAACCCATGGTACAAGGGTAACGCTAACACACTACTGCTGCTCATGTCGCAATGCACGCTACTCTAGTGGTGTAATTACCAATAAGGTTGCCATGTACTCTCTGTGCATTTATTAACTGAACCCAATGTATCTTGCTTGAAATGACAGAAGAATAAATATTCTTTATACTATGCTGTCTTTTGAGGACCAGGCCACAAAGGTTTGGCCCTAGAAGGCAAAGGCTTTTAGGGGCACCAGTTAAGCTGTGCATGCTTGCCTGGACAAAAATTCCATACTGTCCTTTTACAGTACTCTAATGGTTGTAAAGGAAGCCAGGAACCCTGATTCTCGGCAGGATTGTCCTATAGTACCAACTGAACTCATGACAGCAGTTGGCAACCTACCACAAAAAGCAGTTGAAAACTATTTCAGCACTACAAATAACAACTCAGCCTCAGTAGAGGTGAGACATACATAATGGGATAGCTATGCACAAACATATACTGTACTGTACTTTTGGACCTCAAAAAATAGTACTGAAAAGCCATAACCTCTTGCAGTAGGGCCACAGTTCACAGTTCAGTCTCTCCGTTCACCATCCGCTCATTTGCACCTCCAGCACAACACTTGAATGACCATGTACCTTCTTACAATTAAAAAGGGAGGTTGTCGGAAAGGACTAAGCCCCTAATTTAGGCAGCACTAGTTTATAATATGGACCATTATGTGAACTAAACTTCAATAATGTTCCTATACCTGTGGCGATTTAACAGTTTCAACATAACAAAAGTGATGCCATATTTACTTACTGGTAAACCCAAAGGACCTTTATCTCCTTTTTCTCCCTGGCCTCCCTTCTCCCCTTTTGTGCCAGGCTCTCCCACTTCACCCTGGAAGAAACAGACAAACCAAACTGGGATAAGGAGACTATAGCATAACTGTAGAAGGGACCACACACTCTCACAGCTATGGATGATTGTTTAGGAGGCACAGATTTATCACAGCCATTATAATAAACACTGTGATCATTCAGAACTGTTTAGGCCAGATCATACGAAAGCAGTTCATCCCTTCCAGATGTTCTCACAAAGTCTCCACTGTCTCAGTGTGGATCATAATAAATTAGATGTGTAAACAGTTAATAATTAAAATATGAAATATCAAAGGTGCCTAGTTTGCAAGGACTGGGAGCCAGCAGTCACTGGAAATACAGTACTGACAGCCTTCCACCACTCTACTGGATAAATATTCAGTGTATATATTATATTATTACAGAATTTTTAAAATACAGACTTTGTTAATGCTTTGTTTTGCATTGTCCACCAATATTTCCTTTGATTTCATCAACCTTTAACAATTAGCTCCAGTGAATGAATGTAATCATTATAACCCATTCAACTTTAAGCTGATAAGGGGTTAATTGGACAGAACAGGGCACAAGGTCATTTGCCATATACAAAAAAACAAAACTTCTGATAAAGAATTGTGTGAGTTGTCCATAAGAACCAATTAAAATCAACTTACTATCAAGGATATCTGAAGTGAGAGGGGTATGGAGATGTATTTGCTTTTAAACAATACACATTGCCTGGCTGTCCTGCTTATCCTTTGCCTCTAATACTTCTAGCCATAGGCCTCAATTCACTAAGCAGCTTAGACTAGTCTACTGATGGTTTTTCGTCTACTGATGATTTGGTGTAAATCAGTTGCATCAAGAGGGAATTCACTAATAATTACCAAATGTTTTAGACCTGGTCTAAAACATTTGGTAATTAGGTCGGTAAAGCAGGGAAAATGATCAAAAGATGCAATTCACAAACAAGTAGCTATGACCTCCTTCTCCTCTGATGAGCTCTGCTCTGGATACAATAACTCACAGAATTACTTTACCGACAGAAATCAGCTGGTCTAATCTCTGTCAGAAAAAGTGGGCGTGGTTACTCCTTGTTTGCCTTTGTGAATTGCATATTTTGATAATTTCCCCTGCTTTACCGACCTAATTACCAAATGTTTTACACCAAGTCTAAAACATTTGGTAATTATTAGTGAATTCCCTCTTGATGCAACTGATTTACACCAAACCATCAGTAGACTAAAAACCATCAGTAGACTAGTCTAAGCTGCTTAGTGAATTGAGGCCATAGACACTGGACAAGCATGCAGATCAGATGTTTCACTGAAGTCTGACTAAATTAGCTGCATGCTTGTTTCAGGTGTGTGATTCAGATAATACTGATGTCAGAAAAATCAACAGTACAGCCAGGCAACTGCTATTATTTAACCACTTGAGGACTGTAGTGTAAAACCCCCCTAAAGAGCAGACCATTTTTCAAGAAATAGGCCACTGCAGGGCCGCACAACTCAGCAGGGCCACACACCTCAGCACACAAGTGATTCCCTACCCCCCCCCCCCTTTTTTCCTCACTAACAGAGCTTTCTGTTGGTGGGGTCTGATCGTCCCCAAGATTGTTTGTTTATTTATTTTAAATATTCATATGATTCTTTTTTATTAGATTTCCCTATTTTTGTTTATATTTTTGTATTCCCCCCTCCCTCCCTCCGCCAGCCAATCCACGCGATCAGCTGTCATAGGTTTCAGCCTTAGATCGCAGTGCTGTACGGGGTAATTAGATGGCGGTTTCGCCATCTAACAGTCTCCTAGCGGCTATCAGCACTGGGAGACTGAAGGCAGGCGGAGCTCCGCCTGCCAAGCAGAGATGCGCGCGATCTCCTGCAAAACAGACCCGCAGGACCTTACGCCGCTGTTACGATCGGCGTTAGGCGGCCCTGGAGCTGCTGCGGCAGCCACGCCCATCGGTGTGACGCGGTCGGCAACAGGTTAATAAATAAATATGGAGGGCTTCATATTCCTCTCACATCAGGTGTACTTTAAGGGTCCTTTTACACTATGGTGTTGCAGTAAGTGTTTTACTGTAAAGGGCCACTAAGTCAATGAAAGTCAAAGGAGACTTTCATACTTCATGCGACACAATGCGGTGTGACAGAAGTAATGAAGCTGCAAACCTGCAGGCTCCACTGCCACGGGACCACCGCACTGTACAAGTGTAAAAGCAGCCTCATTCTTCCAGTGTAGTGTGGGAACATCTAAAGGAGAACCTGACTAGCTCGCTGCTGTTTGGCCATTTTGTCATAATTTCATTCAGGCTATTAATAAATGGTTGCTATATATTATTCAGCCATTGCCCGAAACCAGGGCATTTCTATAGGATCCAGTGACCTATGTGTGTGTTCATCACTTGTAATACCTAATTTTAAATTTGTGGTTAAACCAGTGTATCAATTGTAAGCACGTCTAAACCTTTAATTACCTTTTGGCCAGGAATCCCAGGTGGACCCTTGGAAAAAATCAAGCAGAATGGCATTAGATACAATTATTTAATGGTCTATAGCTAGACGTCCATAGAGCCCAGATGCAGCGACGTCAAATACAGACAGCATTGTGAAGAGTTTACACAGATAGAACACAGATAGGGGCTGGTTACCCACATAAAGGCATTTCATCTGTACAACAGTTTGTAAAGCATGTTTAAATGTTTAAATGTAAAACAATCTCTCTTTAGAAAGAGGTTGTGATGTAAATGCTGCCAAAACAGTGAATACAAAAAAACCTCAATAACTCCTGCAATAGAGATACACTCAGTCAGTATAAACAATGTTTACATTAACCCAGAAATATAAGCCATAATTAAGCTCAGACAGAACAGGCAATGACGTATGGAAATGTAAGATAAGCCCACACAAGATTGTCAATTGCTTTTATATGGAATTGCTGTTAATGATCTGGTCTTTACAGTTTTCAATGTTATTTTTATTTATTTATTTTTATTTTTGTCATATGTTCTAGTGCCTTAGCTCTAATTCTTGTACAATGTTCCAAAGACATTAGCAATGTATTGATTTTATAACAATTACTCATAAGAAATGTGATAAGCTAGAATGGAATTACTTTGCATGAACAAAGCTATGTGTAAAAGTTTAGCTGTTTAGCAACAACGTTGTATTACGAATACTATATGCAATGTTTTACTTTGTTCATTATTTGTGTTACATATTTTTCACTAAATGTTTGATGTAAAGAAAACTCTACTGCTACAATATAACGATTGTCTTCTTGTAATTGTCTTCTAACAAATACCAATAAAAAGTAAAATTTGTAAAAAAAATATTTAATGGTTGTGTAATGGCAGCAGTTGTCCACTAGAGGGAACCAGAGGCTGCAGTAACATTATATTAAAATTACATTTACAACACAGCTCAAAGTGGACCATAAAGGCCAACATTTTTACTGACAGTTTGCTTATTATTTGATATAATCTTTTTAATCTTAGGTGAAGCAGCTGCACTCGACTACTTTGGTTCAATGTAAGCCCTGCAGGGCATCTTTATATTTTAGAAAATGGTAATGTTATTTATTCTGGTCATTCACAAAAATTCAACTGGCATCAGTCAGCCTGGGAAACTTGCTTAGAGCAATGCGAATTCTGCCTAAAGGGAAACTCCCTTTTATGAAATATTTGATACTATAAAATAGGAGGCAGAATAATAAACTCTGGGAATAATTTGTTTACGTAGCCATTTCAGGACAACACTGCATTGTGATGATTGTTTCACTGTTGTGGAACAGATGTTAGTATGTGGAGGAGGAGCCTAGGAGTGGCGGGAATGTACCCAGCATTCCATCCTATTGTAACGATTGTGGGATATCTCCGTGTTCAGCGCACAAATATGTGCGCTGACACTGCGGAGGTCCTCCACAAGCGTGTCAAGATACTAGAACCCAGCTTTTGGTGCAAGCACCAGTAGAGGGAAATTCCTGTCGGCAGAGGGCGTTGGGGAGCGCAGAGGAATTAATCCCCTGCACCTCCACAAATGCCAGACAGGAATTGCACGAAGCGCAGAACGCAATCGCAAGAGAAGCGATTGCGAATGAGAACGAGCAAAGGGACAGGTTGTATGTGTGTGCGCCAATCTAGTCGCCACCCCGCGACCGCGCACACACAACAGCAGGTGCGAAACAGAAACGCAACCGCCAAGAACGGCGATTGCCAGAAGTGACACAAGGCAGATCAGAACAGAATACGAGGATAGCAAAGGCACAGCAAATCATACAATGAGAAGATACGGAAAATAATAAACGCTAGCTAACCGCGAACACCGCACTCATTCGCAACAGTGCACGCGGTTATGCGCGGTCTCCACGTGATAAGCACAATAGAGACAAGCACGCCTAACTAACCATCAACAGACAAACACGAAACAAAGAACGTGAACGCTTGCTTAACGGTTACCTCATCGAGCCTACAGCAAGCGCCCGTATCAGACAAGACAGACAAACGAGAAACAGGAACTAGGCAGAAAGGATCCACCGCTCTTCCGCCAGAGCAAGTGTGATCCAAGTAGGAACACAGATCAGAAAGATCCACAGCCGCTAACGCTAGCGGCTAGTGCGATCTAAACAAGACAGATCAGATGAGGTAGCTGGTAGCAACCGCTGCTCCAGCTTACACTCCAGGAACTAGATCAGAAGGATCCACAGCCGCTACCGCTAGAGGCTAGTGCGATCCAAACAAGACAGAGCGATTCGCTATCAACCGCCGCTGGTGACAGCGCAATCGCGACAGACAAGACAGGACAGAATAGGCAGTACAAATTATACACAAACTGACTGCACTAACTAGGAATGCAAGGAGCACTCCCCAAGAATTAACTATACTAAGATAGCAGTGGCTGACACTCCAGGTGAGTCCAGCAGGAACAAACCTCTATGAGCAGCGAAGCATTGTGGGACACACATACTACTTATAGTACACGCCTCCAATGAATGTGGCCAGGCAATTTGCATGACAACGTATGCAAATTCCTCAGCAAGCACAAGCTGCAAAACTGACAGAAGCTCTTCTTTCCAGAGTCCTGCAGCATGCAGACCTGAACAATGGTCAAAAGGCTGCCTGCCTGCGCAGGCAGCTGAGCGGATCGTTACACCTATATACTGATCTTACTATGAGGCTGGGCGCCCACTAGAAACCACTAATCGCTTATCGTTTTTGCTAGCGTTTTGTAAAGTGATTTCAGCAGCAATTCCAAACGTTTTTGCGGCAATTTTATTTTAGTTCTAGTGATTACAAAACCGATTGCAAATTATTTTTTTTTTTGCGTGATTCGGTTAGTAAAATCGCTGCAAGTCTCTTTTGTACAGGGCAGCAGCGATCCTATACTTAAATGCTGCATGCTGAGCGATTGAGATTTCTCAAATTGCAATAGAATGCACTATAATGAAAGAAACAATAATAAGGATGCTATAATACTAATTGGGGAACTATAATGAAGACACAAGTAACTAATGATGGGCACTCTAATGAAAGGAGCTTCTGAGAAGCATTATGAGGAGAGCACTGATGGGGGACACTGTAAAGGAAGGGAGCACAAGCAGCAATACTATGAGGGGATCACTGCAAAGATGCCCACTAACGGTACAATGTTTTTACTAAATGCGATCTTTCAATGTGATTTGAGTGATTCATACTAATCTGAAGGTAATTATAGATTCGTGACATTTACTGAATGATTTTTTCTTCAAATTCGATCATAAAATCCAACTTTCGGATCAATTTTATCCTATTAAGCAATTGACCAAAGAATCATTTCTTATCAATTGCCTTCATAAACGGAAAATATTCTACACAATTCGATCATCCAAATCACATCGAAAGATCGCATTTGATGAAAAAATTGTACTGTTAATGGGCGCCTTAACAGAGCACTACAAAATAATTTTCCATTTATACACATTTTTGCTTAAAAACATAAAAAATATATCTGCTATTTATGTAAATGCTGTAGTGTTTTAATTTCTGTTTGTATCCCCACTGCAGATATTTACTAATGTATCATTCTAAAGCTAAATACACACGGGGGACAATTGTCCCCCGTTGCATGTGTGCACGTGAACAGGGAGCGACAGCTCCCTGCCAGCGACAGCTGTCCACACGTCTCGCCAGAAAGGCAGAGACGCGGCGGAAGCTGTTTGTGAATGGAGCATCCCCCGGCCGGATGCTCCATTCACTTGCGTAGGTCTCCTGTCGCTATCCCGCGTACACACGCGGGAGTAGCGACAGTTCCGGCGAAGTTGCGGCGACAGCTGTAGCCGGCGATTGAACATGTCAATCGCCTGGCGACAGCTCCGACGGGCGACGGTTCGGGGCGCGCGCGTAATACACACGAGCGGCCTGTCGCCACAACACGCGCGTGCCACGTGGTTGCGGCGACGGCCGTCCCCCGTGAGTATGGACCTTAAGTGACCACTGGAACAGAAGTGAATGAAAATCTTTATAATTAGGTTCAGACAACAACAACCCAAGAGATCTAAAAAGTTCATATACACTGGAAAATTGTTACAACAGTTTCACCACAAGTGCTTCTAGTAAAGAGTGCGCAGAGTGCGCAGCGGGCTGTCATCTTACCTGCGTCCATGCACGCGTACCGTGTCTTCATCCAGCTTCCTGCTTCCTATGACGTCACAGGAAGCAGAGTGAAGCCGGACATCGGTATGCGTGCATGGACGCAGGTGAGATGACAGCCCGCTCCACTCGCTGCGCACTCTGCTAACGGGGGACACAGGGGGGCAGATCTCAAGGGAAGGAGGGAGGGAGGTAGTAATGCTATGGCCGCATCCCGTATACCACTTAGGAGCGTCTCGATCATTTTTTTTACTCGCTGCCCACTGCCGCCCGGGACTTGGGGGGCTCATACCGTGATAGCAGGAGAGCCCCCCAAAATCGTGACCGTCCCGACGAGATCGGGATGGTTGGGCCCTCTGGTTTTACTAGAAGTGCAGAGAGGAAAATGTATATTTTTTACACATCTTACATACCTTTCCTAAGGGGGATAATGTTACAACACTTACTTAAAATAATGTATATTAAAAATGTAAACACATTTTTTATAATTATTACTTGCAACACTTACCACAGGTCCAGGAACACCGGGAGGACCAGATGGCCCAGATACCTAGAGCAAGAAAAACAATTTTGTACCTAGTTGGCAGTGCCGGTTTTTATTGGTTTTTGATAAACCAAAATTTATAGAAGAACACGTTTATAAATGTCAAACATTTCTCTGTATCCAGAAGAAATATTGGCACAACCTAAAGTGTAAAGCTAATGATGTAATGTTATGTTAGCTGTGTCTACAGTGCAAAACAGAAGCACACACAAATGTGCAATCTCTCAGCCTCCTGGGGCTGCTATGATTTGTGGACAGAAGTGTGCTGGGAGGCTTGCTGTAAATAAGTGGAGCAATATTACAAACTCTTAGCATGCTTTAGCTGATTGGGCCTGACTCCGAATTTGTAGTCTGACAAACTGGGAGGCAAGCAGAAGTAATTTAATTATGCCTTCGTTTTTACACAAAATCTATTCGCCACAGATGACTTTATACCTATCAAACAAATACAATATGTAATAGAAATATTGCAAGAAAAGCAGCTGATAGAAGGTAACAAGCAAATAAGAAGTGTACAGTGATTCCTAAACTAGCCATCACTTGCTTCCTAACAATGTGGTCCAGCTACATGCACCTCTGGTGTGAACACAGTCACATCAATATCTGATTATGGACTTAAAGGGGACTTGATCTGAAAGAGATATGGAGGCTGTGATATTTATTTCCTTTTAAACAATACCAGTTGCCTGCCTGTCCTGCTGATCTCTTTGGCTGCAGTGGTGTCTGAATCACACACCTGAACAAACATGCAGCTAATGTAGTCAGACCTCAGTCAGAACACCTGATCTGCATGCTCGTTCAGTGTCTATGCCTAAAGACATTAGGCCTGGTTCACATTGGCCTTAAAAATAGTCCGTTTAGTGGAGCTAAACGGACTAGATCCAAAAGGAGTTCAATGGATCCAATGTTAATCAAAAGAATCCATTCACATTGCTCCATTAGAACGGATCCGTTTGGCACGTTCCATCGAAGTTTGGGTCTGCGCCAATTTTTCTACATTGATGCGTTTGTAGCATTAAACGCGTGGAACGGAGGGTCACAGATCAAAAACTGATACCTATTAAAAACTTATCCGTTTCACAGATCCATTTTTTATTGTGAACTGGGCCTTAGAGGCAGATGATCAACAGGACATGTAAATAAAAACGACCTCCATCTCCATTAGGTATGCTTTAAGAAATCAGCCTCAATGCACCCTCCCCCACATTATATGCATTGTAACTTGTATTTCTGTTTGATTATGTACAGAATTTCATATGTATTGCATATAGAGCAATATTCACAAAGCAAACTGCTGAAAAGTTATTTTAATCACATGAAAAATTATCTCCTAGGAGAAAACTCAGGAGAAAAAGTGAAATTGCATATGGGCCCTTATCAATAAAATGCATTTTAAAGTGAACCGAGCACTATTTTAACAATTGACCTGCACGAATTCCTCCCCATCATATATATTAACTACTCCAACTCTTTTTTTTCCCTGTTAGTGTTTACGAATAATAAAGTCATAAATCTCTCTCCCCTCCCGGCCGCTGGACCCCTCCGCACAGTCCTGCGGTCGGCAGCACGCAGGGATTCCTGGGATGCCAGGAATGCCTTGCAAAGAATCCTGGGTAGAGCAGTTCTTTGTAAAACTGCGTGATACCGCGAGAGAATCCCAGGCACGTGCACATTCCTGGAAGCGCTGGTCAGCTGTGACAGAGATGTGAGAGAGAGCAGATCACCCACAGAAGATTTATTGCTGAAGGAGGTGATAATGTATTGTTTTAACTCAAAGACCAGACCAAGACCAAGTAAATTGTAAACAGAGGGAAACCTTGCTGGTCTTTCTGGCACTTATGCTCAAGGTGCCAGAGCAACGTGAAATAGGGAAAGGAACTTAAAGTGAACCGAGCACCTTTTTAGCACTCAGGACATTTCTATAGCACATGAAAAATGCATGCCAACAATCTGTTTCATTATTAAAATAAACTTGTATTTTACCTTGTATTTTACAATCAAAGGAGTTTTAATAGGCTGTTTCAGCAGCCTGACCGTCCGCAGAAATCTCAGGACACTAATTGTTTTATTGAGCTAATTACCCAGCAGAAAACCATCTCTTTTCAACAACAAAGGGGGTGGGTAATTAGGACTGTTTGAAACAGACAATGTATTACCCACCCCCTTTGTTGTTGAAAAGAGATGGTGTTCTTCTGGGTAATTAGCTCAATAAAACAATTAGTGTCCTGAGATTTCTGCGGACGGTCAGGCTGCTGAAACAGCCTATTCAAACTCCTTTGATTGTAAAATACAAGGTAAAATACAAGTTTATTTTAATAATGAAACAGATTGTTGGCATGCATTTTTCATGTGCTATAGAAATGTCCTGAGTGTTAAAAAGGTGCTCGGTTCACTTCAATGAACTTGTGAAATAGAGCAAGGAACTTGATGAAACTAGTAGCCCACTTGAGAATCCTGGGTTTGTATTAATTAACCACTGTCCAGCCCTGCAAGTGTGTGTTCCCTGTCTAAGGTTAGCAAACAAAGTCAGGATTACAGTGTACATCACAGGATATATTCTTAGAGCTCTGCCTTTGCAAGAAGTTTTGAATATGCTCTGCCTCAAGTTCAGATCACCTCACTTGACCTGTAATGTTCTAGCATATTATTATGTATTTATACAGTACTGACATCGTCTGCAGCACTTTACAGAGTACATAGTCATGTCACTGACTGTCCTCAGGGGAGCTCACAATCTAATACTACCATAGTCATAGTCTAATGTCCTACCATATTATTATTTTGTATTTATATAGCACTGGGATCCTCTGCAGCACTTTATATAGTCATGTCACTGACTGTCCTCAGAGGAGCTCGCAATGTATTTCCTGTCAAAGCATAATGTTCTACCATATTATTATTATTATTATTATTAAGTACTTATATAGCACTGACCTCTTCAGCCGTAGTACTTTATGGAGAACATAGTCCTGTCACTGGCTATCCTCGGAGCTGAGACTTTAGTCCGACCATAGTCTAATGTTCTCCCAAAAGTTAATGTGCCCAAGCATTAAAATACTTTACCTGTGACTCCATCTGCTACTGGTGTCCGCTGTACTTCTGCATTGGCCTTATACACGCACCCCACCGCTGGCAGTCACGTGGGACCCAAATGCATAAGTACAGCGGACTCTAGCGGTCAGAGTGACAGGTAAAGTATTATAATTCATGGGATCTTATAACGTTTGGGGGCAGGACAGTGGCTGGGGGTTCCACTGTGTTCGTCTGCAATATTGCATGCTTTTAGCGTCGTGTACCTGATTGTCAGCAGGAGATTGTCTGATGTATGGCCACCTTAAAGCTGGCCATACACTGGCCCGATTTGCCGCCGTTTCGACAGCAGATTCGATCACTGGGATCGAATCTGCTGCCAATCGTTCGCGCTAAACGCACCCGCCGATCCGATTTCCTCCTGAAATCGGATCGGTCCGTTGATTGCGCCGTGTGGGAAATTACCGGCGATCGCCCGCGGGTAGGGAGTGCGTCGCTAGCGGCGGCCGATCCGATACAGTTATACATTACCTGTGCTGGCTCCCGGGCATCTTCTCCGCACTGCACCGCTCTGTTCTAATAGAAGTAAATGGAAGTTGATAAGAAAAGATAAGGGAATTGAGTGGGAAATTGAGCGGAAAAACGAATTGGTGGAAAAAACGCATTGTGTGTATCCAGCATTACCAATCTGCAATCACCAGAGAGGGGGATGCTAGAGTCTACAAGACTATAAGGAAGCATTGCCCCTGTAGCAGTCCAAGTAGCTACCCACAAAATATCAGATGGATTACAGTAGCTGATAGGTAAATGCTGGCTCCCCCACCTCCACCTACTGTGATTGGGCCAGGACATACACACAGGGGAACTTCTGTGTTTCTGCTGTTTACTTTACACATACCTCAGCTAATGAATCCTCACACTTGGGGAAGGACAGGCTACTGTGCAAGAATGGGTTGTGTTTACCTTTCTTTGTAATGCTAGATAAGATGGCATCACATTGCTAGGGAGACTCTCCCCCCTTCTGCACAGCAACGAGATTACAGGCACATGATGAGGATCATGGGAAGAAGCAAGGAAGCATCAGATGTCAATCCCCTGCTTCTAGGAAAAAAACATGGCAGCTCCCTGCTTTGCTGCTGAACATAGTAATAAATGCAGTTATAAGAGAAAAGTGACAGTCCACTGCTCTGGAATTTTAATCATTAATATTTGGATAGACACTATCCTTTTACATTTTTTTTTTTTAAATACACGGTTTAGATGCTCAGTTCCCTTTAAGCCACCAGCAAGCAAAACAATACCATACCTCCCAACATTTTGAGATGAGAAAGAGGGACACGTAATCCACTCCCCTGCCACACCCCTGTCACATCCCTAATCACGCATGCCATAAAGATGTCATAAGAAAAATTTGTTTTATAATTTAAACCACACAGGTCCTTTCTATCCCGGTTCATTTTCCTCAATATTAACATTTTAAAATTAGTGATATATCAATTTAAAGGATGGTAATAAAGTTTAGAGTCAATCAAACATTTTTAGTAGAGAGATATACCAGTATATATTTACATAGAAAGAGGGACAAAGTCCTGAAAGAGGGACAAATGAGGAGGGAAGAGGGACAGAGGGACAGGGCTCCCAAAGAGGGACTGTCCCTCCAAAAGAGGGACAGTTGGGAGCTATGCAATACTCAGAATAATTGTGACAGTACTTTCTTCACCTACGTTTTGTTAGCTTTTCAGTACATGAAAAATATCTCCTGGAAAAAGCTTAGGAGAAAAAGTGAATTGAATAAGGGCCAGTGTGTCAAACAAAAACACTTTCGCATCCCACAGATCCCTTGTCAGTGTCCTAAAGTCCTACCGTAGAAAAACATTAGCTGGGAACATGAATACAAGTGTGGCAAAACTGAAGACTAAAAATGGAGTATAGGACTTCATGCACAAACAGCTGTCAGGGTTTCCTGATAATCCATTTAGAAGGCATACAAATCTGATAAGCCCTTTACATAAAGAAAAAATTAACAGAATCAACTTTCAACTAATTGTCCCAATGTGAAGCCTTCTATGTCTGGAAGCATATGGACCTCTGCTTGAATGTACGAACCTCTGAACACTTAGATAATTACAAACAATAGAGCAGGACAGGACCTTAGCCCCTTAGATAACTAAACCACAAAGTAGCTAAAATAATAGTACACCATGCAAAAGACGAGGCTCCTGCAGAATAAGATGCCCTAAGCTGTATGGCATTGTGATTTGTGTACAGAGTAGCAACAATTCATTCACATAAAATAAGTGTAATTATAGTGTCGGAATTATAGTCCTCTAGTTTACTGTTTTAGAAAACTACAGCTCTCATCAGAGAATTACCTTTGAGATGTAGTTTGGTCAGTCTGTAGGCTTATAAAGAATAGGACGTCATTACATCTACTTGCACCCTTGATAGTAGGCTTTCTTTAACAGCGAAAACAATTCCAGCAAATACAAAATTACTTACTGAGTTTCCAGTCTCTCCTTTGTCCCCAGAATCACCCTTTTCTCCCTAGTTACAAATATGTAAACATAACTTCAGTTAGAACTATGAAAGACAAACAGATTATAATATTTATGATTAAAAAAATGTAAAGAAACTAAGTATCTCCATGCCATTATCCGCTATGCAGGTTGGGAGCCCATGAGCATACAGCTCAGCTCTCTGACCAATATCAACCCACATGCCTTTTGACATTAAAGAGGTACCTTACAAGTAAAGAGGGAGGGTAATCCTTCTCTCCCTAACCTTAGCAAAGCATTCTTGTATCATTAAAGACAATAGGCTCTTCAAGCCTCCAGATATCCCAAGAAGGAAAAGGGAGTAATAAAGTGGGAGGGACTTATGGTAGGATCTGGAAGCCCTTTTCATAATAATTTAGGACCACCCAGTGGAATGAGTACAAGCATACATTAATACCCTACCCATTTCCACAAAGATTTAAAAGTAAAGATAAACTGTGATTAAATGTTTGCAATCCCCACCTCTGGGTTCCGAGCTTACTACCTCCTTTTCGTGAGACCTGGGCAATGTCAAGAAAGGATTGTCTGTTGGGGTGAAGTATGGTGCGTCGAAAGCCGCTACAGTAGCCAAGAAGGCCTGATAGGTGAAGCAGGTGATTTGGGAACACGCTCAGTGTCACCCTGCGCCTGACCTGGGCATCATCATAGATGTAGAGTTATTACATCTATAGCAGTGCAGTGGGATTTAAATGTAATTTGGGTGCTGCCAATAGCCAGACCTCAAATTACTTCACCCTCAGAGTTGCTATGACTCGGAGGGGTAATAGTATTTAATGCTGCTCGAAATTTCAGATACAGCAGCGTGAGCTGATCACTCACCGTGCTCCCAAGGCGCCAAGTACATATGTACTCCTGACAGGAACCCCAAACACGATGGCTAGACTGACTGGAGTTGCTGGTCTCCCATCAGAATCCTCCTTGGGTAGTGGAACAAGCAATGCTGACTAGATGTACAAAATACTGGATCAGCCAAAAGCTAGCACTGCTACCTTGCAGTGGAAATGGATTCCAGAGGATAAGGGTGAGAACCCCTACAGAAAAGCAGTGCACATGGAAGCTTTAGGTGACAGCCCCAGCACTAAAGAAATAAAGTACCCAGTACCAAAGGCTAAAAACCTACAAAATTAAATAAAATTGTTACGGAAACTGGGTGAAGAGATCTGATCTGAAAATCATGTGATGAAAAAATCCAACAACAGGGAACAAGCTGGACTCTTTACATTTCCTCATGATTGCTTGAGGGTTATACATACTCTGTTTCCTCACCTTAAAGGACTTACGAGGCCTGTTTGCTCAAAAAAAAAAAAGTTAGATACCTGTGTCAGTTTGTGAGACACGGAGGACGCCGTCTGCGCCCTCCGTGCCGTTCCGCCGGGTCCCCCGCCGCTCAGTATTCCCCCAAACGTCCCCAGACCGCACGGCCCGGGTCGGGCTCTTTAGCCTTCACAAAGATGGCCGCCAGAGCTGGCCGCGGCTGCGCAGTCCGCATAGCCGCGAGTGCGGCTGCGCAGCTCTAAGGCCAACCCCCCGATCCACGTAACGTGTAGCGTGGATCGGGGGGGATTGGCCTTAGAGCTGCGCAGCCTCATCCAGCTCCGGCGGCCATCTTTGTGAAGGCTGGAGAGCCCGACCCGGGCCGTGCGGTCGGGGGTCGTTCGGGGGGATACTGAGCGGCGGGGACCCGGCGGAACGGCGCCTCCGTGCCTCACAAACTGACACAGGTATCTAACTTTTTTTTTTTTTTTTGAGCAAACAGGCCTCGTAAGTCCTTTAACAAATAAGTCCTTCAAACATATTTGGAAACATTAGAACTATGTGTTCAGGATTTGAGGGATGCTGCATATACTACAGTCACCTCAAACCGCATCTAAAATGAATGCCCTGCAGTCCGTTTAGTGCAAAATATATACCGTTTTAAAAGTCATTTTTATTTTGAATTCAAAAAACCTTACTTTCATTTTCTCTTGGCTGTGGTCACATAATTATGCCTCCAGTAAGCTGGCGACTCAGATGCATGCTGGGAGAGAACTTAACCAGTTGTTAATATTGAATTTCTTTCGCAGCATGCATCTGAGTGGGCTGTTTCCTTGAGGCATAATCATGTAACCACAGCCCTTGTAAAAGAAAAAAATCTACTTCTGCAATGCTGCATATTTTACAATATAGGGAGTGCAGTACATTCATTTTAGATACAGAATATTTGGTGACTGCAGTTCTAAAGTCAAACAAAGAAGCTGGTCAGGTATACAGCAAAGTGACTGCAATAACAATGTTTAAAGTATCAACATTTAAGATATCACATTTTAAAAGTCACCTGGAGTAATGCTGTGAATACACCATGAGGTTTTTTGGCAATCTGATTTTCGTTCGTTTTTCTGATCAATTTCTCATAGAAGTGAATATTGATCGGAAAAATGATGGGAAAATTGATCGGAAAAAACGATCGGACAGTAAATCTGAAAAATCTCATAGTGTATTCCCAGCATAAGAGGGATATGAAGGCGGCCATAATAGCTTCCTTTTAAACAATACCAGTTGCCTGGCATCCTACTGATCTTTCAGTCATCAGTAGTGCTTGAATCCCACTTCTGAAACAAGCATGTGGCTAATCCAGTCAAACCTCAGCCAGAAACACCTGATCTGCATGCTTGTTCATAGTCTATGGCTAAAAGTATTAGCGGCAGAGGATTAGCAGGACAGCCAGACAATGTGCATTGTTTAAAAGGGAATAAATATGGCAGCCTCCATATACCTTTCACTTCAGGTGTCCTTTAAGGTACTCAGGATCTGAATATTCATATTCCTCACTCTACTCCTCATTTTCAGATACACTTGGAGACATGCACCACCTGGGCTCATACTTTTATGTTTTAAGAAACTACAGGCAGACTGATTTGTGTCGATCGCATATACATGTGTATTTTAATATCACAAGACTGCAATCAGGTCCCTCTGTGTCCTCTTGGTCCCCTCCATTAGGTTGTTATCACACTTTGCATTGTCTCAGCCACATCCTCGATCGCACTTCTCTGCCCGCCAACATTCTGCATTTGCTTAGTTTCTAAAACTTGCAACTGCGCATGCACAGGACACTCCCATCACAGGAGCAAAATCGAGGAAGCGCTTGGCCGGGAAGTACATGCACAGTAGCCCATGACTGCTCACAATCTGATTCAGTCAATTTGGTCTGCTAATCTTAATTAGTAGCAGCAGGCACACAGGAAAATAATTAGTTAGAGAATTACCCTTACTATAGCCTTTTCTACACATGCATTACTACACATGTATAATATCTTACTGTAAGCCCTGGAAGTCCAATTGGGCCAGGAAGCCCTGGAGGTCCTGGAGCTCCTTGGTCACCACGTTCTCCCTTTTCCCCAGTGGGCCCATCAAGACCCTTTTAAAAATAAAAAAAAACTGTTGTGAGGTCAACGTAATATTTTTCAAGTTAAAATATTGCAAACATTTAAATATTTTTATTAGTTATATATTAAGTTAGATTTCTGATTTCAGTGATAGCTTAACAAAAATGTAAGATGCAAATAGTATAACTTCATGGGTTTTCCTTTGACATCTAGGCTTTTTCATAGCTTTAGTACTTGTTAAAGATGCTGCTGGTTATATAGCATTTAGCTGAGAGGATAGTGACCCGTTTAATTAATTTTAGCTCTAGGGTTATAAATAATACTGTATAATAGCTATTATGAATTTATTTCAAGGTCATACAACTACCTCCAATCTTTTAAAAACACCCTTGTTTATGATGAAATAATTGAGATATTATTGCATTTTATTTCTGATAACATTTATGGTGATTCTTCACTGAAAATCGTACCGTTAGTGGGCACCTTTAAAGCCCCATCTACATGATGGGACATTGCAGCGATCCGGCGGCTCGATTAGCCGCCGGATCGCCTCTTCCGCGTGCCCGCCGCGTCCCCGCTCGCCGGCATCAATACCCGCTCGATTCCCGCTCGTCCCCGCGCCGCGCCGCTTATCTTCAGCTCGATTCCCTGCCATTGTCCCCTAGCGGGGAGCGAGCAGGGTATCGGCGGAAGCAAGATCCGTCCTGTCGGATCTTATCAATCGAGCCGCATTAGCGGCTCGATTGATAAGGAGCATCGCGGCCGCATCTATGCGTGTAGATGCGGCTTAAGGTGTGCTCACACATCCAATATTGATTGGCCAATTTTATCACTTCCATATTATATGAGGGCCAACAGATTTTGATTACTTTAAACAGATCATGTAGGTAGGTTTTTTTCAAAGAGGAATTTTAACCCATGATTGAAGTTCATGTCAATCAGTAGTCGATACCACCTTTCTCATAAGAAATCTTTAACTTTTCTCAAAAAGATTATCAGGTATGTCTGTGTGGCTGATATTGAGGTGAAACCATGGCCATGACAGTCTTTGAACCTCGCTGCATTGTAAGAGATAACACCTGTTGCCAAACAACCTTTTAGCCTATCACATTGTTAGTTGGCATGTTTTTAGATAAGGGCAGTGTGTACTATCCAGTTTTTTTCATGTCTGCCAGAAGTATGATCTGCATGCTCACGGTGGATCAAACAACATAAAGAAATTATACTGTGAGTGTCAATCATTTCTTGATCTATCTTCTTCACTTTGCAATGTCCTATCAGATTTATTTTTTCCCCTATTATCTGTTGGTAAAAGAAATTTAATCCTCAGCAATTCAACAAGATAATGATTTCCCACACTCTGATAAGGATGTTCAGCAAGTGGACGCAGCAGGTGGGCTTAGTGCAATCTATGAGATCTATGAGATTAGGGCCATCTGCGCTGGATAGCAGTCACTCGCTGCCACTTCGCAAGCTCTCATACTTGTATAGCCACTTGCATTAACTACTACATTAACTCCCATAATGCAGTGGACCATGCTAAAACATTTAAGCTACATGACCACACTCAGGCAATCAGCAGCGGCTTACTCTATTCAATCATAGGCGGACCCCGGGAGTGGCAGTGAAACTCCGAACCAACGGTTAAGTACGTTTACATTTTATATTATGCCCACTCTCCATTAATCCCTGACAATGGCAGAAGGACGAAGCCTGGTCGGGTGTGGAGAACAGGCAATTGCTGTGTAAACTTCTCTTGTGCAATTTATGTACTGATGTGCTTATTGATGCTTTATTATTGAGCACTGGTGGTTGCAGGGAACATCCTTATCAGAGCGTGGGAAATCATTATCTTGGTGCAGCACTGAGGATTTTATTGCTTTTAAGGTAGCCATACACTGGTCGATTTGCCATCAGATTCGACCAACAGACAGATCCCTATCTGATCGAAGCTGATCAGAGAGGGATCGTATGGCTACCTTTACTGCAAACAGATTGTGAACCGATTTCAGCCTGAAACCGATCACAATCTGTTGTGGTGGTGCTGCCGCCGCTCCCCCCGCCCACATACATTACCTGCTCCGCCGGCGCGACTCCCGGGTCTCCGCTCTTCTTCTCCGTCTCCGCTCTGGCCTGCTCTGGTCTCCGGCATGCTTCCCTTCTTCCTGTCTGGGGGAAGTTTAAACAGTAGAGCGCCCTCTACTGTTTAAACTTCCTGCCGGGACAGGAAGAAGGGAAGCATGCCGGAGACCAGAGCAGACCAGAGCGGAGACGGAGAAGAGCGGAGACCCGGGAGTCGCGCCGGCGGAGCAGGTAATGTATGCGGCTCTATTGCGTCGGTCGTCGGGCACTCGAACGCCGCTAGCGATGCGCTCTTTACCCGCGGGCGATCGACGGTTATTTTCCGCACGGCGCGATTGACGGGATCGGACGGAATAGATCGAAATTCGGCGTGTAGCGTGAACGATTGGCAGCAGATTCGATCCCAGTGATCGAATCTGCTGTCGAAACGGGCGCAAATCGGGCCAGTGTATGGCCACCTACTCTATGACCATTGTGGACTGGGGACCTCCGGCAGCTCCAACGATTTTCCATCCCCATCTGTGTGACCATATCACCTGTACTCCTTGTTATAAAAATATATTTCAGTAAAGTTACTCTTTAAGTACATTTTTCCATTTTGTTTCAATTTTTTTTCGTTTTAGTGCAGTTTCATTTTTTAACTTAAATTAGTAGAATTATATAAATTCAGACTGGCAAAGTTTGAAACTTACAGGTGATCCGCTTTGTCCCACATCTCCTTTTGGCCCTTGCATACCCCTGGAGCCTGTATCTCCCTTTGGTCCTTGAAGTCCATCCTGTCCAGCAGGTCCTGGCGGACCTGGAGGTCCAGCCTCACCAGGTTTCCCTCGAGGTCCCTAAAATCCAAAGTTTGTTATAATTAGCTTTTACTTTAATTATTCTAAATTACACTGGAATAAATATTTAAGGTGGATAGGGTAGACAAGGCAGGTGACCTAGGTGGCAACATGATGAAACTATTGCCAGATACAGTTAAGACACGTCTTTCTTACCTTGTCCCCATCATGGCCAGGAGGACCAGGCAATCCAATTTCACCCTAATAGATAAGACACAGTTATATCAGCTTGGTCTACCATGAGTTTCCCTAGAATTTAATTAATAATGCCCCCAACATACCCTGCTTACTGAAATTCAAATTGTGAACAAACAAAAAGTGAACATGAAGAATAACATAGCATTGCAACGTCTTATGTATAATACTGTTCTCTTTGAGTTAACTTCTGTGGGTTATGTGTGGATCTGGGGTGGGCCAGATTATCAACAGTTGTCATTATACCCATAAGGATAACCCCCTCTTGATGCATAACTTTAACTATCTAAGGCTTGGTTCTCACTTGAACAGATAATGTACCCATTTGGAATGCAGTGCAGGGAAACACTGGAAGCAGATATTAAAATAGGGTACACTTCCACTTGTAATTAAAAACAGATCAGTTTGCAAATTGAACGCTGCTGGTACAGAAAAACGGCGCTTCCCGACGAATCGCCGCAAAAATCCGCCGCTCCCACTGGTTACGCCACTGTGTCCCTGCCGCAGGCTCCACTCTCTGCCATCTCTATGAGCTGCTTTCATTGGCTCCTGACCCTGTCAATCAATGGGATTGGCTTACAGTGATGACAGGGCCAGGAGCCAATGAAAACGCTCCTGCCTGGCTCACAGTGCCCTACCGTCATAGAGATGGCAGGGCGAGCAAATTGCGGCGGGGACAGCACGGCGTGATCGGCGGTAAACGGTGGGTATGCGGGGTCAATGCGACGTAGAGTTTACGTCCAGTCAGGGGTGCAGCACCACCTACTGGACGTAGATTTGTACTGTGTCGGTCCAGATCCGGTAAATATCTACTTGCTTCTCCAGTACTGTTCCTGCTCAGAGTTGCCTGCTGCAGAAAGTACCATAAAGGCTTGGTTTATATATAAAAGGTGTCCAGTCCTGTCAGTTTTTGACAGTTGGCATCAGTTTTGTATGAGTTTTCTATGGCTTGGCTCATACATAAAAGGTGTACATTTCCGGTGCAGTCCTGTCCTGTCCTGTTAGTTTTGTACAAATTTTCTATGGCTTGGCTCACACATTAAAGGGGCACATTTCCAGTCCAGTCCAGTCCTGTCAGTTTTGTATCATTTTTGTATGAGTTTTCTATGTGTGTGTTCACACATAAAAAGTGTACAGTTTCAATCCTGTCAGGTAAAACCGATAGAAAAAAAGATGCAAAACTGACAGGACAGTACTGAACTGGACCATAAATGTACAGATTTATTTGTAAACCAAGCCTAAGTACTGTACCTTTGTTGTGTATTGTGATATGTGAGCAATGGGATTGTGACAGCAACCAACAACGGATTACAGATGATGCTGAAACACACCCCATGTGTCACAAAGCAGGGGGGAAATGTTATCTTTTTCTACATTTCTGCAATAATAATTCAGGTAAATGGAGAAACCACCGTACAGTATAACTCAGGGTTATATTATACATGGGCCAATGCTATTTGCTGCTTACATAAGCTGCTTCACTTCACTCTGCTTCACTTCTTGGTTGCGTTTTTTATTTCCCATTTTTTGCCTAATACTCGCTTTATATCATTCACATGTGATTGAAAAGTGTTTTCATTGTTACTCTGCCTCTTGCACCTAATTAAATCAAGCACTTGGGGATTTTGTAATTCTAGCAAACTTTAATTGACTGTTTTAAATCAACCGTGAATGTTGTAGAGCTAAGATGTGTTCTATAAATGGTACTGCCTTACTTGCTTGCTAGTCAATAAATAATACTAATTATTAGTGGCTCTAAACTAAACACAGCCCCATATAGGGCACTGACTGCGCTTTCCCTCAATGCCATCTGTTACTTGATCTTTGTTAGTATAGTGGGGTATCCCCCCCACTGCAAAGCTTTGTATAAATCTGTCCATCAGTTTTGTTGTACAAAGGTTAAACTGGATGCTGTGGCTGACTACGGCCCTCTCCACCTACTTTGTGCCCTCCTTCCACCTCCTATTTGCAGCATGTCCATTCAAGCTAGCGAAAGGGAAGGTAGGTGGGGAGAAATTTGGGAGAACAGGAGCAAAAAGGACCACTGCACCCAGGCCAAGCTCTCTGTTACCACGCCGATGGTGGGATTTGCATGAAGCCTTACACTGATGGATACTTCACTACTTTAAAGTCACATTTACCATAAGTACAGCCAGTGGCTTATTTGGGTTTGTTCTTGGTTTACCTCTTTTAGGATCGCTACAGGGCCCCTTTAAGTCTGCTGGTATTATGTATAGACCAACCAACAAGTAATGCAGTTTTGGCACTTTTCATGCAGTGCCCATTTCTTTGAATGAGTGGATTCATCTGCATTGGAAGAGCTACAATATCACAGTCAGAATAAGTATTTCACAGCACAGTTCAATCAAGAATTTTGTCCACTTGGACTTACCTTCTGACCTGGTGAACCCGGAAGACCTGGTGGCCCAGGAGGACCCTAAAATAAAACCGTTTTAACAAAAAACATTAATGTCCTCCATTTTTACACATTGCTAAACACTGATTCCAACACAGTATTTTGTTGTAGTTCCCTGAGTGCTTGAATGGTATGGATGCAAGACTCTTGGCATATACAGTGGGATGCGAAAGTTTGGGCAACGTTGTTAATCGTCATGATTTTCCTGTATAAATTGTTGTTTGTTAACGATAAAAAATGTCAGTTAAATATAGCATATAGGAGACACACACAGTGATATTTGAGAAGTGAAATGAAGTTTATTGCATTTACAGAAAGTGCACAATAATTGTTTAAAAAAAATTAGGCAGGTGCATAAATTTGTCATTTTATTATTTCCATAACTTTTAGAACTAATTGTTGGAACTCAAATTGGCTTGGTAAGCTCAGTGACCCCTGACCTACATACACAGGTGAATCCAATTATAAGAAAGGGTATTTAAGGGGGTCAATTGTAAGTTTCCCTCTTTTAAATTTCTCTGAAGAGCAGCAACATGGGGGCCTCAAAACAACTCTCAAATGACCTGAAGACAAAGATTGTTCACCATCATGGTTTAGGGGAAGGATACAGAAAGTTTTCTCAGAGATTTCAGCTGTCTGTTTCCACAGTTAGGAACATATTGAGGAAATGGAAGACCACAGGCTCAGTTTAAATGAAGGCTTGAAGTGGCAGACCAAGAAAAATCTTGGATAAACAGAAGCGACGAATGGTGAGAACAGTCAGAGTGAACCCACAGACCAGCACCAAAGACCTACAACATCATCTTGCTGGAGATGGAGTCACTGTGCATCGTTCAACCATTCGGTGCACTTTACACAAGAGGAAGCCTTTTCTCCACCCACAGCACAAATAGAGCCGATTGAGGTATGCTAAAGCACATTTGGACAAGTCAGCTTCATTTTGGAATAAGGTGCTGTAGATTGATGAAACTAAAATCGAGTTATTTGGACATAACAAGGGGCGTTATGCATGGAGGAAAAACAACACAGCATTTCAAGAAAAAAACCTGCTACCTACAGCAAAATATGGTGGTGGTTTCATCATGCTGTGGGGCTGTGGGGCCAGTGTAGGGACTGGGAATCTTATCAAAGTTGAGGGACGCATAGTTTCCACTCAGTATCAGCAGATTCTGGAGACCAATGTCTAGAATCAGTGACAAAGCTGAAGCTGTCCCGGGGCTGGATCTTTCAACAAGACGACGACCCTAAACCCTTCTCAAAATCCACTAAAGCATTCATGCAGAGGAACAAGTACAATGAATGTACCTGAATGAACTAGAGATGTTTTGTAAAGAGGAATGGTCCAAAATACCTTCAACCAGAATCCAGACTCTCACTGGAACCTACAGGAAGCAATTAGTGGCTGTAATTTCTGCAAAAGGAGGATCTACTGAATATTGATTTCATTTCTTTTTTGTGGTGGCCAAATTTATGCACCTGTCTAATTTTATTTAAACAATTATTGCACACTTTCTGTAAATCCAATAAACTTCATTTCACTTCTCAAATATCACTGTGTGTGTCTCCTATATGATATATTTAACTGACATTTTTTATCGTAACAACCAACGATTTATACAAGAAAACCATGATGATTAACAGCGTTGCCCAAACTTTCGCATCCCACTGTATATTACAATGTATCTTTACTGAGGAAAAAGTGTAAAATAATATATGTACTGTATATTCCGTCAAGCTTGCATACTTTAGTTTAAATACAAAAAGCATATCAACTATATTAATTACCTCCTTCCCTTAAGCCCCGTACACACACTTGATTAAAGTCGTCTGAGACGGCCAATATAAACAGCCTCAGCTGATAATCCAGCATGTGTACAATAGCCCCCGACCTGCAAGCGATCCACCAGGGGGATCAACCTGGCTGAACAACATGATTATTGTGGATGAATAAGGAGTTATTATTCTTGATCACTGGCAGAGTAAGTCAATTAGCTGGAAATCCAATGTATTGCCAAAATGTATTACTATGGAGAGCTGTTATTACTATTCCTATCACCTTTCAGCAACTGACAGAAACAACAAAGATAAAGTACATCTAGCGTAGAAGTACAATGTGAAAGAAACCCCATTGTTAGATCAGAGTACACTATGGATTTTATGATTAGCTATCCAGTCAGTGATGTAAATGTACCTGTGCATATAGCTTGCAAGTTACTACCTCAGTCTTCAGAACAAAGCTGCAGTTATAATGAACTGCATGTCACTTGTGTTGTACCATTTGACAAGTGTAAACCTCACATTGGTTCTGAGCATTGTGGAAAGCCTGCACAGGCCAGAGATGCTGAGGCCACCATGAAATGGGCTGGCTATGTGGGCCTAAAGGCTGTTATCTGCTTTCAGCCTACTAGTTTTTATGCATTTAGAGCAGCCAGTAGATCAATATCTCTTAAATTAGATTGTACTGAGTCTGTGTGTGGCTCTGTTTAGAAAAACATGTGGGACAGAGACAGCCGACAGTTAGATATTAAAGGCCAAGAAATATCTGGTGGATAGAATTCCCCTTGTAGGCAATGAGGAAGGCAACGTTTGTTCTAATTGAATTTCAAGCAGTTGGAAATTCCTATGCATTCACTGACTAAAGCAAGGACATGAAGCGATAAATGTATGTTTAACCTTTATATTCTCAATGGCGTCTGCTGTGCATTGCCAAGCCTCATGTCAGAGGTCAGCGTAAAGCATGAATGCCAAATAAATGCTTTAAAACATAGATGAATAATTGTTACTTCTATTTTCTTCATACAGTGCCGTACAATGCTAACACCTGCAATTACAAAGTAATCTGTTTCTCTCTTACGCAATACAGTTACTAGAATTCTTTTACCACCTCACAGTCTGTATGACTTCATTTTATCGTTTCTATGAAGCTTTTTTTTTTTTTTTTTACAGTACATTGTCTGGCACCAGACTGATGCTATGATCACAAACAGACATTTGGTAACTAACAGATATAAATATTCAGGATAGGCTTAAAGTTTTGCTGATGGAATTATCCAGTATAGTATACTGGTGTTACTCTTTCTAAATTATACATATGACACAAGGCCTGCTTGTACAGGTAGGCAGGGCCGGTTCTAGACTTTTTGCTGCCTGAGGCAAACTTGTGAGGATGCGCCCCCCACCCCAACCAGATTTGGAATGATCGTACAGCACCCGACAATTTACTCTGCTTCAATTAATGTTCTCACATGACATGCTGCAGCTCAACACAATAGCACACAGGGCCAGATTTATCAAAGCATTGGTGACAGTTTTTTCTTCTTAAACAGTTCTAACCAGCAGCAGAACTGTTCTGCATGATAATGGCCTGGTGCACACCAGAGGAGTTTTTCTGAGCGTTTCGAGTTTTTAAATCTGCTGCTAATGTTATCCTATGTGTCTGTGCACACTGGAGCAATAAGGTTTTGTAAAAAAAAACCCATAGCATTACATTGGGAAGAGCTTTTGAAACCTCTAAATCCTAGTTAATAGCAGCAGTTTACCATGGATTTCTAGAGCTGCACTACAATTAACCTGCAGGGCGGTTTGATTATGCGCAGCCGCACGGCTGCGCATGTTTTTTTTTACACCTAATTTTTGTCATCATGTAGCTAGCCTAGCACTAGCTACATGATACCCCCCTCCCTTCCGATTCCCACCCACCCTTCCGATCGCCGGCGGCGCCTGTGCCCGTCAGGAAATCCCGTTCTGAATGGGATTTCCTTGAGGGCTTTCCCCATCGCCATGGCGACGAACGGAATGACGTCATCGACGTCGTGACGTCATAGGGAGTCCCGATCCACCCCTCAGCGCTGCCTGGCACTGATTGGCCAGGCAGCGCACGGGGTCTGAGAGGGGGGGGTGCCCTATTAAGCGGTGGGTAGCGGCGGCGGCGATCGGAGAAACACGCAGCTAGCAAAGTGCTAGCTGCGTGTTTAAAAAAAAGTGAGACACATTTGTGAAGTGCTCCTCCCCCCTGCTGCCAGGTGTCCTGTGAAGCTGTTCTCTGCTTAACCCTTCCAGTGCTGGGCATTGCTGCAATACAGCAGATGTATTGGTTACCTCAGTAACCAGGGCCGGATTTAGGCCTAGGCCCCTAGGCCATGGCCTAGGGCACCAAAGAGGAGGGGCACCAAAGCAGCAGGCTAAACTGGTGCAGCATTTGCAAGCTTGCAAATGCTGCAATGCAGGGAGATCAGGCTAGCTCCTGACCGCGGTACTCTGCTGCTAGCCACCTGTGCAGCAGCCACCATGCTCTCTGTGCACGTTTGCATTGCGGCCGGCGGCTATGGACTTGGGCAGCATTGGAGAAGGAAAGGAAGAGGAAGCTGGAATGAGTGACACTGATTGCTGCTGCAGTGTGAAGGCGAGCTGGCTACCTATACTTGAGGGAAGGGGGAGGGGTCATATGGCTACCTATACTGGAGGGGTCATCAGGCTACCTATATTAGAGGGAATGGGGGAGGGGTCATCTCGCTACCTATACTAAAGGGGGGCGGCTGGTGACAGTGGCCTAGGGCGGTACAGAATACAAATCCGGCCCTGTCAGTAACAGCAATTTTGTTCTGGAATATCAGTCTTATTTTGTGTTTAAAAGCCATAAAAGTAAGTATATAAGTGTTTCTCTGCCATGATAGAAGTTTTATGATTTGTAATTAGTTATCAGTGTGGATTACGCTACAATCTGACAGAAGTCCGAATGAAGAGAAAGTGTCAGTCAAAGCTTTGCATTCTTGCCGGTCAACTTACCCATAGGGCCGCCGCTTGCCGGTCACCTTACTCATAGGGCCGCCGCTTGCCGGTCAACTTACCCATAGGGCCGCCGCTTGCCGAGCCATATCTAAAAACCCCGGTGCATATCCGAATCTTTTTTTTACCTAGAGGACCACCTGCACTTTTGACAATGGGCAGCAGGTAGACACTGCCCAACTTTTAGTTTCTGACAGTCTTTAAAAATGCTTACTGGATTGAGTTAAAGCAGAAAGTCTCTGCTATAATAGATTAGCCACAGCATGATAACAGCATGGACAAAAAAATGTTCTTCATTACAATTTATGGATATCCTAAAAAAACTGAAGTTTACAAGTTGGGTTAGGAGTTGTGTACTGTGAAAGAGTTTGGTTCTGCTTTAATGTACTGATGCTTACCTGAATTGTTTCACTGAGATTGCTGTTATATTCCACAATGTTGGATTTTCCTTGATCTCCTTTAGGGCCCTTAAAAAGAAATGTTAAGCAGTTTTTTACTATCTCTTATTTCAGGCAACAACTTAACACACACTGCTGGTGTCACTTATAACCCCTCCATTTAAAATAAGTGTAATGACTGCCCTTTAAGTAAGGCATGTAAACATACCGGTACTGTATATTATTAAACTATTTCTATAACAATACATTTGGGAGTTACAGTGAAAAGATGTGTAGACAATTAGCAAAAAAACCTCCCCGTTTGCTCACAAAACCTGTCCCTGCCACCTCTTCCTGCCATGCAGAGTAGCGAGTAGCTTTATTTTTTTCTGCTTCCGGATGCTGCTTCAAAGGAGAACACTCCCTGCTGGCATTCGCCGACTCCCAATCAGATAACCTTTATGGGGTTTGGGGACCAAGGCGGCCCCAGGCTATCATTTTTGCAGGGGGGCCCCATTAAGTCTAGTTATGCCCCTGGCCTCCCAGCCTGAAGTCTGGAAAGCAATGGAGAATACGTGTTAAGCAGCAAACCGAGCCCATAGTTGTGAATAATTGTCTACTATTCAGTGGTCAAAGTTTTCAGCCCTTGCTTGAGTCAAATTAGACTAAATTGAGCAATTCTAAAAGCTTTTTAAAAATGCTTTTGTACAATGACAGAAACATAAAGTGACAAACCACATCACCATTCACTTGAATGGCCTTCAACCATAAAAAAGTGCCAATCCACTAACGATTTTCAGAGAAGTGACATTATTTCTGAAGTGCTTTCTGCTGATCACCACATTTAGTCTATGTACACAGTGGTGCGTTTCGGGGCGAAGTAACAGCAGCTTTGTAACACGTCTTGCTGCATCGCAATGCCCCAGCTATGTTGTGTTTGCCATCCTCAGACGTGATATGCTGCTTTTTTTGCAGCTGGGTAACACCACTATGTATCAAACTATGACATGCATGGTATTACCAATTGCTGCTAATCGGCTGCATGTAATTGCAGTGAAAGGCCCGTGTGGCTGTAAGACAGGAGGCTGAACTGCTAAAAAAACATATAGTTTAGCCATCAGTGGAGAAGAGTCCTAATTACCTGCCTAGGGTAGGAGCCTTCGCCACGCATTTTCAGGACCTGCATTAATCCTTTAACTGGCAACAAACTTCGACACTCCTGACAGTTTCTATTAGAAATACCATGAAATTGCTGCGCTTTATGTGCCCATAAAAACTAAACAAATTAGCCGAAATTATTTTTGCTATCAAATCTTGTGTAGCGTTGTAGCATAAGCACTGAGTTTTTAAACAAAAGTGTTGTTTCCCTTCAAGCACACAGCACAGAAAAGCAAAGGGGTTTCCTTAATGGCTAATATCTAAATCCTGCTATGTTTCTATTTCTTGCCTGCTCCCCAAATCTGCAAACCATACAGAATTTTATAAACAAATTGACTCACTCTTGGCCCAGGAGGGCCTTGATCTCCTTTAGCCCCCGTAGAACCCTGTAAATTAAAGAAAGTTTAGTCTGAGTTATGAAAAGTATACAGATGTAAAGCCAACACTGTATCTGTTTGCTCAATACATTTCTGTTCAGCCTATTAATTCATAACTTATAAGAGATCTCAAATTACGTTCATCCATTAAACAATTGTGATATCAGATTAAGCTGTTAAAAGTAAACACAGCCTCAGATTATCAGTGCCTAGTCCTGCCAGTGGCAGAAACAGTTTGGCCAGCATCAGATCTCTGTGCTCATTCTCAGGTAACAAAGTTCAGGAATGGGATTGCTGTCTTAGCCTGTTTGTGATGTCTGCCACATGAATGCTTATGTGATAGAAGTGTTTAAGTCAGAGTTGTAATCTTTTAAATACAAAGACCTGCCAACAGCTGTATTTTGTATAACAATCCACTTAGTATGCAATCACTATGAAATGCTGATCTCAATGCACCTAGTATGGAATCACTTTCTATGGAATGCCGATATTTATCCACCTAGTGTTAAATCACCTACCAAGGAATGCTGATATCAGTGCACCTACTATGAAATACTTACAGTATATCAATCTACCTACTAAAGAAGCACTTACCATGAAATGCTGATATCAATCCATCTAGTATGGAATCACCTACCATGGAATTATGATATTAATTCACCTACTATGGAATCACATACTACGGAATGCTGATATCAATCCACCTACTATGGAATCACCTAATATGAAGCTGATATCCATCTACCTATTATGGAGTCACCTGCCATGGAATGCTGGTATCAATCCACTTACTATGAAATTACCTACCAAGGAATGCTGATATCATTCACCCTAGTACAGGTTTACGCGATCGCATTGGGAAAATGCATAGAAAAGGGGCGTTTTTTGGTGCATGTTATAAGGTGAAAAATACGTTACTTATATCAATCCACCTACTATGGAATCACCTACTATGAAATGCTGATATCATGCCATCTACTATGGAATCACCTACTATGAAATCAATCCACCTATTATGGAATAGCCAAATATGAAACGCTGATATCAGTTCACCTAGTATGGAATCACCTACTATAAAATGCTTATATCAAGCCACCTAGTATGGAATTGCATACTATGAAATGCTGATATGAATCCACCTGTACACTGATCAGGAGACCCAATGATCACTGTGAGTTAATCACAGTGTAACATTTTTGTAAAAAAGACTTTGGTCCTTAAAGAGACTCTGTAACAAATTTTTCAGCCTTAGTTCTTCTATCCTATAAGTTCCTATGCCTGTTCTAATCTGCTCTGGCTTACTGCAGTCTTTCCTAACTGCACTGTCTCTGTAATAAATCAATGTATCTTTCCTCTGTCCTGTTTGTCGGGCTAAGGCTTGATTGTGTGGAATGTGCAGGGCTGCTTGTGATTGGTAGAAGCGATACACACCCTCTGCAGGCCCCCTGCACACTCTGAATGACTCACACACTATGCTTAGCTGAGCCTATTAGAAGCTGGTTAGTTTGTTTGTAAACACTGCCTAAAACTGTTAATTACAAGCCAGGATTGCAGCAGAGAGTGGCAGAAACAGCACAGAGGGGCACAGGAGAAAATAATGAATAGAATGGTATGCTTTTTATTGTAAGAATATTAGAGTACAGATTCTCTTTAAGGGGCCAAAAACTGTGTGGTTTTGAGAAGGTTCATGAAAAGCCTAGACAAAAACAATGCAAGCATAATTAATATAATGAAGAATATTAGTATAGGTGGCAATATCTGAAATGGAGATGGACAGGCAATTTGTTCTTCTATTGGAATGCACAATGACATACCTTGTCACCTTGCGGACCTGAAAGTCCAGGTTGGCCGACAGCACCAGATTCTCCCTAGTGAATACACATAGAAGATCGAAATCTTAAATGCATATTTTGCCTGGTTAAGAGGTATGAACTACACAAGTACAGTATAAGTGGAAGTAAAAATGTTATCACATTCCAAATAATAGCATTACACAGATATAAAATACAAGACAGTTACCCTAAGCCAAGAAGTCAAATAATCTATCATTTTAGCTGAGTATTATTTGTAAGGTAATGAGTCTGCGGCAGGAATCTATTCAGATAATTTCCATGTAATAGTGTTATTGCAAACTGCACAAAATATGCACTTCCAAACATTAATAAAACATTCTGAACCTGCATGCTATTTTACGCCATTGACATTCACATTAAGCCTCAAGGCTAAAAGCACTGAACATAATTCTCTTCTTTTGTATAAACAGAAGCACACAAGCAGAGTTGAGATGTATAAAAAAGTCAAACCTCCATAAAAAAGTAATATGAACTTTTAGTTGCTTTTGTTCTTTAACCTTTTCCCACCTTTATCTTTGCAAAAGACATAATGTTAAAAAAAAAAAAAAAAAGATACAATTTTCGCTTTACAAAAGCACAGCTTGTAATGCTTGGACTTTCAAAGGAAGGGTAAAATCAGCTGTCAATCAGAAAAAGCCCTACTACATCCTTGTGCATTGTATTCACGCTAACAAGATCACCCAGACCTGATAGAACGGTGTTTTATAATACAGAGTATTAAATGGTAAAAAAGTGCACTATAAACACCATCACTGAAAGTTTTTCTGTATTTGAAATAAAGAATATTTGAACTATTTATCGAGGTGGCTGTGTGTAGCAGAACCCATGGACAAGCAGGCACACTTTGTGATCAGGTGATTGTTATTGTAAGGCTTTGATTTACTGGTTATAGTCAAGTGTTGTCTCTGCTTTTTGTGTAGCAGAAAGTGATTGTGGCAAACCAGAGCCTTACAACAATCTTATCACGTGGTAAAACTGATCACATGCTTCCCCATAGCTTGTACTGCACACAAGCAGGACACTGGACTCTGGTGGACACTGCATGCAATTGGAAATTACCTTGGGAAATTGGTTTTGTAGTCAACACATGGTGACATTGATGTGGCTTTCTTGCCACCAGATGCTATTGTGAATCTAACCTTTTAGAGTGTCTCTGTAGGGCATCCCTGCATGTCTATCTGGCATGGAGGCTGCACGCAATGCAGCCTTACCACTTCAGGAGCATTTGCTGATGTCACAGTTGGGGTCTGCTAAACTCAAGCAAGTCTCCGTAATTGAAATAGAACTTGACCGTACCAACCCCTTCCACATCTGACAGATGCCTGGTCTCTGGAGAGATAGAAAGGAATGAGATTGACATAGGAGTATGAAAGGGGAGGGGACATATGGTGGGGCTTGAGAGTTGTAGTTGAGCTTTATGTCCTGGCAAGGACTCAGGGCTCAGCAGAGCCTTGTAGTGACAGTAATCTGCACAGGTGATAAGAGGGGCTACATATTTTACAGACTAATTCATATTTTGATCTAAAGCAATTTTCTGCAGAATTGTTTTTTTTTTAAACCTGGAGCAATAAGACCCTTCTGCTTTATATAGTCTAGGCTCAGGAAAAAAGGAAGTGTCCCTGCTCCTCTGTCTGGCCTAGGCTGTCAATAACAGGAAGAGACTTATAGCTGCATTCTAGGAAGTCATTATTCAGACTAACTTTCCTCTCATATTAGCACACTGGCAATCTTAGTATCATGAGAAGGCAGTTAAGCAATATCTATTTAGTAATTACACCTTTAACCATCATACTACTCATGAACCCTGAAACGTATGGAATGATTTAGGGAGCTGCATGCATACCTTTGGTCCTGGAGGTCCTGATGGGCCTGGAATACCAGGTTCTCCCTTAATTCCGCCAAGTGCATTGCCAGTGTCACCCTTTTCACCCTGTAATTGTAAAACAAACTTATGGATATTTCAAATTGATTTCATTCATTCTCATTTAACGGTATTGTTAAACAAATGCCCGAATTATTGATACTTTGATTGACACATTTATTAATAGCTAGCCCTTCTTGTAGTTAAAAGAGCAATAAAGAAACACCAAACTACTGTTGTAGGAGGTGAAAACGGTAAAGGGACAGCAAATCATACTGCACTAATTTCTTAGCTCAGCCGGGGGGGGGGGGAGCATTGTTACTAAAATATTACTACAGCATACAGTGTTCTCAGAAACTCAACACATTGAGTATTTTCTCTTGTGATCAAAGCTGGACTACAGAATGACATCACTTCCTTTTCCTGCAGGACAGGAACAGGAATCTGAGGGTGTGTGGGTATCATTTGATGTCTGTATATAGACTGAATGCTAGCTTTCAGTTTCAATTTCCTTCCTGCCCTATCCTCACATATCAATGGTTCTTCACTACAAAAAAAAGTGCATACATTGGGAGTTCTTAGCTTTTACTGGACTTCCTCTATTGACCATACTTCCTTTCTGAGTGGACTGCCTGTTTATTTCTCCATACCCATCTGAAGACTGACTCTCTGGAGGCTGCACCACCCTGTAGGTAAGTAATTGACTAACTGGCCAAGCTCCTCTCCCAGAATTCAGTGCCCCACATCCTAGCAGTCACTGAGTTAGGAAAGGCAAGCATCTCTCATCAAGGCTGGATTTACCATAACGCATTGTAGGCACGTACCTACAGGTGCCTGATGCTGAATAGGTGGCTCACTTCCCTCCCCTAGCACCTCCCTCCATCCTTCCCTATCCAGAGTCCTGAGCAGAGCGTAAATGAGAGGTTACTCACACCCAGCACTCGGCATTCCACTGACGAGATCTCCTTCATCCAGGGGCACCTCTAGTTACTTAATAGTTAGGTTCTTCTAGCTACCAAATACTTGGGGCAACTCTAGCTACTAATATTGAGTGTACTTCTGGCTACCAAATGCTAAGGGGCACCTGAAGCTACACATGTCAGGCAAGGGAAGTAAGGGACAAATGACAGCTGGGCCAGCCAGCACACTTGCACTGCTGTTTGGTGGGCGTTTGCAGGTTCATGGAGGGTGAAATCTAGGGTGCCAGGACATCTGTGCCTTTAGCTCCTGTAAGGTAAATCTGAGCCTAGCTCTCGTAGTCAAGTCTACATTGTATAGGGAAAACAGGATGAGGGAGGAGGAATGAGAAACATTTCTATATCATTTTTTCCCATGGAGAACAGTAGTGGGAAGGTGAGCGGGTAGGTTCATGAATTGTAGGAGGTTGAGTTGCCATGATTAGACAGCCAGCCTCCAGAGGAACTGAGATACCAAAGGTAAAGAGAAGGTTCCGCACACAGTCACTAGGACCAGTTCTTTTTTTTGTCCCATAATGCACATACACATGCAATCTTCATTCACTGATCGTTTGGGGGCTACACAGAGTCCTCCTTTGTCAAGGTATCTCAGAAAGAAGATATAAGAGATATCTGAGATACCTTGACAAAGGGGGGCCCTGTGTGGCCCTGAAATGATCATCGGTAGACAAAGATTGCATGTGTATGTGCATTATGGTACAATAGATTTATTGGTCCTAGTGACAGTGTGGGGAAACTCCTCTTTACCTTTGGACTGTTCTAAATGGGTTCTAAAACCTGACTTTTTTCCTAAGGTGTAGAACCTTGACCAGAGATACCAGGTTGAAGGCCTGAAGATATCACCATGGAACTTCTGCCAATACAGGCAAGTATATTTCCTTTTTGAGGGGTGGGAAGCAGATCTGTTTGCTGGTGAAGGCATTTCTTGAAAAACTTTCCATTTGCTATCAGGTTCTTTTAAGGATTAGCGTTGGGCAAAGTGTTAACACAGACATACTGGTATTTTATTCCATTTAGCCCTGAAAACCTTATACTAGCAGCAGCAAAGAGACAGCCTACCATAAAAACAAGTATTTGATTATTAATAAAAAAAAGAAGAAAACAACAACCATATTTTAATTTTATACATTATCATTTTTGCTCTGTAGCTTATCTGCCGCTAAAAAGGATTATAGCTGAATGGAACAATCAATACTGAAATACCTAACTCAGTCAAAAGCCGTGTCTTCACAAAGCGCATTATGAAAGATGGACATGAGATGAGATTCTGAGTGACTATATAACATTCTGCAAAGACATCTTCATGTCTTTCATGGTATTCCTCACATCAAAAAAATCATCCTTGTAATCTAAGAACAAAGCTATTCATCTCATAAAGCGGATTCTAAAAATATATTAGCGGACAGCCATCGTCCACCTGAGCACAGTGGGATATTACCCTCATGCTGAAGATAGGATTTGATTTAACACTGACAAGTGTTTCATACAGACATTTCCATTCACTGACTATAAACCGTCTGCATTCTTTAACCACTTGAGGACCTAGGGCTTTCTACCCCTTAAGGACCGGCCACTTTTTTTCCATTCAGACCACTGCAGCTTTCACGGTTTATTGCTCGCTCATACAACCTACCACCTAAATGAATTTTGGCTCCTTTTCTTGTCACTAATAAAGCTTACTTTTGATGCTATTTGATTGCTCCTGCGATTTTTACTTTTTATTATATTCATCAAAAAAGACATGAATTTTGGCAAAAAAATGATTTTTTTAACTTTCTGTGCTGACATTTTTCAAATAAAGTAAAATTTCTGTATACATGCAGCGCGAAAAATGTGGACAAACATGTTTTTGATAAAAAAAACCCCATTCAGTGTATATTTATTGGTTTGGGTAAAAGTTATAGCGTTTACAAACTATGGTGCCAAAAGTGAATTTTCCCATTTTCAAGCATCTCTGACTTTTCTGACCCCCTGTCATGTTTCATGAGGGGCTAGAATTCCAGGATAGTATAAATACCCCCCAAATGACCCCATTTTGGAAAGAAGACATCCCAAAGTATTCACTGAGAGGCATAGTGAGTTCATAGAAGATATTATTTTTTGTCACAAGTAAGCGGAAAATGACACTTTGTGAGAAAAAAAAAAAAAAAAAAAAGTTTCCATTTCTTCTAACTTGCGACAAAAAAAAATGAAATCTGCCACGGACTCACCATGCCCCTCTCTGAATACCTTGAAGGGTCTACTTTCCAAAATGGGATCATTTGTGGGGTGTGTTTACTGTCCTGACATTTTGGGGGGTGCTAAATTGTAAGCACCCCTGTAAAGCCTAAAGGTGCTCATTGGACTTTGGACCCCTTAGCGCAGTTAGGCTGCAAAAAAGTGCCACACATGTGGTATTGCCGTACTCAGGAGAAGTAGTATAATGTGTTTTGGGGTGTATTTTTACACATACCCATGCTGGGTGGGAGAAATATCTCTGTAAATGACAATTTGTTAATTTTTTTTACACACAATTGTCCATTTACAGAGATATTTCTCCCACTCAGCATGGGTATGTGTAAAAATACACCACAAAACACATTATACTACTTCTCCTGAGTACGGCGATACCACATGTGTGGCACTTTTTTGCACCCTAACTGCGCTAAAGGGCCCAAAGTCCAATGAGTACCTTTAGGATTTCACAGGTCATTTTGAGAAATTTCGTTTCAAGACTACTCCTCACGGTTTAGGGCCCCTAAAATGCCAGGGCAGTATAGGAACCCCACAAATGACCCCATTTTAGAAAGAAGACACCCCAAGGTATTCCGTTAGTAGTATGGCGAGTTCATAGAAGATTTTATTTTTTGTCACAAGTTAGCGGAAAATGACACTTTGTGAAAAAACACAATTAAAATCAATTTCCGCTAACTTTTGACAAAAAATAAAATCTTCTATGAACTCACCATACTCCTAACGGAATACCTTGGGGTGTCTTCTTTCTAAAATGGGGTCATTTGTGGGGTTCCTATACTGCCCTGGCATTTTAGGGGCCCTAAACCGTGAGGAGTAGTCTTGAAACGAAATTTCTCAAAATGACCTGTGAAATCCTAAAGGTACTCATTGGACTTTGGGCCCTTTAGCGCAGTTAGGGTGCAAAAAAGTGCCACACATGTGGTATCGCCATACTCAGGAGAAGTAGTACAATGTGTTTTGGGGTGTATTTTTACACATACCCATGCTGGGTGGGAGAAATACCTCTGTAAATGGACAATTGTGTGTAAAAAAATCAAAAGATTGTCATTTACAGAGGTATTTCTCCCACCCAGCATGGGTATGTGTAAAAATACACCCCAAAACACATTGTACTACTTCTCCCGAGTACGGCGATACCACATGTGTGGCACTTTTTTGCACCCTAACTGCACTAAGGGGCCCAAAGTCCAATGAGTACCTTTAGGATTTCACAGGTCATTTTTGTTTCAAGACTACTCCTCACGGTTTAGGGCCCCTAAAATGCCAGGGCAGTATAGGAACCCCACTAATGACCCCATTTTAGAAAGAAGACACCCCAAGGTATTCCGTTAGGAGTATGGTGAGTTCATAGAAGTTTTTATTTTTTTGTCACAAGTTAGCGGAAATTGATTTTAATAGGTTTTTTTCCACAAAGTGTCATTTTCCGCTAACTTGTGACAAAAAATAAAATCTTCTATGAACTCACCATACTCCGTACGGAATACCTTTGGGTGTCTTCTTTCTAGAATGGGGTCATTTGTGGGGTTCCTATACTGCCCTGGCATTTTAGGGGCCCTAAACCGTGAGGAGTAGTCTTGAAACCAAATGTCGCAAAATGACCTGTGAAATCCTAAAGGTACTCATTGGACTTTGGGCCCCTTAGCGTACTTAGGGTGTAAAAAAGTGCCACACATGTGGTACCGCTGTACTCAGGAGAAGTAGTATAATGCGTTTTGGGGTGTATTTTTACACATACCCATGCTAAGTGGGAGAAATATCTCTGTAAATGACAATTGTTTGATTTTTTTACACACAATTGTCCATTTACATAGAAATTTCTCCCACCCAGCATGGGTATGTGTAAAAATACACCCCAAAACACATTATACTACTTTTCCTGAGTACGGCGGTACCACATGTGTGACACTTTTTTGCAGCCTAGGTGCACTAAGGGGCCCAACGTCCTATTCACAGGTCATTTTGAAGTATTTGTTTTCTAGACTACTCCTCGCGGTTTAGGGCCCCTAAAATGCCAGGGCAGTATAGGAACCCCACAAGTGACCCCATTTTAGAAAGAAGACACCCCAAGGTATTCCGTTAGGTGTATGGCGAGTTCATAGAAGATTTTATTTTTTGTCACAAGTTAGTGAAAAATGACAGTTTGTGAAAAAAAACCAATAAAAATTAATTTCCGCTAACTTTTGACAAAAAATTAAATCTTCTATGAACTCGTCATACACCTAACATAATACCTTGGGGTGTCTTTTTTTTCTAAAATGGGGTCACTTGTGGGGTTCCTATACCGCCCTGGCATTTTACAGGCCCAAAACCGTGAGTAGTCTGGAAACCAAATGTCTCAAAATGACTGTTCAGGGGTATAAGCATCTGCAAATTTTGATGACAGGTGGTCTATGAGGGGGCGAATTTTGTGGAACCGGTCATAAGCAGGGTGGCCTTTTAGATGACAGGTTGTATTGGGCCTGATCTGATGGATAGGAGTGCTAGGGGGGTGACAGGAGGTGATTTATGGGTGTCTCAGGGGGTGGTTAGAGGGGAAAATAGATGCAATCCATGCACTGGGGAGGTGATCGGAAGGGGGTCTGAGGGTTTGGCCGAGTGATCAGGAGCCCACACGGGGCAAATTGGGGCCTGATCTGATGGGTAGGTGTGCTAGGGGGTGACAGGAGGTGATTGATGGGTGTCTCAAGGTGTGATTAGAGGGGGGAATGGATGCAAGCAATGCACTGGCGAGGTGATCAGGGCTGGGGTCTGAGGGCATTCTGAGGGTGTGGGCGGGTGATTGAGTGCCCTAGGGGCAGATAGGGGTCTAATCTGATAGGTAGCAGTGACAGGGGGTGATTGATGGGTAATTAGTGGGTGTTTAGGGTAGAGAATAGATGGAAACACTGCACTTGGGTGGTGATCTGATGTCGGATCTGCGGGCGATCTATTGGTGTGGGTGGGTGATCAGTTTGCCCGCAAGGGGCAGGTTAGGGGCTGATTGATGGGTGGCAGTGACAGCGGGTGATTGATGGGTGGCAGTGACAGGGGGTGATTGATGGGTGGCAGTGACAGGGGGTGATTGATGGGTGATTGATAGGTGATTGACAGGTAATCAGTGGGTTATTACAGGGGAGAACAGATGTAAATATTGCACTGGCGAATTGATAAGGGGGGGTCTGAGGGCAATCTGAGCGTGTAGGCGGTCGATTGGGTGCCCGCAAGGGGCAGATTAGGGTCTGATCTGATAGGTAACAGTGACAGGTGGTGATAGGGAGTGATTGATGGGTGATTGATGGGTAATTAGTGGGTGTTTAGAGGAGAGAATAGATGGAAACACTGCGCTTGGGTGGTGATCTGATGTCGGATCTGCGGGCGATCTATTGGTGTGGGTGGGTGATCAGATTGCCCGCAAGGGGCAGGTTAGGGGCTGATTGTTGGGTGGCAGTGACAGGGGGTGATTGATGGGTGATAGGTGATTGGCAGGTGATTGACAGGTGATCAGTGGGTTATTACAGGGAAGGACAGATGTAATTAATGCACTGGCGAATTGATAAGGGGGGGTCTGAGGGCAATCTGAGCGTGTGGGCGGGTGATTGGGTGCCCGCAAGGGGCAGATTAGGGTCTGATCTGATAGGTAACAGTGACAGGTGGTGATAGGGGGTGATTGATGGGTAATTAGTGGGTGTTTAGAGAAGATAACAGATGTAAACGATACATTTGGGAGGTAATCTGACGGCGGGTTTGCGGGCGATCTAATGGTGTGGGTGGGTGATCAGATTGCCCGCAAGGGGCAGGTTAGGGGCTGATTGATGGGTGGCAGTGACAGGGGGTGACAGGGGGTGATTGATGGGTGATAGGTGATTGGCAGGTGATTGACAGGTGATCAGTGGGTTATTACAGGGAAGAACAGATGTAATTAATGCACTGGTGAATTGATAAGGGGGGGTCAGAGGGCAATCTGAGCGTGTGGGCGGGTGATTGGGTGCCCGCAAGGGGCAGATTAGGGTCTGATCTGATAGGTAACAGTGACAGGTGGTGATAGGGGGTGATTGATGGGTAATTAGTGGGTGTTTAGAGAAGATAACAGATGTAAACGATACATTTGGGAGGTAATCTGACGGCGGGTTTGCGGGCGATCTAATGGTGTGGGTGGGTGATCAGATTGCCCGCAAGGGGCAGGTTAGGGGCTGATTGATGGGTGGCAGTGACAGGGGGTGACAGGGGGTGATTGATGGGTGATAGGTGATTGGCAGGTGATTGACAGGTGATCAGTGGGTTATTACAGGGAAGAACAGATGTAATTAATGCACTGGTGAATTGATAAGGGGGGGTCAGAGGGCAATCTGAGCGTGTGGGCGGGTGATTGGGTGCCCGCAAGGGGCAGATTAGGGTCTGATCTGATAGGTAAAAGTGACAAGTGGTGATAGGGGGTGATTGATGGGTGATTGATGGGTAATTAGTGGGTGTTTAGAGGAGAGAATAGATGTAAACAATGGATTTGGGAGGTGATCTGATGTCGGATCTGTGGGCGATCTATTGGTGTGGGGGGGTGATCAGATTGCCCGCAAGGGGCAGGTTAGGGGCTGATTGATGGGTGGCAGTGACAGGGGGTGATTGACGGGTGATTGATGGGTGATTGACGGGTGATTGACAGGTGATTGACAGGTGATCAGGGGGATAGATGCATACAGTAAACAGGGGGGGGTGGTCTGGGGGGGGGGTCTGGGGAGAATCTGAGGGGTGGGGGGTGATCAGGAGGGGGCAGGGAGCAGGGGGGGGGATAAAAAAAAAATAGCGTTGACAGATAGTGACAGGGAGTGATTGATGGGTGATTAGGGGGGTGATTGGGTGCAAACAGGGGTCTGGGGGGTGGGCAGGGGGGGGTCTGATGGGTGCTGTGGGCGATCTGGGGCAGGGGGGGGAGAAATCAGTGTGCTTGGGTGCAGACTAGGGTGGCTGCAGCCTGCCCTGGTGGTCCCTCGGACACTGGGACCACCAGGGCAGGAGGCAGCCTGTATAATACACTTTGTAAACATTACAAAGTGTATTATACACTTTGTATGCGGCGATCGCGGGGTTAACATCCCGCCGGCGCTTCCGTATAGCCGGCGGGATGTTGCGGCGAGCGAGCGGTGACAGGCGCCGGCGGAGGATCGCGTCACGGATGACGCGATCGCTCCGCCCATGCCCTTAAATGGACCGCCGCCTCTGTGGGTGAGGCCGTCCTGTAGGGCTCCACTTCCCCGCCGCCCCTGTGTAGTGGGCGGTCGGGAAGTGGTTAAAGCACATCACTGCAAATATAAGTGTATACGTAAGAATGATATATAGAAGCCAGACTTACAGCCAGTGACATGACTTTAAAACTGAATAGTAAAAATAAAAAAGTTAACCCCATGCCTGACTTTACACCATATATTCTTCATATATTGAACTAGTCACAAAGGGGATAACTATAAAGCTTTTCTGTTAAATTATCACACATTACTTATTTATCCATAAACCAATAAGAAGAGGTTATTCATGAGTTAAACAGATAAGGGGAGAAAAGGCATGAGTTAAAGCAAACCTGAAGTGAAAATATATTGATGAGAGAAACAATTGTATCTATGGTCATAATCATAAATGGGACTTTCTTGAAATCCCGCAGTCTTATTTTGTGTTTAACAGCTAAAAAAATATGTTAAAAGTTTTTACTGTGAATGATAACAATTTTTTAAAATATATTTTACAGCTCTGATCTTGAACTACTGGCCTTTTTTCTTTTCCCTGCACTTAGAAGCGTTTCTCTGCCATGCAAAAGTTTTGTGGTCTAAAATGTGTTATCAGTGAGCGTTGACCTACATTCTAACTCAAGTTCCACTATAGGAAAATGTAATTTGTTGACCTGGATTCTTTACACTTACAATGAGGAAAAGATCATGGAACACAACCTAGATCTATGTAGTCTTGTGAAACACATATTTATTTAATCAAAAGTCACTTCAGGCTACTTAAAGAGACACTGAAGCGAAAAAAAAAATATGATATCATGATTTGTATGTGTAGTACAGCTAAGAAGTAAAGCATTAGAAGCAGAGACAGAAGTCTAATGCTGAATGTTATGCTGAATACACATGGTGCGTTCCCGCACTCGAGTTCCCGCTCGATTCCCGTCGATTCGTTTATTTCCAACGTTCATTTCGATTGATTGTTAGGTTGATTTGGGATACTTTACATGCGAATCGACCTAACGATCCATCGACATGAAAATCGGACATGTTGGAAATAAACGAATCGACGGGAATCGAGCAGGGAATCGAGTGCAGGAACGCACCGTGTGTATTCAGCATAACATTTGTTTCCAGTACAGGAAGAGTTAAGAAACCCCAGTTGTTAGCTATGCAAATAGCCATTGAGTTTTAGGACTTTGAAAGTTGCAGTGAGCTCTGATTTCTGACTAGGTTATCTCAGCTGTATTGTGTTTTTCTTTTGCAGAGAATAGTTCAGGACAGGTCAAAAGTTCACTGCCTGTTCTATAAAAACATTTAAAATGCTGAGTAATGTGTAAATTGCACATATTAGAGAACGATGCAATGTTATAAAAAAAAAGCTGTATAACTGAAAATAAAAATATGAGAATATTTTTTTTGCTACCAATGTTCTAGTAATTACCCCTACTACACAACCAATTCATGATATCATAATTTTTTTTTCGCTTCAGTGTCTGCGCCGATGGGCGTGGCCGCGGCGGCAGCCCCAGGACCGCCTAACGCCGATTGGCGTAAAGTCCTTGGGGCTCGCAGTGCAGGAGATCGTGCGCAGGTTGCGCGCGCATCTCCTGTTGGGGGGCGGAGCTCCGCCCCTCCTTCAGTCTCCGGGCAGCGATTGCCGCTCGGGAGACTGTTAGACGGCGGAATCGCCATCTAAATACACTGTACAGCGCTGCGATCAGCAGCAGCGCTGTACTGGGGACAGCCGTGTGACAGGGCTGTCCCCCTGGGACACTGGACAGCGATCGGCTCTCATAGGCAGAAGCCTATGACAGCCAATCGCCATGATTGGCCGGCTGTGGCGAGGGAGGGAAAGGATTTAAAGAAGCAAAAACAATAATAAAAATATTTATGTAAACAAAAATAAACATGGGGGGAGCGATCAGACCCCACCAACAGAGAGCTCTGTTGGTGGGGTGAAAAGGGGGGGGGGGATCACTTGTGTGCTGTGTTGTGCGGTCCTGCAGCTTGGCCTTAAAGCTGCAGTGGCCTATTTCACTAAAAATGGCCTGGTCACTAGGGGGGGGGGGGGGGTTTAGCACTGCGGTCCTCAAGAGGTTAAAGACTAATAAGGAAACATAAATCATGAGTTAAGTAGACATAAGTAGAGAAAAATTGTGAGTTAAGGCTGATAAGCGGAGATCAATTTTGTTAAATATCTAAGATTGTTAATCAGCGTAGGAAATATAAATGTACAATACATATGGTACCTTTGCTCCTGAGACTCCTGTTTCACCCTATAGGAATGGATAAAATAATTAGAAATTGTCTGATTAACTTCACAATTGCTTCAATCACTGCAGTAAATAAACAATCACAACTGCATGTCTGTAGGCCGCTCCCGTGTCCAGTCAGTTATTTCCCTGAGAACTGAAGCACTTGTGCTACTTTTTTTATTACTAATTAAAAAGACTTTTTATTTAAAAAAAAGTCTTATGAAAATACTTTTTTTATTTTAAAAGAAGAAAGTCTTATGAAAATACTTTTTTCATAGAAAAAGACAGCAGCACCACAATAGTACAATATTGAGGGCCCTTTCACACTATGGCATTGCAGTAGAGTTACGGGAGGCTTTTTCAGAGGCCGGTAAGTCAATAAAAGTCTATGGAGACCATGCAACAGCTAACAGCGTGTTACTGCATGATCCATGCCTACTGCACAGATTATGCAGGTCTATGGTGATGCAGTAAGTGTAAATGATGGGAGTGCGGAGCGGCGCACATATGTGGACCGATGGAAATCCCAGTGACGTATTTCCTGTTCAGCAGGGAGTAAGTCATTGACCAGGGGGCAGGCCTATGCATATGACCCTGTCAGCGCACTCTGACGCAGGGTCATATAAGTACTGATTCTTGTGGTAATTTCACGGCAGGCTTCCCTGTCGTGGGATCACCGCACAAGCGTAAAAGCAGCCTAAATTAAATCTGATATGCTGTTGTAGCCAACACATTCTTCTCCCACTTCTTAGCGATATATGACTGTCAGTATTTTTTAGGTTACTTTATTTGGAATAAAAAAGAATAAAAATGTGTTCTTGCTGCTTATAACTAGTAGTGGAGTATAAATATAAATTATCATCAGTTTTTGCAATTAAATTTCAATTACAGTTTTAATTTTCAAATACAGTTTTTCCCTTGATTATTCCCTTGATTATTATCCAGTTCGAGAGATCCCTTATACAGGCCTTTGCTGCTCATGAAAACTTGGGGCTCACACAACCCTTAGAGTCATGTTATGTAACACATTTCTTTGTGATTGTGTGGTAATCCTCAAGTCAGTGGCATAGCAATAGGGTTTGTAGAGGTCTGCACCGCACCAGGGCCATTGGGCCAGTGGGGCCCCGTAGGGCCCTCCCTCAACCTCAGTATTAGCTCATTAATGGTCCTGTGCTTATAATGATCACTTCTATAGATGCTTTGAATGATAATGATTAACAAACCGTTTCCCATTCCCTTCTTGCACCTTTGACACTGCATTGTCCTTGGCAGGTTTTGGTGCGACGTATCGATTGTAATATATAGAATGCTTGGGGGGCCCCAACTCGCACCGGGGCCCATAGCTTCTTAGCTACACCACTGCGTCAAGTGTCCCAGTGATTAGAGGCCACCAACTTAATATGTTATTTGACACTTATATACTCTGACACTGAGCAACCACGTTCATCTCCACTTAAAGTGAACCAGAGACGAAGCACCCTCATGTATTTTAACATATGTATCAGTGGGAACATTCGAGAAAACACCTACCCTGCTCTCTGTTTCATTCTTCACTGCTCAGCCTGCTTGTTATCATTCAGTCTGGCTTTGCTCAGGAACCATTATAGCTGAGTCATTATAGCAGAGCCAGAAGGGAGCAGGCTTGGGCTTGAAAAGACATCAGGGAAGACAGACTAGGCTATAATGATTCCTGAGCAAAGCCAGTCTGAATTCTCAGTCAGTCTCAGTCAGGGATTTTTTTATCAGGGCTGTTAACAAGCAGTAAAGAATGAAACAGGGAGCAGGGTCGGTGTTTTCTCTAATGTTGCCACTGATATATATGGTAAAATACATGAGGGTGCTTCGTCTTTGGTTCACTTTAATAACATCAATTATTGCCAAACAACATACCTGCTTCAAGTTATAAAGCGGAAAAGCAAAAAATGACCATTCCATAAAGGGGACAGCACAACAGTGCATATAGTATAGAAATTGTCAGAAGAAATAGGTATAAAGTGCTGCACTAGTCAATAACCTTATTATAGAAAATTGGGACTAATAGGTTTACAAACAAGTATATTAATGCAGAGATAAATAGTGCAAAACACATAAAATGTATTATCTCCACTGTCACTGTCCACAGAAGAACGATACACCTTCAGAGCTTCTGGGTAAAGGAAAAAGATCCAGAACAAGAGGCTTGCAGGGAGTAGGAACAGCTGATCTCGTGTACGTTGGGTACCTGCACTCATCTGCTTCTAACTACAAAGTGCTTGAGGCACCATCCATTAATAGACACCTTTATTATCAGCTGGATACAGTGGTTAGCAGCAGGAGTGAAACAGAGTGGCCTTTGTTAGAGCAATAAATACTATTATGTATCTATGAAAAAGCCGGTAACTCCGCAAAACAGCTGTTAGGCCACTGTGTTGCACCCCTGCTGCTAACCAGTGTACTCATTACTTTCAGAGCTTTTTAGGAAACAATATAGTCATCATGCTGACAGTGCCTCTGCCTCAACAAATAGGGAACTTGTGTGCCACTCACATATTTGCTTTTGCCTTTTTGGTGGGTATTGTGGGTATTTTCTTGCTCGCTGGTGACTATAAATGCATTTTATTGATAAGATATGCAATATATCACCTAGAAGAAAATTTAGGAGAAAAAGTGAACTGGATGGGGCCAAATGTGGACAGAATACCCTTTAAACCACCACAAAGAAAGAAAATACTCAAAATGATTTTGTTAGTACTTTTTCCACATACATTTTGGTAGTTTTTCAATTGCAAAGTGCTGAAAATGATTTTAAAGAGATGGACATGCATCTCCTAGAAGAAAACTCAGGAGAAAAAGTGAATTGCACAGGGGCCCCTGTTGTCGGGAAAGTGGCAGCCCCAGCACCTCCTAATGCCGAAAGGCGTCAAGAGCGGTGGGTGGAGATTTGCGGGGATTGCGCGTACATCCCGGCTTGAGTGATGGAACTCCACTCCGTCAACAGTCTGCCAGCGGCAAACTGTTAGATGGTGAAACCGCCGTCTATTTACAATGTACAGCTCTGCGATCTACTGCAGCGCTGTACTGGGGACAGCTGTGTCATCGGCTGTTCCCTGGAGAGGCTCTGATCGCGACCCCCTCTCATAGGCTGATGCCTAGGAGAGAGGATCACCATGATTGGCTGTTGGGGGGAGGGAGGGGGAAATAAAAATAAATATAGAGAATTTTATTAAAAATAAATAAATGCATTAACCACTTGAGGACCTAGGGCTTTACCCCCCTTAAGGACCGGCCACTTTTTTTCCATTCAGACCACTGCAGCTTTCACGGTTTATTGCTCGCTCATACAACCTACCACCTAAATGAATTTTGGCTCCTTTTCTTGTCACTAATAAAGCTTTCTTTTGATGCTATTTGATTGCTCCTGCGATTTTTACTTTTTATTATATTCATCAAAAAAGACATGAATTTTGGCAAAAAAATGATTTTTTTAACTTTCTGTGCTGACAGTTTTCAAATAAAGTAAAATTTCTGTATACATGCAGCGCGAAAAATGTGGACAAACATGTTTTTGATAAAAAAAAAACCATTCAGTGTATATTTATTGGTTTGGGTAAAAGTTATAGCGTTTACAAACTATGGTGCCAAAAGTGAATTTTCCCATTTTCAAGCATCTCTGACTTTTCTGACCCCCTGTCATGTTTCATGAGGGGCTAGAATTCCAGGATAGTATAAATACCCCCCAAATGACCCCATTTTGGAAAGAAGACATCCCAAAGTATTCACTGAGAGGCATAGTGAGTTCATAGAAGATATTATTTTTTGTCACAAGTAAGCGGAAAATGACACTTTGTGAGGAAAAAAAAAAAAAAAAAAAGTTTCCATTTCTTCTAACTTGCGACAAAAAAAAATGAAATCTGCCACGGACTCACCATGCCCCTCTCTGAATACCTTGAAGGGTCTACTTTCCAAAATGGGATCATTTGTGGGGTGTGTTTACTGTCCTGACATTTTGGGGGGTGCTAAATTGTAAGCACCCCTGTAAAGCCTAAAGGTGCTCATTGGACTTTGGACCCCTTAGCGCAGTTAGGCTGCAAAAAAGTGCCACACATGTGGTATTGCCGTACTCAGGAGAAGTAGTATAATGTGTTTTGGGGTGTATTTTTACACATACCCATGCTGGGTGGGAGAAATATCTCTGTAAATGACAATTTGTTAATTTTTTTTACACACAATTGTCCATTTACAGAGATATTTCTCCCACTCAGCATGGGTATGTGTAAAAATACACCACAAAACACATTATACTACTTCTCCTGAGTACGGCGATACCACATGTGTGGCACTTTTTTGCACCCTAACTGCGCTAAAGGGCCCAAAGTCCAATGAGTACCTTTAGGATTTCACAGGTCATTTTGAGAAATTTCGTTTCAAGACTACTCCTCACGGTTTAGGGCCCCTAAAATGCCAGGGCAGTATAGGAACCCCACAAATGACCCCATTTTAGAAAGAAGACACCCCAAGGTATTCCGTTAGTAGTATGGCGAGTTCATAGAAGATTTTATTTTTTGTCACAAGTTAGCGGAAAATGACACTTTGTGAAAAAACACAATTAAAATCAATTTCCGCTAACTTTTGACAAAAAATAAAATCTTCTATGAACTCACCATACTCCTAACGGAATACCTTGGGGTGTCTTCTTTCTAAAATGGGGTCATTTGTGGGGTTCCTATACTGCCCTGGCATTTTAGGGGCCCTAAACCGTGAGGAGTAGTCTTGAAACCAAATGTCGCAAAATGACCTGTGAAATCCTAAAGGTACTCATTGGACTTTGGGCCCTTTAGCGCAGTTAGGGTGCAAAAAAGTGCCACACATGTGGTATCGCCATACTCGGGAGAAGTAGTACAATGTGTTTTGGGGTGTATTTTTACACATACCCATGCTGGGTGGGAGAAATACCTCTGTAAATGGACAATTGTGTGTAAAAAAAATCAAAAGATTGTCATTTACAGAGGTATTTCTCCCACCCAGCATGGGTATGTGTAAAAATACACCCCAAAACACATTGTACTACTTCTCCCGAGTACGGCGATACCACATGTGTGGCACTTTTTTGCACCCTAACTGCACTAAGGGGCCCAAAGTCCAATGAGTACCTTTAGGATTTCACAGGTCATTTTTGTTTCAAGACTACTCCTCACGGTTTAGGGCCCCTAAAATGCCAGGGCAGTATAGGAACCCCACTAATGACCCCATTTTAGAAAGAAGACACCCCAAGGTATTCCGTTAGGAGTATGGTGAGTTCATAGAAGTTTTTATTTTTTTGTCACAAGTTAGCGGAAATTGATTTTAATAGTTTTTTTTCACAAAGTGTCATTTTCCGCTAACTTGTGACAAAAAATAAAATCTTCTATGAACTCACCATACTCCGTACGGAATACCTTTGGGTGTCTTCTTTCTAGAATGGGGTCATTTGTGGGGTTCCTATACTGCCCTGGCATTTTAGGGGCCCTAAACCGTGAGGAGTAGTCTTGAAACCAAATGTCGCAAAATGACCTGTGAAATCCTAAAGGTACTCATTGGACTTTGGGCCCCTTAGCGTACTTAGGGTGTAAAAAAGTGCCACACATGTGGTACCGCTGTACTCAGGAGAAGTAGTATAATGCGTTTTGGGGTGTATTTTTACACATACCCATGCTAAGTGGGAGAAATATCTCTGTAAATGACAATTGTTTGATTTTTTTACACACAATTGTCCATTTACATAGAAATTTCTCCCACCCAGCATGGGTATGTGTAAAAATACACCCCAAAACACATTATACTACTTTTCCTGAGTACGGCGGTACCACATGTGTGACACTTTTTTGCAGCCTAGGTGCGCTAAGGGGCCCAACGTCCTATTCACAGGTCATTTTGAAGCATTTGTTTTCTAGACTACTCCTCGCGGTTTAGGGCCCCTAAAATGCCAGGGCAGTATAGGAACCCCACAAGTGACCCCATTTTAGAAAGAAGACACCCCAAGGTATTCCGTTAGGTGTATGGCGAGTTCATAGAAGATTTTATTTTTTGTCACAAGTTAGTGAAAAATGACACTTTGTGAAAAAAAACCAATAAAAATTAATTTCCGCTAACTTTTGACAAAAAATTAAATCTTCTATGAACTCGTCATACACCTAACATAATACCTTGGGGTGTCTTTTTTTTCTAAAATGGGGTCACTTGTGGGGTTCCTATACCGCCCTGGCATTTTACAGGCCCAAAACCGTGAGTAGTCTGGAAACCAAATGTCTCAAAATGACTGTTCAGGGGTATAAGCATCTGCAAATTTTGATGACAGGTGGTCTATGAGGGGGCGAATTTTGTGGAACCGGTCATAAGCAGGGTGGCCTTTTAGATGACAGGTTGTATTAGGCCTGATCTGATGGATAGGAGTGCTAGGGGGGTGACAGGAGGTGATTGATGGGTGTCTCAGGGGGTGGTTAGAGGGGAAAATAGATGCAATCCATGCACTGGGGAGGTGATCGGAAGGGGGTCTGAGGGTTTGGCCGAGTGATCAGGAGCCCACACGGGGCAAATTGGGGCCTGATCTGATGGGTAGGTGTGCTAGGGGGTGACAGGAGGTGATTGATGGGTGTCTCAAGGTGTGATTAGAGGGGGGAATGGATGCAAGCAATGCACTGGCGAGGTGATCAGGGCTGGGGTCTGAGGGCATTCTGAGGGTGTGGGCGGGTGATTGAGTGCCCTAGGGGCAGATAGGGGTCTAATCTGATAGGTAGCAGTGACAGGGGGTGATTGATGGGTAATTAGTGGGTGTTTAGGGTAGAGAATAGATGGAAACACTGCGCTTGGGTGGTGATCTGATGTCGGATCTGCGGGCGATCTATTGGTGTGGGTGGGTGATCAGTTTGCCCGCAAGGGGCAGGTTAGGGGCTGATTGATGGGTGGCAGTGACAGGGGGTGATTGATGGGTGGCAGTGACAGGGGGTGATTGATGGGTGGCAGTGACAGGGGGTGATTGATGGGTGATTGATAGGTGATTGACAGGTAATCAGTGGGTTATTACAGGGGAGAACAGATGTAAATATTGCACTGGCGAATTGATAAGGGGGGGTCTGAGGGCAATCTGAGCGTGTAGGCGGGCGATTGGGTGCCCGCAAGGGGCAGATTAGGGTCTGATCTGATAGGTAACAGTGACAGGTGGTGATAGGGAGTGATTGATGGGTAATTAGTGGGTGTTTAGAGGAGAGAATAGATGGAAACACTGCGCTTGGGTGGTGATCTGATGTCGGATCTGCGGGCGATCTATTGGTGTGGGTGGGTGATCAGATTGCCCGCAAGGGGCAGGTTAGGGGCTGATTGTTGGGTGGCAGTGACAGGGGGTGATTGATGGGTGATAGGTGATTGGCAGGTGATTGACAGGTGATCAGTGGGTTATTACAGGGAAGGACAGATGTAATTAATGCACTGGCGAATTGATAAGGGGGGGGGGGGGGGTCTGAGGGCAATCTGAGCGTGTGGGCGGGTGATTGGGTGCCCGCAAGGGGCAGATTAGGGTCTGATCTGATAGGTAACAGTGACAGGTGGTGATAGGGGGTGATTGATGGGTAATTAGTGGGTGTTTAGAGAAGATAACAGATGTAAACGATACATTTGGGAGGTAATCTGACGGCGGGTTTGCGGGCGATCTAATGGTGTGGGTGGGTGATCAGATTGCCCGCAAGGGGCAGGTTAGGGGCTGATTGATGGGTGGCAGTGACAGGGGGTGACAGGGGGTGATTGATGGGTGATAGGTGATTGGCAGGTGATTGACAGGTGATCAGTGGGTTATTACAGGGAAGAACAGATGTAATTAATGCACTGGTGAATTGATAAGGGGGGGTCAGAGGGCAATCTGAGCGTGTGGGCGGGTGATTGGGTGCCCGCAAGGGGCAGATTAGGGTCTGATCTGATAGGTAAAAGTGACAAGTGGTGATAGGGGGTGATTGATGGGTGATTGATGGGTAATTAGTGGGTGTTTAGAGGAGAGAATAGATGTAAACAATGGATTTGGGAGGTGATCTGATGTCGGATCTGTGGGCGATCTATTGGTGTGGGGGGGTGATCAGATTGCCCGCAAGGGGCAGGTTAGGGGCTGATTGATGGGTGGCAGTGACAGGGGGTGATTGACGGGTGATTGATGGGTGATTGACGGGTGATTGACAGGTGATTGACAGGTGATTGACAGGTGATCAGGGGGATAGATGCATACAGTAAACAGGGGGGGGTGGTCTGGGGGGGGGGGTCTGTGGAGAATCTGAGGGGTGGGGGGTGATCAGGAGGGGGCAGGGAGCAGGGGGGGGGGATAAAAAAAAAATAGCGTTGACAGATAGTGACAGGGAGTGATTGATGGGTGATTAGGGGGGTGATTGGGTGCAAACAGGGGTCTGGGGGGTGGGCAGGGGGGGGGTCTGATGGGTGCTGTGGGCGATCTGGGGCAGGGGGGGGAGAAATCAGTGTGCTTGGGTGCAGACTAGGGTGGCTGCAGCCTGCCCTGGTGGTCCCTCGGACACTGGGACCACCAGGGCAGGAGGCAGCATGTATAATACACTTTGTAAACATTACAAAGTGTATTATACACTTTGTATGCGGCGATCGCGGGGTTAACATCCCGCCGGCGCTTCCGTATAGCCGGCGGGATGTTGCGGCGAGCGAACGGTGACAGGCGCCGGCGGAGGATCGCGTCACGGATGACGCGATCGCTCCGCCCATGCCCTTAAATGGACCGCCGCCTCTGTGGGTGAGGCCGTCCTGCAGGGCTCCACTTCCCCGCCGCCCCTGTGTAGTGGGCGGTCGGGAAGTGGTTAATTAATAAAAAAAAAAAATACACATTATGCAGAAGCGATCAGAGTCCACCAACAGAAAGCTCTGTTGGTTGGCAGAAAAGGGGGCTTCACTTGTGTACTTAGTTGTATGGCTCTGCAGCGAGCAGTTAAAGGACCACTATCACAAAAACATTTCATTTTTAACACCCCCAAAGTAGTTACACCAAACATACAGATGATCCCCTGTGTCATTTATTTCAATTTCTAGTATAGTCCTTTAAACATTCACATATCACTGTGTTCTATATACGTCAGTGCCTGCACTTGCGCTGACAGACTTCTGTAACAAAACTCCCTTCATAGGGGTAGCCGTGTCAGGTGATCTGTTATTTGCAACAGATGGTATAGCCCTTTTCCCCCTTGTCCCCAACTGCCATATCCCCGTAAAAGCTCAGGCGCCTAACCGATATTCCTCCGGCACAGACAGTAGAGGAAGGTCCCCGCACTATCCCTGTGTCCTGCAGGCATTCGGCGAGGCATAGGGGTTAGGCGCCTGAGGTTTTACGGGGATATGGCAGTTGGGAACAAGGGGAAAAAGGGCTATACCATCTGTTGCAAATAACAGATCACCTGACACGGCTACCCCTATGATGGGATTTTAGTTACAGAAGTCCGTCAGCGCAAGTGCAGGCACTGACGTATATAGAACACAGTGATATGTGAATGTTTAAAGCACTATACTAGAAATTGAAATAAATGACACAGGGGATCATCTGTATGTTTGGTGTAACTACTGTGGGGGTGTTAAAAATGAAATGTTTTGCGATAGTGGTCCTTTAAAGCTTCATAGCACTAAATTGTAAAAAATAGCCTGGTCACTAGGGGGTGTAAGCTTATGGTCCTGAACTGGTTAAGCAATCACCAGCATAAAAGGCATGGAGCTGCGGATATTGCCAAAACAAGTGCGCGAGAGCGGACGTGGGCAGATTTATTGTAGGATTTGTATCAGCTGTAACAAACACAGTACAATTAGGGAACTAATGCAGAATGATTTTGAACCTATCAGCAGTGCCTCCTACTGGCCCATTGATCCGACCAATGAGAAACGTTCCTCATGATTGGTCTGTTCCTTTAGACATTGCAATTAGATGAGCCAGCTATATCTGCACACCCTATTTAAGTTTATGTAAAGCTATGTATAAAGTTTCCATTTTTGTGGTCTAAAGTTATCTTTCGAGATCATTTCAGTCGGCAGGAACGAGGACATACTCTTTCGATTTTCAGCTAAAATGATCAGGAATGATTGTTTCAGGTGAGAAAATGGAATGTGCATATGTAGCTTTAATTTACATGGTATGTAACTAGTCCACAATGTAGGATGAAGGAGCACCCACGTAAATAATTAGCACAGGTGTGCCATGACCAGCGCCTTGGTACCACTAGAGGCCACAACTCCAGCAATCCAAAGAAGTCGGCACCAACAATAGTATTAAAGCTCAATTACATTTATTGTGCAAACAACAATCTGAGCATCATGCCGTTGTTTGCACTATAAATGTAATTGAGCTTTAATACTATTGGTAATGCAGACCTTCTTTGGATTGCTGTGGCATGTAACTAGAGTAGTTCCAGTGAAAACACCATAGATCTTTAGGTCTAGTCTGTAGAATGGTCATGATAAATATACCTGCAAAAATGAGTCAATATATTTTCCCACAAGATAAAGCAATGTTGTCACAAAGGTCAACAAGTCCAAGGAGCTAATGCTATACGAAAATGCCATAACTCTTCATCATCAGATGACAGACCAAAAGGAGATTACACTCCTACAATGTAAGCTGTGTACTTAAAATACTCTGCTTTCTTTTTCACTGGGGACTAAGTGAGGTACAGTATGGCTTTATCTAAGGGCATGACAAATGTAGTGGAATACTGATAAGTACTGTAGCATACAAGCAATCTGTACTATGGTTATCATATAAAATGACAGCGTGAATCCAGGATTCAGTCATTTCAGAAATAAACGTGTCTCTCTTTTCTAATGAACAGGGTTGGAAGAAACAGTTGACCTTAATCCAAACTACAGCTGTTCCTGAATAACCTTCCCTGAGAAAATCAGAAACACATTTTAGCTTGACTAAATACATGTTTATATTTGTTTATAATTCTGACAATGCTCTTTATCATTAAAGATATATTTCTTTTTAGCCTCAGTTTCTGCACATTGTAAATAAACTCATTATCTGCCAGAAGGGATTGGAATGCAAAAATATGGCAAAATGAGCTTTTGGTTGTGTTTAGTTTTCATTCATGAGCTTATAATTAAAAGTTCATTTTTAGAACATGAATTAAAAAAAAATATTACAAAAGTCCACCTTACACACTCAGTGGGATAATGGTCATTTTAAATATGTATGGCTTTCTTTAGATTGAGATATCACAGCCTGCACACCAATACTCAGCACGGGGTCATTGAAGTATTTTCATTCTTCAAATGCAGTCTTTTTAAGTGTAACTATTTGTTCATTAATACCAACTAACAGATTGGCACCCCTTTAATCTGTACTGAGCTCAACTGCCCGACTCATTTATCTTTCTTCTCGTTCCTCTCTGTCAAGCTCTTCATTGGCTGCCAATTACCAATAACTTGAGGATCAATTTCAAACTTTTAACTCAAACTACAAAGCTCTCTACAATCTTTCTACCCCCGCACATCTCCTCACTAGTTTCTTGATACCACCCCAAACACAGTCTCCACTCTGCACACAACCTCCTTCTGCCATCCTCTAGAATTACCTCCTGGCATTTACATATGCAAGATTTCTCATAAGCCTCACCCCTCTTTTGGAATCCCATTCCAGCACACATCCGTCACTCTACAACTGTTAAAGAGAACCCAGAAGGCATACTGCAATCCTAATAGGACCCAGAGGCATGTCATGTGCACAATGACATGCCTCTGGGTCTTTGTATCGCCGCTGCCAGCCCCCCTGCACCGCACTGCACCCCTTTAAAAGATCGCCAGTCTGGCGACAATCTGTTTGTCGCTAGCCTGCTTTATTTATGTGAGGCTTGTCAATCAGCCTCATAGCATCTCCCCCTCGATAATACTCTCCCCCCACTGCTCTCCGCCTCTTCTAGCTTCCTCCAATAGGAAGCGAAGCCGCGACCCAGGAGTAGCCTGGTGATCTTTTAAGGGGTGCAGAGCGGCGCAGGGGGGCGGCTGGCAGTGGAGATACAATGACCCAGAGGCATGTCATTGTGCACATTACATGCCTCTGGGTCCTATTAGGATTCCAGTATGCCACCTCAGGATCTCTTTAAGCACTCCCTCAAAATTCCCTTTTTTTTAACAAGTATGTGCTTCAACTTAGGCCAATACCCTTCAACCTCTGGTCAAGTTGTGATTCTTACTCAATGTTATAACCTAAAGGCACGCTGACTCTAGCTATACATATTGCATACTACCCCCACCTCTTGTTTCCTCCTTATTCCTTTAGATTGTAACCTACGTTTTTAGGTGGAGTACTATGCCAATTTACGGTATCATCCTCTAATATTAGCACATTGACTAAAGTAAGAAAACTGTGGGTGGAACCAAGCAATAAGGACCTTTCAAAGTCTAAACGTACCTGTGCACACAGTTGAAGAACCATATCAACTGGGCATAAGGTGAAGAAAATAGTTAAAATATTTGTAAAGTGTATTTACTGACAGAACCTTCGTCAAGATTTTGAACACTTTAACTCATCACTTGGATATGCCTTAAAATGATAACATTCAAACCCTAAGGCTGAGTTTCCACATGACACGATTTGTTACATTTTCCTGCATGGGAATTTGGATCCAAAATGACAGCCTACTCTAAACAATAAGCTACTTCCAAATGATGTGCAGGGGAAAACAAATCACGCCTGCAGCATTTCCTGCAGATTGCAACTAAATCCCCATTGCTGCGCATTGGCACGCTAGGAGGATTCAGATGTGAATATGCATCAGCACAAGTGCCATGTCCATCTTGGAGACAGGGGACACATGAATTGCTAGACGTGGAAATGGGGCACATGACTGATAGTTTCCAATCATTACGGTAATCATTTGGAAATGATCGATCATGCCCATTAACGCTAATTCATCTGACCAGAACGATGGGATCGATCTGAAAAACATTTTTGTAAAAGAAAAAGCAGCAATAGCATCTTCTATATAACCCCAACTTTAGGAGTCTATTAATCGAAGGTGGTCATAACAATCATGAGTAGAGTTTGATTTACTAGCGGCGCCATTCTCCTACTATTAGATTTTCTTTAAAAATGAAGTCATCCCTTTATATTCAAGTTTAAAGCGGCCTCAGGTGGAAAAGTCTTGTCTGTTAAAGATAGTTTAAAAAATACTTTCTTCAGATTAAATGGCCACCAATCATTTCCCTAATGTCATCTGTATCACTTCCAAATACAAAGTGAAGTTACCAATTTAACTTCATTATTCCACACTAACAACACTCCCAATAAGCTCATACACTATGGGCTCGATTCACTAACCCAGCTAACCCAGTTAGAGACTTTAGGCGTGATAATCATTGCACCACGCTGGTGAAAATCCAGTTTAGGCATGATAAGTTTAGGCGTGATAAGTTTAGGCATGATAAGTTTAGATAAGTTTAGATCGCGTGCAAAGTCCCGCACGCAAAGCAGCGCCATTGAACTCTATGCGAAGTGCACCTGACTTTGCTAGCGCAAAACTTTTGATCAGCTGTGCACTTCAGTGCTAACCCAGTTGGTGCTTAAACTTATCATGCCTAAACTTATCATGCCTAAACTTATCACACCTAAACTTATCACACCTAAACTTATCATGCCTAAACTGAGTTTAAGCGTGATAAAGGGATTTTCACCAGTGGGCTAACTGTTAGCACCGCTTTGTGAATCAGGCCCTGTATATTGCCTAGAACCCCAGCCATTTATTATATTAACCCCCTTGGCGGTACGCAGTTCCCGACGCTGCGTCCGCCAGGAGGTTTTTTGCCCCCCACATTTTTTTTGAATGCTTTAGCTAGCATTTCGCTAGCTAAGCATATGTATTAGGTTGCTCTGGTCCCCCCCATGCCCGCCGATCACCGCTGGCTATACATACCTCGCCACGATCCCACGCAAAGTGCAGTTTCCTGATCGGCTTCCGGCGTTGCCATGGCGACGATCGGAGAGGATGTCATGATGTCAGCCGCAATCTTGATCACCGTCATCGCGAAGCCTGGAGCCAATTGGGCGGCTGCGCCGATGTGGGAACGCTGGGGGTACATATACCGGCGGCTATTACGGGCGATCGCAGGGGACCGGAGCAACTTTGTGCATACGCTTAGCTAGCAAACCGCTAGCAAAAGCGTATTGCACAATTTATTTATTTTTTGAAAGTCCTGGGGCCATGTGATCCTCCGCGGCAGCTACCCCGTATGTAGCATGGGGTTACCGCTAAAGAGGTTAAGCAACTTCACATGTGAGCTACCTTAAACGGGAACTTTACTGAATAAACTTAATGAATAAAACAGCTTATTTTTTACAATATCAGGCCTCAATCACACTAGGAACGTTTCTGTGCGCTTTTCAGAGCACATTGCTCTATGCGTTAAGCAAGGTACATTGTATTCTCATTAACTTGAATGCACCTTGCACACATCTATGCACTGCGCTGAGCTACGTTACAAAAACATAGGGTTGCATGCATTTCTGTGCGTTGAGCTGTAAAGCGCACATCAATGCAAGTGAATGGGTGCGCTTTTTTAGAGCATAGAAGCGCATACAAGCGCATGCGTTTTTCACCCCTAATTGAAAAAAAAAAAACATTTTCATATGAAAACAAATCTTTATTGACAACTGCTACAATAAGCAAAACTTGCTTAAAAAAGTGCACCACAATGCACTGAAACGCGCACTAAAAGTGCAGCAACGCATGCATTTTTTATCATGCGCTTTTACATGTTTCTGAATGCACCAAATCTGAACGAGGCCTTACTTTGGAATTAGTTAGTCAGTGTTTGCACATTGTAAAATATTTCCTTTCCCTGATTTTTCACCTTAACTGTAAGGAGATAAACAAATAAGGAGAGCTAATTCATGAGGTAACAGGTAAGGGCCCATATGCCATTACTTCTTTCTCCTGACTTTTCTACCAGGTAATATTTTTAAACTTCTCCATAAAATGCTTTTGTAACCAACAAGCAGAAAAATACTTAAAATAATTTTGGTAGTACTTTTTTCACCTACTTTTTGGTACATTTTCAATTGCAAAATGCTGAAAAGTTATAGCAAATAGAAGATAAAAAATTCTCACCTAGGAGAAAACTCAGGAGAAAATGTTAATTGCGTATGGGCAAAGGAAAGATACATCATGAGTTAAGTCTAATAAGGAGAGATAAACCATGAGTTAAGTCAGCTAAAAAGATACAAGTCATTTAATCAGAGATAAATTGTGAGTTAAGAAGTAAGATGAGATAATTCAACAGAAAAGCTTTGTGAATCAGCCCCAAGCAGCCTCAGTGCAGAATGATTGTTTGTTGTGTGTCCTGAAGCAAGCAAAAATACCTGGGCCCATATGAAATTCAGTTTTTCTCCTGAGTTTTCTCTTAGGTGATATTTTCACACATTGTCATAAAATGCATTTTAAACCACCAGTAAGCAAATACGCAAAATAGTTTTAATAGTACTTTAGTTTTACGAACTAGGGTATCCTGAATGAATTGGTGCATTTTCCTTGTGATACTTACATTGGTGAGTCCGTAGAAGATCAAGCAATGTTATTACAATCACAGAGAGACTCCACAGTGGAAAAATAAGCTACTCCTGAAAGGAACTTCAAATGTGCAAACATAATCACAGCGCCATGGAAGATGCTGGCGCTAGAGATGGCCGCGAACCAATTCGCGTGAACTCCGGTGGTTCACATTTGCGATCGAACCCGAACTATATGCGAGTTCAACCCGCCCCCCATACTACATCATTAGGGTCAACTAGGGTCAACTACATCACAGTCAGCAGACACATGGTAGCCAATCAGGGTACACTCCCTCCTGGAGCCCCCCCCCCTATAAAAAGCAGACAGCGTCGGCCATTTCCCTCACTCATGTGGCTGCAGTAATTAGAGAAGTGAGAGCTTGCTGCAGAGACATAGGGAAAGCTTAGTTAGGCTCTTGTTAGGCTTGTTAGCTTGCTCCTTGCTGATACTTATTGCTAAAAAGCACCCCTCAACAGCTCTCTTGAGAGCTAATGTTGTTTCGCAGCTGGCCCTTGGCCCCTTGGTAATTCCTACTGTGCCACTGCCAGGCCCAGCACATTCAGTGACTACCTGTTCATGGTACCTGTGTGTGTGACAGCTGCACATTTGTAATACCAATCACTGCACACCTGTTCAGTGCACCTACCTACGTGACCGCAAGCAGTGTTATATTATATACTAGTCACTGCACCTGTTCACGGTACCTGTGTGTGGCAGCTGCACATTTGTAATACCAATCACTGCATACCTGTGCAGTGCACCTGTGTGACCGCACACTGTTTTATATACCAGTCCGTGCATACTTGTTCACTGCACCTGCATGACAGCTGCACATTGTATTGCAATGCCAGTCACTGCATACCTTTCACTGCACCTGCGTGACTGCACATTGTATTAGTCAAGTCAGTGCATACCTTTCACTTCACAACCCCCATCCCCCCCCACACCCCACCCCGATATGGACAAAACAACAGGCAGACCCAGAGGCAGGCCACCCGGCAGGTCTGTTCGAGGTCGTGCTGACGTGATTCCGTGCGGCCCTGGATCAAAGTACAGTGCTCAGGAGAAGGCACGTCCCATCAACTCCCAAGATTGTCAGGACATGGTTGACTATTTAACACAGAACGCCTCATCTTTCGCAGCCACCAGCGCTACTCCAAGCACCACATCCGCTACATTTGACACTTCGCAGGAGTTATTTGGTGTGTAATTCACAGATTCACAGCCATTATTGTTACAACAAGATGAAGGCGCTAAGCAAGTTAAACCACCTCATATGTCTGAATTAGGCGACACTATGGACCTAAGGTGTGAGGATGATGATGATGAAGTACCTGCTGTTGGTGCAGTTTTGGAGGTATCTGATACAAGCGAAGCTGGGGAGGATGATTATGATGATACGGATGTCATGTGGGTTCCCAATAGAGGAGATGAACAGGGGGACAGTTCAGAGGGGGAGTCAGAGAGGAGTAGGAGGAGACAAGTTCCTGAAAAAAGCAGGGGGAACTCATTGTCAGAAACAGCTGGTGGCAGTGTCTGGCGCCATGTATCGCCACCTATGGACAGCCAGCCAACATTCCCTTCAACGCCAGCTGCTGATGCCACCATAGTGCCATCACCCCAGGGCTCAGCGGTGTGGACATTTTTTTGTGTGTCTGCCTTAGATCAGAGCAATGCCATCTGTTCTCTCTGCCACCAAAAATTGAGCCTTGGAAAGGCCAACACCCGCGTAGGCACATGGAAAAAAGGCACAAACTGCAATGGGAAGACCACCTGAGGAAAAGCACCACACAAAAGCAAAGCCACTGTCCTTCTCCTCTTCCTTCTTCAGGTGCATTATCTTCAGCCGCTTTCTCCCTTGCACCTTCACAATCACAGCCATCCTCCTCCACTCCGCCTCTCACCTTGAGCGGTTCCTACTCCTCTTCCCACAGCAGTAGCCAGGTATCCGTGAGGGAAATCTTTGAGCGGAAGAAGCCAATGACTGCCAGTCACCCCCTTGCCTGGCGTCTGACAGCTGGCTTGGAGGAACTGTTAGCTCGCCAGCTGTTACCATACCAGCTGGTGGACTCTGAGGCCTCCTGAAAATTTTTGGCCATTGGGACACCGCAGTGGAAGATACCAGGCCGCAATTATTTCTCAAAAAAGGCGATACTCGAACTGTACCGTGAAGTTGAAAGGCAAGTGGTGTCATCTCTGGCACACAGCGTTGGGTCAAGGGTCCATCTGACCACGGATGCCTGATCTGCCAAGCACGGTCAGGGCAGGTACATTACTTACACAGCCCATTGGGTCAACCTGGTGACCGCTGACAAGCAGGAAGTACATGGCTGTACAGCGGACCTAGTTGTGACACCTCCTCGGCTTTCAGGCAGGCCTCCTGCCACCTCCTCTCCTTCTCCTCCTACTCCTCCAGCTACATCCTCTTTGCTGTTGTTATCCTCCTCCTCCTTGGCTGAGTGGCAGTACAACTCTACTGGTGCTGCGATCTCCTCTCCAGCTACACAGCCCCAGCTCCCCAGGGCCTATGCTGCATGCCAGGTACGACGGTGTCACTCCATCTTAGCCATGTCTTCCCTCAAAGCGGAGAGTCACACTGGAGCAGCTCTCCTGGCTGCTCTTAACAAACAGGTGGCAACGTGGTGTGTGACAACAGCAGCAATCTCATTTCGGCTTTGAATTTGGGGAAGTTGACACATGTACCCTGCATGGCACATGTGCTGAATATAATAATTCAGAGATTTGCGCTTAAGTACCCAGGCTTACAGGACGTCCTGAAGCAGTCCAGGAAGGTGTGTGGGCATTTCAGGCGGTCTTACATGGCCATGGCACACTTGGCCGATATTCAGTGGAGAAACAACTTGCCAGTGAGGCGCCTGATTTGCGATAGCCCGACTCGCTGGAATTCCACACTCCTGATGTTTAACCGCCTGCTACAACAGGAGAAAGCCATCAACCAGTATCTCTACAACTACAGTGAAAGGACATGCTCTGGGGAGATGGGGATGTTCTGGCCGAAGTACTAGACAATCATGTGAAATGCCTGCAGGCTCATGCGGCCATTTGAGGAGGTGACAAACATGGTGAGTCGCAGTGAACGCGTCATAAGCGACTTGATCCCATATGCTTTCTTCCTGGAGCGTGCCGTGCGTATAGTGGTGGATCAAGCTGTGGAGGAGCGTGAACAGGAACAGTTACAGGAACAGGAGGAAGAGTTGTGGGATCAATTCTCAGCAGAACCAGATGTTTCCTCAACACCTGCGGCAGCACAGAGGGGGAAGGAGGAAGAGGAAGAGTTGTGTGGGGAAGAGGAGTCAGATGATGAGGAAGGTGTTTTTTAGGAGGAGGAGGCGGAAGAATACCCTCAGCAGGCATTGCAGGGGCCTGTGCTGCTCAACGTTCCCGTGGTATTGTTCGTGGCTGGGGAGGAGGAGGAGAACTTACCTGACATCACTGAGGAAGAGCAAGAGGAGATGGATAGTACGTCTGCATCCAAATTTGTGCAGATGGCGTCTTTCATGCTGTACGATAAAGGAGAGGAGTGGGAGACGATCGGCACTGCTTCTATTGCTATTTAATCCAGAGTGCGGTGGAACACATGTAAACAATCCAATACAGTGTATCTTCAAATTGTGGCATTAAAAATATTCATTCAATGTAAACATGCATGAACATACCATTGTCTGAGGTGGTGTGGTAGTGGTGGGTGCTGGGCACAGATAGCCTTACGGCCGTTTCATGCAAAATCTGCGCTTCTACGGAGATTGTCTCCCTCTCCTCTCCTTTATCGTATTGCAACTTCTAATCAATCAGAGCACGCTATCAATACCAGAAGTGTGGATGAAGAGGTGTGTGTTATTTGCTATATCCTCTCAAATTCAGCGCAAATACTGTAGTGCCAACACTTTTCTTCTTCTGTCACAGTCTTTCATGCTGTCCAGCCTGTTGAGGGACCCCTGTATAAAAAAACTCAAGGGGAATGACCTGAACTGGGTGGCCACGTTGCTAGACCCTTGGTATAAGCACAAAGGGGTGGAGATCTTACCAACTCACCTGAAGACATAAAGGATGCAGCACTTGCAGAACAAGCTGGCAACTATGCTTTACAGTGCATTTAAGAGTGATGTCACAGCACAACAGAATAAAGGTACCACTGCCAGTAATCCTTCTCCCATGTCCACGCAGGCAAGGACAGGACGCTCCAGCGATCTCATGGTGATGTTGGATATGCGGACATTCTTTCGTCCACCGCCTCGGATTAGCCCTTCCAGATCCACCATCCACCAACGCAGTGGCGGACATACGGCCGTGCAGGCCGTGCCGCCGCACGAGGGCCCCTGAAGTTCTGCTGCTTCAGGGGCCAATTAAGTATTGCAGGTTTTTTTTTTTTTTTTTTTTTTTTATTATTTATTTTTTTTTTAACCTGGGGGGCCCAACTCCTGTCCTCCCCCCTCACCTCGCCCCCCCCCCCCCTCATGCGGCGGGAGAGCGGAAAATACAAGAAGTCTCCGGCCGGGGCGGCAGCTGCCGCTTGGTCTCCAACTTTGGAGACATATCGGAAACTAAGCAGCAGCTGCCTCTAGCGTCTGCTGCAGCCCCGGCCGGAGACTTCCTGTATTTTCTGCTCTCCCGCCGGCTGCAGCGCATACCGGGAGGGGGGCCCCGAGGTGAGTGAGGGAGGATAGGAGTCGGGCCCCCCACCCGGATAGCTACCCACCCGGCTACCTTACCCACCCACCCGGCTACCTACCCCGCTACCTAACCATCCACCCGGCTACCTACCCGGCTACCTAACCAGGCTACCTACCCACCCACCCGGCTACCTAGCTACCCACCCGGCTACCTAACCACCCTGCCGGCTATCTACCTGGCTACCTACCCACCCGGCTACCTAACCACCCTGCCGGCTATCTACCTGGCTACCTACCCACCCGGCTACCTACCCACCCGGCTACCTAGCTACCCACCCGGCTACCTAACCACCCTGCCGGCTACCTACCTGGCTACCTACCCACCCGGCTACCTAGCTACCCACCCGGCTACCTGACCACCCTGCCGGCTATCTACCTGGCTACCTACCCACCCGGCTACCTAGCTACCCACCCGGCTACCTAACCACCCTGCCGGCTATCTACCTGGCTACCTACCCACCCGGCTACCTACCCACCCGGCTACCTAGCTACCCACCCGGCTACCTAACCACCCTGCCGGCTACCTACCCACCCGGCTACCTAGCTACCCACCCGGCTACCTAACCACCCTGCCGGCTATCTACCTGGCTACCTACCCACCCGGCTACCTAGCTACCCACCCGGCTACCTAACCACCCTGCCGGCTATCTACCTGGCTACCTACCCACCCGGCTACCTACCCACCCTGCTGGCTACCTACCCACCCACCCGGCTACCTACCCACCCACCCGGCTACCTACCCACCCGGATACCTACCTACCCACCCGGCTACCTACCCACCCACCCGGCTACCTACCCACCCGGCTACCTAACCACCCTGCCGGCTATCTACCTGGCTACCTACCCACCCGGCTACCTACCCACCCGGCTACCTAGCTACCCACCCGGCTACCTAACCACCCTGCCGGCTATCTACCTGGCTACCTACCCACCCGGCTACCTAACCACCCTGCCGGCTATCTACCTGGCTACCTACCCACCCGGCTACCTACCCACCCACCCGGCTACCTACCCACCCGGATACCTACCTACCCACCCGGCTACCTACCCACCCACCCGGCTACCTACCCACCCGGCTACCTAACCACCCACCCGGCTACCTACACACCCACCCGGCTACCTACCTACCCACCAGGCTACCTACCTACCTACCCACCCGGCTACCTACCAACCCACCAGGCTACCTACCCACCCACCCAGCTACCTAACCACCCACCTACCCACCCACCAGGCTACCTACCCACCCGCCTACCCAGCCACCCACCAGGCTACCCACCCGGCTACCCAGCCACCCACCAGGCTACTTACCCACCCGGCTAAGGGCTACCTACCTACCCACCCGGCTGCCTACCTACCCACCAGGCTACCTATCCACCCAACCACCCATGGGAGCTGCGCGCCGGATGGAGGCTGGGACAGGAGGTCTGCTGCTGCAGGTGAGTAAATGTTTTTTTTTTTATTATTTATTTTAGCAGGTGTATGTTCTGGGCATGTCTGCCACATGATTGCGTGTATGTTCTGGGCAGGTCTGCCACATGATTGCGTGTATGTTCTGGGCAGGTCTGCCACATGATTGCATGTATGTTCTGGGCAAATTTGCTACATGATTGCATGTGTTTTCTGGGCAAATCTGCCGACATGATTGCAGGTATTTTCTGGGCATATCTGCCGACATGATTGCAGGTATTTTCTGGGCATATCTGCCGACATGATTGCAGGTATTTTCTGGGCATATCTGCCGACATGATTGCAGGTATTTTCTGGGCATATCTGCCGACATGATTGCAGGTATTTTCTGGGCATATCTGCCGACATGATTGCACGTATTTTCTGGGCATATCTGCCGACATGATTGCACGTATTTTCTGGGCATATCTGCCGACATGATTGCACGTATTTTCTGGGCATATCTGCCGACATGATTGCACGTATTTTCTGGGCATATCTGCCGACATGATTGCACGTATTTTCTGGGCATATCTGCCGACATGATTGCACGTATTTTCTGGGCATATCTGCCGACATGATTGCACGTATTTTCTGGGCATATCTGCCGACATGATTGCACGTATTTTCTGGGCATATCTGCCGACATGATTGCACGTATTTTCTGGGCATATCTGCCGACATGATTGCACGTATTTTCTGGGCATATCTGCCGACATCATTGCACGTATTTTCTGGGCATATCTGCCGACATCATTGCACGTATTTTCTGGGCATATCTGCCGACATCATTGCACGTATTTTCTGGGCAAATCTGCCGACATGATTGAATGTATTTTCTGGGCAAATCTGCTCACATTATGTGTATTTTCTTGAGAAAACCTGCACAATTATGTGAATTTTCTGGGGAAAGGGTCACCAAAACTTGGGCCCACTGTCTTTGCGTTGCACTTTTCAAGGGAACCTGAGGTGAGAATAATATTGAGGCTGCCATATTTCTCTCCTTTTAAGCAATACCAGTTGCCTGGTTGCCGTTCTGGTCCTCTGCCTCTTATTCTTTCAACCATAGACCCTGAACAAGCATGCAGCAGGTCAGGGGTTTCTGACAATATTGTCAGAACTGAGAAGATTAAGCTGCATGCTTGTTGCTGGTGTAATTCAGTTTATTACTGCAGCCAAATAGATCAGCAGGGCCGCCAGGCAACTAGTATTGTTTAAAAGGAAATAAATATGGCAGCCTCCATATCACTCTCACCCCGGGATCACTTTAAATTACAGTTAGCTCCGCCCTTATCCGGTCATTGCCACGCCCATTTTTTGCCGCGGCGCTACGCGCCGCAGGTTCTATCCACACCCATTTTTTGCCGCGGCGCGCTTCACGCGCCGCAGGTCAGGGGGGCCCACAATTGATATTTTGCACAGGGGCCCACTGCTGCCTGTGTCCGCCACTGCACCAATGCCTTGACCAACAGGTAGCCGACCACCTGGCCTTAAGTCTGGATGTAGACACTATGAGCAGCAATGAACCCCTGGACTACTGGGTGCGTAGGCGACCTTTGGCCAGAGCTGTCACAATTTGCCATCCAACTTCTGTCTTGCCCTGCCTCAGGTGTCCTGTCAGAAAAGACCTACAGCGCAGCTGGAGGCATTGTCACTGAGAAGAGAAGTCGCCTAGGTCACAAAAGTGTTCAATACCTCACCTTTATAAAAATGAATGAGGCATGGATCCCGGAGGGCTACTGCCCGCCCGAAGACTAAGTCAGTCCCCACACATAGCATCTCTGCTTGCACGCCATGTGACTGCCTGCCCCAAGAGTAAGTTGCTCCCCACACAGCATTTCTGCCTGCAGGCCGATTGACTGCCTTCTCCGCCACCACCAACAATGTCCAGGACTCCAGACGGATTCCTGAATTCAGCGGCCGCTAAAAAAAAATTTCTGGTGTGTGTACATGCCTGACTAATTTTTCTGGCTGAACTGCAGCTGCAACAACAAAACAAAAGGCATGGGGCACACCCAAGATAATAAGGTCGTTGCTTCATTGTGGACAGACCAAATTCGATCAGCTGGACAGTCAATGTTGTTCTGTCATTGAGCTACCTCAGCCCAGCGACCATATGGGCTTGAAAACCGCTATTGCCTGCACTCTCGCCATGGTGCGCACCAGTCCAGCATGGCCGTCACTACACAAACAGATGTTTGCGGTGCGTTACACAGTGAGTTTGGTCTGTCAGTGTGAAGCAGTACACTAATTACACTACCTGATTGATGTATACACACACACAAGTTGTTTTAAAGCACTTTAGGCCTCCAATTTAGCAATTTCTGCCCTTAAAGGAATACTTAAGTCATTTAAAAAAAATGACTTTTACTCACCTGGGGCTCCCCTCAGCCCCCTGCAGCTGAACGGTGCCCTTGCCGTGTCCCTCCGATGCGGCTGGTCTCGACGGCGGCCACTTCCGGTTTGGCCGTCACCGGCCGACAGGCTGGGAACGCGGCTAATTATCCGCGTCCCCGGACACAATAGCATTGTAGAAGGCGCTATTGCGTCCGGGGACGCGGATAATCAGCTGCGTTCACAGCCTGTCGGCCGGTGACGGCCAAACCGGAAGTGGCCGCCGGCGAGACCAGCTGCATCGGAGGGACACGGCGAGGGCACCGTTCAGCTGCAGGGGGCTGAGGGGAGCCCCAGGTGAGTAAAAGTCATTTTTTTTAATGACTTAAGTATTCCTTTAAATGCTGCTGTGCGTAAGTACTTTTGGCGTGTATCCCACTCCGCCATGCCCCCCTCCAGATGTTAAACCCATTGAAACATCTTTTCCATCACTTTTGTGGCCAGCATAAATGTTTCTAGTTTTCAAAGTTCGTCTCCCCATTGAAGTCTATTGTGGTTCGCGAAAGTTCGCGCAAACCGAACTTTTGTGGAAGTTCGCGTTCGTGGTTCGCGAACCGAAAATCGGAGGTTCGAGACATCTCTAGAGCCTGGCGCTATGTAAATCAAAAATAATAATAATCTATGTGTAGAGGTTTCTTTGTGAAAAACTCGGAAGGAGCCCATAGATTTTCACTGCAAAAGTGTTTTTGATTTCTTGAGCACGTTAAGGCAAAGGGAACTCGAGTAGGCCCATTTAGATAACTTTTTGTAATACATAGTAGTGCTTTTCAGGGCCGGCTCAAAAAAGTAACTGCAAGCTAATAAAATACTTTGATTTGAAAAAAGCAAACTCTACCCTTTCACTGCAAAAAAATAAAAAAGGCTTAATATTCTTCCCGCATAGTCATAAAACTTTTAGACATGCTCCTCTATTTTTACATTTTCTCAGATTGATATAATTTGTATTTTAATCATATAATACTGCAGTCTTACAAAGTCATCAAGTAAGATAATCAACAGGTTTTAGGAATCAAAAAGCCCTGTTCTATACCCACCTAGTATACTATCTTTCTTGGCCATGATGTGTGAAAGAAGGCTGCACATGGTTCCATCTGCGCATAGGATTTCAAGGAGACAGTGACCCTGGTACTTTTATCAGGGTTCATGCCGATACCAGGCCTCGGTTAGGTTGCTATTTCAACCTTGGTAAATACCAATAACAAGAAAGAGGCGGCACACCACTGGCTGCAAAAGATGCTTTGTATTGTGGAACAGGTACACCACATGTTACAGACCCTATTGGTCTTGCATTTTATAATACATTGGGCTAAATTCTGCTTCTGGTTTACATTTAAAGTGTCCCAGAGCTGTCCGAAAACAAAGATTTGATACTCACCCGTGGCTTCCTCCAGCAGCATAAACATGTCTGAGTCCCACGCTGTCCTACCTGGGTCTGCAGTTCAGCCGCGATCAGCCCTGGTAACTGGCTCAGTCGGGTTCAGTCTGGGTCTTCTGCACATGCGCAGACCTTCAGCGCATGCGCAGTAGACCGGGCTGACGCGACTTAGCCAGTTACTGGGCCTGATCGCGGCTGAATGGCAGTCCGTGGGACTCACACGTGTTTATGCTGCTGGAGGAAGCCGCGGGTAAGTATCAATTCTTCGTTTTAGGACAGCTCTGGTTTACTTTAAGAACAAATATGAACAGATCGTCCGTGGCATATAAATGAGGGAAAGTAGAAAGAGAATGTAGGCTTTAGTAGGAATAATAGCAATCGATTCTGTTGGCATGGTGCATACAAATACTATTGGTCATATGCATTACCATATTTATATAGAAGATATATTTTTCATTCAGTTATTCTCTGTGTGGGGCCTAACTTGTTGGTGGTTTTAGCAATCGATCAAGAATTACGTTCTTGGCCTTTAGTAGATCCCTAGGTAATAGAATGTGCACTGGTAGCTTGCAATGCCAATTTATCTGAAATTATTAATCTAAATGTGATGCTGTAACTCCACCAGATAGAGTAACTGTTACTGCGTAAATTACATCATTTCTGAATGTATAGATGTTGCAGAATAATGGATATGAAGCACAAATTTGTGACCAAATAATGAATTTCAACTGCTGTTGGTGGCCTCAACACTTTGTGGTTTGTCTTCAACGCTGGCTTTATCTTCTTTAAAGTGTACCAAAGACGAGGGTATATGAGAAAGGCGCAGAACGTTCCGAGCCATGGGAGTGAGACGGAGGAGCGCACTGCACATGCGCCGACTGGCCGAACCTACGGGACAGGTTATATACAGAAGGCTGAGGATGGCATCGTGGGAACGATCAGGTGGGAGGGGGCTGGAGGATGCCCCAGGTATGTATAAATTTCTCATATCCCCATGTCTCTGGTTCCCTTTAAATCTTTTCTCCCATCTTTGTACATTATTATAAGTGGTAGCCTCACCATGTACGACTGCACATTATTATAAGTGGTAGCCTCACCATGTACAACTGTGAACATTTTGTGGATGTCAGCAGCAGTTGTCCCTATTTGGCCAAGAAGACGATGAACACTCTTGCTTACTACTTCATATTCATTGTCTTGTAACATCTAGAAACACAGGAATTATGCCAATCATGCAACTGGAGTTTTTTGGGTGATGTAAGACCATCACATTTTAGTCAATATGAAAATGTCAAATGAGCATTACTTTCTACCCAACCCTTGTATTATCAAACTTAAAGGGAACCTAAACTGAGAGGGATATGGATGTTTCCTTTTAAACAATACCAGTTGCCTGGCAGTCCTGCTGATCTCTTTGGCTGCAGTAGTGGCTGAATCACACACCTGAAACAAGCATGCAGCTAATCCAGTCTGACTTCAGTCGGAGCACCTGATCTGCATGCTTGTTCAGGGGCTGTGGTTAAATGTATCAGAGACACAGGATCAGCAGGCGAGTCAGGCAACTGGTATTATTTTAAAAGGAAAAATCCATATCCTTCTCAGTTTAGGTTCCCTTTAAGTGTTATTTTAAAGAAAGTACAATTAAAGGATACCTTAGTCCTAAAAAAATATGGCAGAATGATGCCTTGTGTGTGTATGGGGAGCAGTGCACCTCCCTTCCCCCGGCATCAGCCTCTGTGTTGCTGCAAAGCAACCGCTCCGAAGTCCAGGTTGGTTCATGCGCTATATGTCCCATGGGAAGACGTACCCAGCATGCATACCCTCTGAGCTGGACATACAATGCATGCGCATTATGTCCGCTTGGGCACCTTGTGACCATGCTTCCCGCCGACCTCAAGTCCAGTGCACGCTACGTACATCTTCCCAGGAAGTGTGAATGTACTCCTGTGAACATACTATGCATGAGCAGACTGCGCCGACCAAAACTTCAGAACGGGCTGCTTTGCCTCTGCACTACCCCTCTCCCCCCCACCCCATACACACACAGGGTGTCATTTTTTCCATATTTTTCAGACTAAGGTGTCCTTTTAACTTTCTACTTAATATAGTATGGCCACTCAGTTTGATGTCAAAGTTTTGGTATTCTACTACCACAGGATATCGAGAAGGTCCATAAGACATAATTACAAAATAACACTGATCAGAAACTTTCTTCTAGATCCATGTAGCATATGTTATGCAAACTCCCTAAAGTTTGGACCATTCAGAATATTGGAGGTTCTTTACTCATTTGTAATTCTTATCAGCTACACAAGAACAACAAGTAAAATGACAGGTAACATTAGACTTCCCATAGATATTGAGTTGTAAATAGGAATAGTTAGAGACAGAGGGAATGGATCGAGGCCACATATAGATGTAGAAATGATGTGGATTATGGCGTTGGATATAAAGGGCAGTAAAGTTAAAGTAAGGGTCGGGTCATACCTCTCAAATCTCAGAAACAGAAATCAAGGGAAAGCTAAAGAAATAGAGGACACAAGATGAAAGTTAGAGTTACTGAGCCACACAGGGGGTGGAAAGTGGTATGTGTATAGTATAACTAGTGGATAATGCCTGAGGACCGGAACATAGAGCTGGGAGGTGTGAGTCACATGGAACTGGGAAACCGGGGCTAAAAAGGGAGGCAACACGATTGGATAAGAGGGCTCCTCCAGTTACAGCTATCAGTCTTTAAATATGAAGATACCTTTGCTCCATGTTTCCCTGGCATTCCAGGCATGCCTCTTTCTCCCTAGGGTCAGAAAAATAAGAAAAGAAAGAAGGGAAACGAATAAGTCTAGGCAGCCTGATTCTGTCTATACTAAATGTCTTGGGGAGAATAAACGAGTTAAAAGAAGATAAATGAACGAGAAGCTGTAGTGTAACCTTGTGCAAAGATTTGTAAAGTTTGTCTGCCTTAAATCACCCAAAAAATTGTATTGGCTAACATAACCACTTTCATTTGGGGTTTTAAAGCAAACAACATGTAATATATAAAAAAATAAAATTATAAATTATAATAACTACCTAGCCTCCACCTACTGGAGAAATCTAGGCAGATAAAGCTTGTTGTGTCCTAAAGTATGCATAATTCATGCCAATATTCCATTGACGTTATGCTTAATGAGACAAGAAAAGAAAATATACATTTAGTAGACTGTGATGTCTTGCTCTAAGTAGGGTAATTTATTAGAAAGCTAAAACTGGATGCATATCAATCCCTAGCTTGGGTGTGCTTCTCCTGAATATGAGCACTCAGAAAGTAATAGCAAGTAGCAAGGTTGGTTTCAGCGCAACCCTAAATACTGAGGTGGGCATCATGAAGTTCTGAGATGCTGAGGGAGGTTCTGGCATATGGAGGTCTACGAGAGGTGTTGTACAGCACCTTCAGATGAACAGTTAAACACATCATAGATGGTCATAAATCTTAAAATTATCAAATACATTTGGAAAATATTTGGAGCGATCCCTCATGTTTCTGCCTGTTGTCAGCAATCACATTGGCATTTTCAAATTAACTGTCATAGACCCTTATTCAATTTACTTTTTCTCAAAAGTTTTTTTTTCTAATAATTTTAAATCTGTTTAAATTAACTTTGAGCACTCTGAAATTGAAAAAGTACCAAAAAGTAGGTGACAAACTACTGCAAAAATTATTATTGATATTTTCTTGATTGCTGGTGGCTTAAGGCAATTTATTGTCAAGATGTGAAAATATCACCTAGGAAAAAACTTAGGAGAAAAAGTAAACTGAATAAGGGACATGGTGTTTAATACATTTGTGTCTTTCTGTAAATGAATCCTATAAGGGGCACACACTGCGCAGAACATAACATTAAGTAACATTTAGTGCAGTGCACTGGTTTTCCACCAGGGGGCAGTAAAAGACAAGAATTTTGTGCTGTCTACACTTGTCACCCAAGAAACAGTTATTCCATTTGCACTGTGCTGAAATGTGAAACGTCCTTGTAATCAGACAAGCATCAGACATACAGAATTCATTTGTAATATTACCAGGTTTGAAAAAGAAACATCGCCTGGCCCCCTGTAGACATCGTCAGGTGTTTTCTATTTCACGGTGGTTGAATAAGGGTTATTCTACTTCAGCTTAGATTAAGCACTTTAATTTCTTAGGTCAGAATAAAGACCTATTACAGTCCGAAAGGCCATAGCTCTGACAGTTCGCATTTCTGTGTCAGATCTCGTGTATGAAGCATATCAAGTGTGTGCAGCGCTACCTGAGAACTGGGGTCAGTGTAAACTATATAAAATACTAAAGTGAATGCAGACATCGCATAGCCTAAAGGGTCCTTGTAAATGCCAAACCCAAACATGCTAGAGAAATACAATGTTGTTTCTTTAACCACCTGGGCGGTATGGACGAGCTCAGCTCGTCCATCACCGCCGGAGGCTGCCGCTCAGGCCCTGCTGGGCCGATTTGCGCCAAATAAAGAGCAGCACACGCAGCCGGCACTTTGCCAGCCGCGTGTGCTGCCCGATCGCCGCCGCTCTGCGGCGATTCGCCGCGAGCAGCGGCGAAAGAGGGTCCCCCCAGCCACCTGAGCCCTGCGCAGCCGGAACAAAAAGTTCCGGCCAGCGCTAAGGGCTGGATCAGAGGCGTCTGACGTCAGGACGTCGGCTGACGTCCATGACGTCACTCCGCTCGTCGCTATGGCGACGGTGTAAGCAAAACAAGGAAGGCCGCTCATTGCGGCCTTCCTTGTTTATTCTGGGCGCCGGAGGCGATCGGAAGAACGCCTCCGGAGCGCCCTCTAGTGGGCTTTCATGCAGCCAACTTTCAGTTGGCTGCATGAAATAGTTTTTTTTTAATTTAAAAAAAACCCTCCCGCAGCCTCCCTGGCGATCTTATCAGAACGCCAGGGTGGTTAAAAGCCAAGTCTAGACTACAGAAAACCAATATTTAATTCAGCTGTGAACACTTCTGTACCTGAATCACTCACTACATTCTGCCTTATCTATAAGTGAGGCAGGGGATTTTGAATTCCTGAAAATAAAAACTTCCAAACCCCATTCATTCTATATAGTAATGTAAAGAAGCCTGCGCCCCCCCTCCAAAAAAAAAACATGGAATATGGATGGTCAGAAATAAAATAATGATTTCTTACCTCAAGGGAAGAAAATACCTGACAATCAGTAAACAGATGTTTTTCAGATCAATGCACAGTGTCTGCAAAAACCACTTGAGAGCTGGGTGGCGCTGTGTATGGATTTGAAGTTGCAAACTAACAGGATATAAGCCCGACGAAGGCTGCAAGGCCGAAAGCTTGCTTATTTTTTTAGTTAGCCAATAAATGGTATCATCCTGATTTAAAACTTCTTGGATTTGAAGAAGGGGCAGAAATCTACAGAACACATTTTTTTTTTTTACGTGTTCAATAAAAAAACAACAAAAAAAACCTGTTTACATTACATCAGGTATTTTCTTCCTTTGGGGTAAGAAATCTACTTTTATTTTTCATTATCCATATTCCATTTTTGTGGTGCCTTTTCCCTCCCAGTTACCTAATTATAAAAAAGCCCAATTTGTTGGCGGGAAAAGCATGATATAAATGTTCTGTGTCTTGTTGTCTTTTGCCTTTTCAGGGAAGGTAGTTCAGACTCCCCAGACATCATCCCATGTGTAGTAATGCGTAAAGGAAAGGACCGCTTCCGATTTAATGTATACAATGTAGGTAAGCGTCAGGGCCGGAGCTACCATAGGAAAAAATGGGCAATTGCCCCAGGGCCCCAGAGCCTGTAGGGGCCCCCAAGGTGTCCCTCCCCCATCTCAACTGTTGCTTCCCAGGGACTCTGCAGAGTATTTGGCAGAGTAGCGTCTCATTTGTGCTGGCGGGCAGGTGAGACACTATACTGACATAGACACTGCAGAGGTCCTAGGGAGCGCAGTTAAGTTGGAAGGTGATTGGGGGAGGGTCAGCAACCAGCTCAGGGGCCCAGGAGGGAAATTTGGCTGCAACAAATGGTCCCTAATGATGCTTTTTGGTCAGGAGGGAGGGGGGGTGTCTGTTGGGGGGCCCCCAGGCTAATTTTGCCCTAGGGCCCAATTGTTACTTGAACCGTCCCTGGTAAGCGTACTTGCCCCATACCACATTTGTGCTAATTATTTAGTAGCAGCAGACATTGCAGAACACATATTTATAAATGAATAATTTGGCAATCGTGTAATTAAAAGAAAATAACTGATTAATCAGCTTCTGGTTTCTTCCCTTTCAAAGTATTTCTGTGGTTAATCTGCTGTTCATATGTCACTCCTCACAACCATAGCTGCCAGCAAGTTTTCCTCACAGTAGAGTTTGCGAGCAGTTTTACTGTAAATGTAATTAAGGGTCTGGAATCCGAGCATAACGTGTATAACTGGCAAATCGTCCACATATAAATGCCAAAAACACAATTCAATGTGTATACAGTTTGACCAGCAACTTAACAATATCAGTCAAAACCATATCTTTCAAGAACACCTTAAGAAGCTATCAGGGTGTATGTACAGGGGAGCAGCCCCTGCGACTGGAACTGTAAGGGGGGCCCCCAACTACTACTTCACTCCCTCTGATAAAGGCGTCCATCCTTCAGATCAGGTGTGTTTGTGGCTACGCTCGTTATGGGTGTGAGGAATATGATGTCTAGACTTGTTTTATCACCCTTGCAAGATGGGCCTCCAGGCAGTGAGGGTTACTGGGGGGGGGGGGGGGGGGCAAGAGAAAGGGTATGATCATTGGGGGGCCCCACCAAGGTTTTGCAGTGGGGGAACCATGATATATAGTTATGCCTCTGGGAGCTACTTAGATCCAGTATAGCTAGTTTTCTTGTGTGTAACCTGCTGCAATTATGTCCATTAAGGCTCTTTCATGGGAACTAGATGGCAGCACCTATACTGTCTATAAGCAGTATGCATGGATTTGATAGTGGATGGTGGGAATTAGCTACACAGTTCATTCTTGCTTGTTCTCTTTGCTAGGCAATGCTGTTCTTGGGCCCATATGCAATTAACTTTATCACCAGAGTTATCTCCTAGGAGATCATTTTCATCTTCTCTTAAACTAACATTTCAGAATTTTACAATTGAAAAAGTACCCAAACATTGTTGAAAAAAGTACTATCAAATGTAATTTGAGTATTTTCTTGATTGCTGGTGGCTTAAAAGGCAGTTTATGACAAGTTGTGAAAATATCACCTAGGAGAAAACTCGGGAGAAAAAGTCAATTGCATATGGGCCTTGTTGTCTACCTCTTACCACTTCACTGTCTCATTCCTAAACTAAACCTTCACCCTTGTAACATTTCCTAACCAGAGTTATAGGCACAGGACATTGCAGAGATTAATATAAGGATTGTTAATGAGTAGCCAAACCAGCGGGGCTGAATCAACAGAAATGCAATAAAGGGATATATCAGCGCATCACATATAACATCAATCAAAGTTCATTGGAGAAGCAGCCAAAGTGGCTCCCTGAGGAAACTATAGCAGTGAAACCAGTCGGGTGAGGCGGACGTGTGGCTGGACGGCGTCCTGTGACATATTACATGCTGATATCTACTTTGGGTCCCTGTAACAAGGACCCAGATGTGAGTGATTTTACTGATTTCCATTGTTTGTTTTAAACCGATCTTTTATTAAACATTAATATAGATACACTTAGATGAGTCTATCATTGTTTTTTCATGCAAACATTGATGAATACTGCATATAAGAGCCTGAAATATTGCTGACATTCGTGTGTGGAAAGGAGGCCAGCTGGGAAGACACCGGCCGCTGACCTATTATGCTATGTTACATACCCTGTAATCAAGGTCTGTAACAATCTGGTAAGCACATCCATTTTCTATGGTGTTGGTGGTGGTGAATGCATAGGACTAGCGCTGAAGATTTATATATACAACAGAATCAACAGAAGCATAGCCAAAAATAAGTCCATAGCCAAACACATTTGTTGGCATGAAAATCAATATTGCCCAAATTGAATACACCCAGCCAAATGTAACCAACCCAATGTCTCACCAAGACCCTACATCATTTCTTTAGTAGTGTTATATTGATTACATCTTTTTGTGCTTTGAAAAGTGTTGTTCACCAACAAATTGCCCCCTTTCCATATTTACATCTCCCTCATGCTGCGGCAGTCCTTGGAATAGGTCTTTTTTTTTAGGGACTTTGTATAATGGTATCATCATATATGGTGATAATACTGGTGAAGGTGGTGGAGTGCTTTCCATCATATAATAACCTACCACTGGGAGTGACTTCTACTATCTGACTGGTTTTTGAATGCTGGACAAATACTCCCTTTCCTCCAGTTTTGAAAATGGGACCTTCTGATCCCCTGAAATTTTGTAATGATATGCGGTATATAATATAAAAGCGAAGGAGATCATTCATCTCATACACAGAAAATGATACTAGCAGATGGATTATCACCATAGAATGCTCATGGATTATGTCTAGCATAGATAAAATGACTTCTACACTACAGGCCAAGCAACAGTCCCAACCACAGTTACAAGATGTTCCCACACACAGTGTGTCCCAAAATACACACCGGTGTCCAAACATGGGGCTGACTGATGAAAACCAGAGCCAAACAGACTTTTATATTTAGCTTTTTTTGTCTTTACTTATATAGCTGTAGAGCTAAAGGGGTCTAACTGGCTGTGATGGGCAATGGCTGTGCTATTGCCTCAGTTATTATCAGTCCAATCAGATGCGCATGATCTGTAGATAAACATCACAAGGCTATGCATGCATGAAGATTGCTTAGCAAAGTCCAGGCAATAGAGTCACATAGAGTCTCCCTATTGCTGTCCTCCTGCTTGTCATCCATTATAAATACCCTTCAGATAATCAGCGCTGCTATTATTTCATGCGCTGTGTCACACTATAACTTGCTATCAACTGCGATCTGCTCATTTATGTGTATTTTCAGAAATGTATGATTTCAGCAGTAAATTACTTTACTGACATTTTTCAATTTACATCTCGAGCCCTTCGATGATGACAAGTAATGTATTAACTTGTCAGCTGCGTGAGATGTTTGCTTTGGGGCCAATGAGAAAAAAGCCTGCATTTGTGCATGAGGATGGTCTGATTCACCGCGCTCAATGCTGTCACTGCGAACTGACTAGATTAAGGTATTTTTGAAGTCGGCATCTTCTTACAGATAACTATTATTATCTTTAACCTATAAATCTTTGGATAAAGCTTCCCCCATCCCGTTCCAAGATACAGCAGCAGGGTCTAATCTTCATAATGTTTAAATAATGATGTCATCTTCGCTTTAAGCCTTTCCATATAAGGAAGACTTGGCTGCTGATTAATGTTAAAAAACAAACCATCCCTAAAAACTGAGCAGCTAATTTGCAGATTACGAAAGTAAATACGTATTATTACATTCTGACACAGCTGTGGTGAACTGTTTAATTAAGGATACGTTTCCAATACTATTATAGGGAAATCAAGATTGGCATGCAATGTTATTAGATCTTATATAATGGGATGCTAATGAGGCTTGTAATGCTGAAACAACAAAGTGCAATTTATCATTCAGACCTGGTCCTGTATTCATCAGTTTTTACCGTTTCTGTTACTAAGAGAAGAGCCTAAACTACATGGCTTGGCTTCACACACTAAACATACATCAGAAAACATATTATGTT